>NC_091469.1:368259552-368596254 GCF_036971445.1 Narcine bancroftii
GGAGTCTCTGTTTTTTCTGTCTGATGGTGGAAGGGTATAGCAACTATTCCTGAACCTGGTGGTACGAGTCTTATGAAACCTCTTTCCTGATGGCAGCAGCGAGAACAGTGTGGATCCTTGATGATTGCTGCTGCTCTCCAATGGCAGCATTCTATGTAGATTTTCTCAATGGTGGGGGAAGTTTTGCCTGTGTTATACTGGGCTGTGTCTACTACCTTTTTCTTGGCTTTTCACTCAGAGATATTGGTGCCTCTAAAGAAGGCCATGATACATCTGGTCAGCACACCTTCCACTGCACATCTATAGAGGTTTGCCAAGGTTTCCAGTGTCCACAAATTCCTGAGGAAGTAATGGTGCTGATATGTTTTCTTCAAGATGACATTAGTATGTTGAGTCCAGGTAAATTCCTCTGAGATGCTAAATTTAATACAGACAAAGAATTTAAATTTGCTCACCCTCTCCACCTTAGATCTCCCACTGATCTCTGAATTTCACTCCTCTGGTTTTCCCTTCCTACAATCCACAATCAGCTCCTTGATTTTGGTGTCATTGAGTTGTTGGTGCACCATTCAGCCAGGTTTTCAATCTCCCTCCTGCATGCTGACTCATCACCCCTTTTTATGTCAGCAAATGGCAAGGTGTTAGATTTTTCCAATCTTAATTTTAACTGTCCGTTCATGGCATAGAACAGAAGCATAAAAGCCTTCACAATAAATTGCAGGTTTCTCAGTCACAAGGAGAAAGGATTCGTAAACAAGCTGAGAACATTAGATTAACATAGAAATAAAGGAAAGTGCAGCAATTAAATAGGCTCTTTGGCCCACTATATCTGATCTGACAGTGACGCCAAATTAAACCAATCCCATCTTTCTGCACATGTTCTATAGGTCTGTTCCCCACTTGTTCACATATTTTGTCTAAATGCCTCTTAAATGTTACTATCTTAACTGCTTTTAACGCCTCCCCTGGCAGCATGTTCCAGGCACCTACCATTCTCTTTTAAAATGATTTACTCTCTCATTGCCTTCAAACTTCCACGCTTTCACATCTTAATTTTTGAATTTTACTACAGTATTTGATATTTCCATCAATGGATTTATCTCATCATGCCTTGCATAATTTTACAGACTACAGATCACCCACAGCGTTTGACTCTTCAGAGAAAACAATCCAAGTTTGTCCAAATTTCCTTAAAGCTAATGCCCAGTGCACTCTAATCCTGACAATATCCTGGTGTATCCCTTCTACACCATATCCAAAATCTATCCGTTTTTCCTTTAGTGTGATGATCAGAACTGCACAAAATTCTCCAAAAGTGACCCAAACAAAGTTTTATACATCTGCAATATGACATCCAATTTTATACTCAATGCTTCAACCAATGAAAGCAAGTATGTAATATGTTTTTTTTAACCACCCTTTCCACTTGTATTTCCATTCTCAGGGATCTGTGGATTTGCACCCTTTCTCTGTGCAGCAAAACCTTTGAATGTCCTGCCATTTACCATATACTTCGCATTCGATCTACCCAACACAATACAGATGTACCTCACACTTGTCTGCATTAAACACCATCTGCCATTTCTCTGCCCAGATTTCAAACTGATCTCTATCCTGCTATATCTTTTGACAAATTTCCTCATTAATTATCCAACGTGCATGTCATCAGCAAACCTGCTAATCAGTCCACCTCAATTTTCATCCAAATCATTAATATATATATTGCAGAGTTCAGCACTGATTCTTATTCTTTTCTTCTTTGGCTTGGCTTCGCGGACGAAGATTTATGGAGGGGGTAAAAAGTCCACGTCAGCTGCAGGCTCGTTTGTGGCTGACCAGTCCGATGCGGGACAGGCAGACACGATTGCAGCGGTTGCAAGGGAAAATTGGTTGGTTGGGGTTGGGTGTTCTTATAGAACACCACAAATTACAGACCTCCAGTAGAAAAAAAAAACTCCCCTCTACAACAACACTCTGTTTTCTATGACCAATATTTGGATCCACTTTACCAAATCATTGTGGATTCCATGTGACTTAATCTAGATTGGCCTACCACAAGGAACCTTGTCAAATGTTTTATTAAGGTCTATGTTGACAACATGGGAATGATAGGAGAGGGAAGCTGCAATGGTTACAGGTCTCGGATTAGTTAAGGTTTTGTGACCAGCACCATGTGCAGATTTGAGATATCTCGAGATAAAACCTGGACGACTAAATACATGAACTATAATTAGGATTGATAAAATTAGAAATATTAGAAGTGAGGTTAAAAATAGAAAATTTAACTTTGGCAAATGGCAGAAATTTATCAGGGAAAAACAATGAGATAGGAATTGTATGACTGGAAAGTGTTGCAGTTAGAGGAAGTGCATGCTTCACGATATAGAAGGCTTTATCACAGATAAATTTTATCACAGATGTTTGTGCTTCTTTGCTCATTACTCTGTCTGGATGATAATCTTTTGCATTTATGTAGATTATTGCAGATGATGATAGTAGGAAAAAAATAAAGATAGTTTGTGTAACAAACAAGTTATAATCTCAATTTTTTTTACTGTTTTCTTGGAGGGGGAAGTGTTGATGTTGAAGTTTATTTCTCAGCTATTGCTTTGCCCTTTATTCCTTCCCAAACGTTCAACTTTATCATGCCATTGCTCTTTGGTAACCAGGTGTTGGTAATGCACTTTCTGAATATTTTTTTCTTCTTTTGAGCTACCTCTGCTAATGGAAACTATTTCTTCTTTGCAAATTTTTAATGTATAATTAACATTTACAGAATATGATAAAAGATTATTCAGAGATAACTGATATGTCTCCCAGCACTAAGTCTTGCATATTGGGAGTCTTTAGCTTGGCTTCGCGGACGAAGATTTATGGAGGGGTAAATGTCCACGTCAGCTGCAGGCTCGTTTGTGACTGACAAGTCCGATGCGGGACAGGCAGGAACGGTTGCAGCGGTTGCAGGGGAAAATTGGTTGGTTGGGGTTGGGTGTTGGGTTTTTCCTCCTTTGTCTTTTGTCAGTGAGGTGGGCTCTGCGGTCTTCTTCAAAGGAGGTTGCTGCCCGCCGAACTGTGAGGCGCCAAGATGCACGGTTTGAGGTGATATCAGCCCACTGGCGGTGGTCAATGTGGCAGGCACCAAGAGATTTCTTTAGGCTGTCCTTGTACCTCTTCTTTGGTGCACCTCTGTCACGGTGGCCAGTGGAGAGCTCGCCATATAACACGATCTTGGGAAGGTGATGGTCCTCCATTCTGGAGACGTGACCTACCCAGAGCAGTTGGATCTTCAGCAGCGTGGATTCGATGCTGTCGGCCTCTGCCATCTCGAGTACTTCGATGTTAGGGATGAAGTCGCTCCAATGAATGTTGAGGATGGAGCGGAGACAACGCTGGTGGAAGCGTTCTAGGAGCCGTAGGTGATGCCGGTAGAGGACCCATGATTCGGAGCCAAACAGGAGTGTGGGTATGACAACTGCTCTGTATACGCTAATCTTTGTGAGGTTTTTCAGTTGGTTGTTTTTCCAGACTCTTTTGTGTAGTCTTCCAAAGGCGCTATTTGCCTTGGCAAGTCTGTTGTCTATCTCGTTGTCGATCCTTGCATCCGATGAAATGGTGCAGCCGAGATAGGTAAACTGGTTGACCGTTTTGAGTTTTGTGTGCCCGATGGAGATGTGGGGGGGCTGTTAGTCATGGTGGGGAGCTGGCTGATGGAGGACCTCCGTTTTCTTCAGGCTGACTTCCAGGCCAAACATTTAGGCAATTTCCGCAAAACAGGACGTCAAGCGCTGAAGAGCTGGCTCTGAATGGGCAACTAAAGCGTCATCTTCTGCAAAGAGTAGATCATGGACAAGTTGCTCTTGTGTCTTGGTGTGAGCTTGCAGGCGCCTCAGATTGAAGAGACTGCCATCCGTGCGGTACCGGATGTAAACAGCGTCTTCATTGTTGAGGTCTTTCATGGCTTGGTTCAGCATCATGCTGAAGAAGATTGAAAAGAAGGTTGGTGTGAGAACGCAGCCTTGCTTCACGCCATTGTTAATGGAGAAGGGTTCAGAGAGCTCATTGCTGTATCTGACCCGACCTTGTTGGTTTTCGTGCAGTTGGATAACCATGTTGAGGAACTTTGGGGGGCATCCGAGGCGCTCTAGTATTTGCCAAAGCCCTTTCCTGCTCACGGTGTCGAAGGCTTTGGTGAGGTCAACAAAGGTGATGTAGAGTCCTTTGTTTTGTTCTCTGCACTTTTCTTGGAACTGTCTGAGGGCAAAGACCATGTCAGTAGTTCCTCTGTTTGCGCAAAAGCCGCACTGTGATTCTGGGAGAACATTCTTGGCGACACTAGGTATTATTCTATTTAGGAGAATCCTAGCGAAGATTTTGCCTGCAATGGAGAGCAGCGTGATTCCCCTGTAGTTTGAGCAGTCTGATTTCTCACCTTTGTTTTTGTACAGGGTGATGATAATGGCATCACGAAGGTCCTGAGGCAGTTTTCCTTAGTCCCAGCAGAGCTTGAAAAACTCATGCAGTTTGGCATGCAGAGTTTTGCCGCCAGCCTTCCAGACCTCTGGGGGGATTCCATCCATACCTGCTGCTTTGCCACTTTTCAGTTGTTCAATTGCCTTATATGTCTCTTCCTGGGTGAGGACCTCATCCACCTCTAGCCTTAGGGGCTGTTGAGGGAGCTGGAGCAGGGCGGAATCTTGGACTGAGTGGTTGGCACTGAAAAGAGATTGGAAGTGTTCTGACCATCGGTTGAGGATGGAGATCTTGTCGCTGAGGAGGACTTTTCCGTCTGAGCTGCGCAGCAGGCTTTGGACTTGGGGTGAGGGGCCATACACAGCCTTTAGAGCCTCGTAAAAACTAAGTCTTGCATATTGGGAGTAGATGATAGAAATCTGAGCTTGACCTGCAAGTTAGATTTATAAGCAATTGAAGTTGCAATTGAAACCTTTTTTCAGTTATTGATTGTTCCTGCTCTCAGCTGGTGCACTCACTCCTTTTGGATTCTTGAGATTGAGTAATAAATATGCTCTGGAAGCCAGGCACATCATTGAACATTTTTTTTTCCTCAGAGTGGGTCCATTTAATGCTTGAGCCAAAATCTTAGTTTGCCTTTGTCATGTTTCCTTGTAAATTTTTTGAGATACAATTTGTTAATCCATTGAAACTGAATTTTCTGCAGATATGGGAAAGACTGTTTCATATATCCCTTGTCTTATGAAAGGGATGATGGGTTCCTCTCACCTAGCAACTGCATTCAGCTACTGAATACAGCAATGCCTCGTCTTTTGCCTGATCAAGCAATGTCCGATAACAGATTTGTCCGAGGTCACCATAAGGGCTTAAGAAAAATGTTAAAATTTACGCTGGGACTGACATTGGCAGGCATTAATGAACATAAGTTATGCATCATGCATTTGACACGTGAACTCAAAAGTCAAAACAAAGTGATTGCGCTGTCAGCAGTATAATGGTACACAGTATACACCTAACTTGTAGTATAGTACATATATGTAATTGAAATCTATATGTCTGTACTTTTAATTGTCACTGTGTTATTACATTAATGTGTACTCTCTCTATTTACTATGAAAAATGCACACTACTGTAGAGCATTTTTCTAGTCTCAATAGCATACGAGATACCAAGATCCGGCATCAAATCACGTTCTGTGCTGACTCTTGTTTGCATGTTATCTTGTTGGCTAAATCTTATCTGAAAATATACAGAGCATCATGGCCCCTAAAATGCCCCAAAGCAAGCCTCTAGCAGAATCAAAGGAAAAAAGGTGTGCCATCAATTTGGAAGAGAAGCTAAAGGTGATAAAGCAATATGAAAGTGGTAAAACTGTAAGTGTTATAGCTCATGCCTTGGGATGGTCTCAACCGTAGCCACAATCTTGAAGAATCAAACAAAAATTACCCAGGTTGTTAAAGGAGCTGCACCAATGAAATTAACAATAATAACTAAGCAGTGAAAGGGACCGATAGGTGATATGGAGAAGTTGCTTGCAACATGCATGGAAGATCAGAATCAAAAGCACATCCCCTTGAGTCAGACGGTGATCATAGCAAAGGCTCTTGCCTTGTTTGAGATGCTGAAAGCAAAAGCTGGACCTGACTATGATGTGCAATTTAACGCTACCAGTGGATGGTTTAAGTGCTTTAAACAGCATTATTTCTTTGCACAGTGTTAAGGTGCATGTTGAGTCTTCAGTCAGTCACCACAGTGTATGAATGGCATCTGGAAAAAACCTTAAAAAGATATATGAATGACTTTAGAGGTTTTGAGAAAAAACAGGAAATGACCAAAATAAACAGCTACAATTTACAACTTGATGTGGGCGATGAGGATACAAGTCAGCTGACAGAAACCATTCCTGAGGAATTGACAAATGAAGAGTTCTTTGAACTGGTACTGCAGCGTGTTGCAAAAGCAGCAGCAAGAGAAAAGAAAGGAGGAGCCGCCAAAAAAGATACACTGTGAAAGGTCGAGCAGAAATATTTTTGACCTTTAACAGTTCACTGAAATAGGCAGAAGACAAGGATCCCAATGCAGAATGTTGCCTTTTAGTCGAGAGGAAAATAAATGATGCAATTGCTTGCTTTAGGCAAAAAAAAGAGGCAAACCACACTAGATATCTTCCTGAAAAAACCATCTCCTCCCACAGGAGAGTCTCAGCCAGGTCCTTCAGGTGAAGTGACACTGGTATTTGATGATAACAATGAGGGTACAGTTGAAAAGTAAACCAAAAAAGGTAGTCTATATAATTAAAAGGAAGAGTTCAGTGAATTATTTCATTTTTATTGATTTTGTTGAAGATAATACTGCTTCCTGTACTGTACATTTAAAGAGTACTGCGGAGTACCTACACTTTGCAGCTGCCTTCACATCGTACAACACTTGAACACCAGTCATGGTAAGTGCAGTACACATATAGTCTTATTACTATTATTACATGTGTATGTATATTTTTATAGGTACAGTACAGTATTTATATTTTATTAACTATGGTATTTAGACGTGTATGTACAATATAGATGTTTATGGAATTATGTATGTGTATCATGGTATCTTATGTTGTACAATATATTTCACCAATAATGATCAACTTGCACCCAAATCGATTTGCGTCCCTACTTCCAGAATGTAACCCGGATTCAAGTTGATGCGTGGCTGTATTCTCTCATGATTGTGTTAATTCTTGGACACTGATTTTGGTGCTGTGTCTAGAATGGGGACAGGTTATCCATCGTGGAGCTGTTACGGCTTTTTTTTTGTTGCAAGGCCTTTCTAGTACTGTAAGTCTATTTATTGTTCACAGTGCTCAAACAATTATGTGCATCAGAACATACCTTGTATTTTCAAATTTACTTATCGTAATCACGTAGTAATTTCATCTGCAAGAATCTGCCATTGTATCAGGAAAGAAATCCTTTGAGCAGTAGATTGTGGAATAGAGCTGAGTAATGTGAGAAAAGAGAATATGGAATATAGAGATCAAGGGTGGGTGTGCAATAGGGAAGATATTAGAGGTTAGGCAGGATCCGTCTGCTTTGTGAAGAGGGTGAGAAATACTTTGGGAAACAAAATTGAAAAGGCCTAGTTAGGATAAGCAATAGGGAAAAAAAATGAATACTTTTAACTCGTAGAAACAGAAAATAGGTACATGAGACCATTCAGCCCTTTGAACCTGCTTCACCATTTCAATAGGATTTTGGCAGATCATGCTTCAGTACTGTATTCCTACTTTCTCTCTATACCCTATGATCACTTTAGCCAATCCCATATGAATGTATATGAATGTATCTAATGAATTGGTCTCAACAACTTCTGTGATTGGGAGTTAAGCAGGTTCATGACTCTCTGAATGGGAACATTTCTCCTCATCTCATTCCTAACTTTCTTAACCCTTATCTTTAGACAGTGTCCCTTTATTCTGGTCTTCCCTAACACTGGGAACATTCTTCATACAACTCCTCGGCAGTGGTTTGGGTACAGTCAGACCCCCTTAAACGATTGGTGAATGAATCCTCAAACCCTAATAAGACACTTGTGTTGTATGCATGGAGGACTTGGCACAGAAGCAAGTTAGCGTTCTTATGTAGTATTCACTATTTCTAGGCTACACAATGGAATATCTCAGACTCTGGATTATTACTTGCTGGAAATAAAACTCTGTATATGTTTTGATATAGATTTGTGAGCATTATAATTTAATTTTAGATAAAAAATATTAAGCAAATATTTCAAAACTAACTAAATGTGGAGTTAATTGTGCAGCTGTCTCAGTTCTACATTACAATTATCAAAACAAGTTCAATGTTAGAGCAGTCGAAAGGGCATTTTGCAACTTCTACAAACTTTCAGTTTTGATAGTAGCACTGGAACCTTGATGACCATAAGCTAAGTCACTTCTGGCAATGCTATATATTTGACTATCTACTTTGATACACAATTATGGCTGGAGATACAGAACAGAGTTTCAAAGGCTGCATTGAGTTTTCCCTTATCAGTTCCATGAGTGAAGTATTTATTTGGGATTTATTTTGTTGAACTAATCCAAAGCAATTTTTAAATGAAGCTCTCAGATAAAACTTTCATTAAGTCATCTTAAAGTGTATGTTTTTTTATTATTTTACTTTTAATTCCTTTTCCCACTTATTAAAGTGCATGCTTTACAGTTAATTTCTCATATCTCTTATACTTTAGAGGTTGTTGTTCTTGTCAAGCTAACTTTTATTGCTTGGGTGGCTATGGAAGTCATGTGTGGACATAAATGATAATAATGTTTAAAGTTTATTTGGATGGATAACTGCAAGCAAATATGATGATACATTGCTGTGTATACTTGGATGGGTGTTAGTCATTTTGTCTTGTGTAGTTTGTGTTTGGTTTCTTGTGATTTAATTAAAAAATGAGAAATTTACATGCAGATTGAAGAAAGACATGTCAACATTTTTCAATAAAAGATGTGGGTGCTCTCCAGTGGCAAAAATTGGTTAGATTGCAGGCTTGTAAAGTCCCTGCTGGGGTCTCCAAACTTGAGCCAGAATCTATTACTGGCTTAAGGTCAGGAGCATAGTCATAAATTTATTGCCATCCATTCTGCCAGTCAATTGGTCTTTAAACGCCATCAATCTGGTGAAGTACAAAGGACACCAAATGAAAGTTTTACCTTTTATTAAATGAACATGACTTTGGACCCTCTGAAAGAGGCCATCATTAACAGTGGTGATGAACTGAATTAGGGTTTACCTTGAAAACATAGCAGAAGGAAAAAGTAGCCCTCTGGAATTTTGTAATCACCTGGACTGTAAGGAACATAATGGCTTGCAAAAGAGGATCAACACCATGGAAGCCAGATGCATCTCAAAACCATAGTGGAGGCAGTAAGAACTAATGCAATCAAAATGGGGTTACCAGCTAATGATTTTGGAAGTGACAGGGTGATGTCATGTCTGCATGCAACCTGTAAATTCTGTAAAAATGTCATAGTCCAGGAAATCGGACCTGTCATTGAGTCAGCAATCCTTGAAGACTATATGAGATTTCAGCTGAAGTGCAATGTCACTTCCAAATCTTGGTGCAAACAAAGTTTAAGATCTTTTCGAGATAAAGACGGGACCTGGACTAGGGGATTGTAAATGAAACTTGCTAAGGTTGGAGTATTATTGGTATGTACAGGTGTGCTGATCCTCAACCATGCAGATCTTGATGGGTCAGTGGCAGCCATGGCATATTCATTCAAGTTTTAAGATGAGTCCTTGAATATGGCCCAGTACACTGATTCAAAGCAGTCCAACAGACGCTTCTTCACCTCCCTTGACCATACTTACACCGTCTTCGTCACTGGTGTAGAGGTCCTCAGTCTCTGGTTGTATGCTGGGAGTAGAAGTACAGCCAGGTGATCAGACTTGCCGAAGAGTTATCATGAGATGGCTCGGTAGACCTTCTTCATGGTAGTCTAGTAGTGGTCTCGTGTGTTAGCTCCTTTTGTTTTGCAAGTGATAGTTGTCAGAGGTAATAGTTCTTCAGAGACTTCTTCAGGTTGGCCTGATTTTAGTCCCATACACTGATAGGGAAGGCATCAGGGTGTCCCTGTTGTCCCTTTGCTGCTGCAATCTAGCTCTGAGTTCATCCATTTTATTTTCCAAAGATTGTACGTTGACCAAGAAGATGGCGGGGAGTGGAGACCTCAAGGCCCAGTGACTTGTTGCTCCACTTTGCATGATCAGGTCTTCTTTAAATTAAGGCTCATACATCAGCTGTTCGAATCACTTACAATCTTTAATTCCATGCACAATTTTAAGCAAAACTGGGCAAACGTTGAATTTGAGTTTTGTCCAGTTGTGAGTTCCAGAATATTGCCTCAGTGACAATGAATTCTAAGGGCTGCTGATCTCCAACACTGGAATGTTATAGGAGGAACTGCTGGCAAATAAGTATTGGATGTTACTGCAGTGCATTTAGCATATGGTCGACCCTTCAAGCACAGTATGTGGGTTTTGAAGGGAATAAATGGTTCGGGTGCTGGATGGATGCTAATCAAGAGCACGTTTTTCTCAATTTTGCTTGAGATGATGTAAAGTTTGGTATATTTGGAGTAAAGCAAGTTGAGATTCTTTTCTTACTCTTGAAAGGGTGGAAACGGTTGTTGTGTAGTTCTGATACCAATCTTGCTGAATATGGGCAGTTGAAAATATGTTGTGTTGCCATCAGCAAAAGTCCTTATTTCTGATCTTTGTGAAGATGGAAAGCTAATTGGTGAAGCAGATGAAGATGGACAGTGCCCTTAGGTGATGTTGCAGTGATGTCTCATGCCTGGTATGATTGACCTATAATATTCCATGCTCAATATGATTCAGTGTAAAACTTGCCATTGATTTCAACTTTACTAGAGCTCATTCAGAGTAAATATTTTAATGGAGTGTTTTTTTTTCCAGAACACATAAATATTCAGAACTTAATAATTGATGGATAACCTATTGATAATATTAATGGTGGATGTTTAATTTATTTTTTCATAGTCATAAATATTTCAAAGAAAATTTTGAGTTTCTGGTGAATTATGCTGGAAATTACTCATGTTCGTTCTGGCCATTGAGAAAAGGATTGGGCTTGTGTGGAGCGCGTCGAAAGAACCGAAGACTTGCTGATCCAAACCAAGGCTTTTATTAGCTAAAAGACTGGAGCATATCACATGTAGGTCGACCAGTCCAGAATGACCTGGTCTGGCTTGGAGCAATCCTTTAAGGCCTGCCAGTAGGTGTGGTTACGCTCTCAGCCAATCACAGTCATCCTACACTACAATCTACATATACACATTGGTGATAGAATCTGTACTATCACAGCTTGTATTTAAATTTTATATTAACTATCATTGACACGAAGCTTAATATGAAAAATATTACTTAATTGAGGTGAATTTTTCTGTGCATAAGCTTACTTCAAAGTCAACAAACCTATTTATAAAAATATTTGTCAAGGCAGTAGGATTGAAAAGCAATTCTTTACTCGTGCTTAGAACAGTTAATTGCCTGAAGACTGTGATACACAGATACAGATACTTCATTAAAAAAAAATGAAACTTATCCCTATTTATAGATGATCAACTATGCAGAAATTAAGTAGAGCAGCTCAAACAAGCTCTGCTATTTACGCATTAGATCTGACAGCCATATGTTAATTATGAGCCCTGGCACATCATTTTACCACCTGGAACAGCCTGTCAAACTGTGTACAGCTTTGGTCTCTTATGCCGCTATGAAGTTGTGGCCAAAGTTTGTTTTTGTCAACTTTCGCAATTAACCTTGATTGGCTAACATGCTATTAAGATTGGTGCACTTTCTAACCAGCCCTGGTCTTTACTGAGATGTGGTGAATATTGGAGCAGATTATGCTGCAGCCCAGATGCAACTAAATATCCAGATTAAGTCGAGTTTATATCATGAGTGCTCACTTGTGGTGAAAAACTTATGTGAGTAGTCGACCCATATATATTATACATATAAAAACACAATGCAGATTGAAAACAGGGCAAAGTAAAGGTAAGGGTTTTATTCAGGAGTGTGATAACAGTGGGATAGAGACTGGCCTTGAATCTGGCGGTAAGTGATCTCACATACATGAATTTTATTCCTGATGAGAGGAGGGATGGGGAGTATAGGTTGGATGGAATTAATATGTTTGCTTTTCTAAGGCAAAAGGAAGTCCGGGGAGGGAGAGGGTGGGGGGTGGGGAGGTGGTTGTGTGATGGTCTGAGCTGCATTCATCACTTTTTACAGCTTTTGCAGTCTTCAGTGGAGCATGCCATACAGTGATGCATCCTGATAGGATGTTTTCAATGTTGCATCTATAGAGGTTATTGATGGACAGAGGTGATGGGAAAGCTTTTCTCATAATTCTGGCAAAGTACCGGCTTTTTTGGTCATCATGCCAATGTTGGATCAGGACAGGCCGTTAGAATGTTTACACTTAAGTACTAAGCACTTACCTCGTGTCTCTACCCTCTTTGAGAAGTCTTAGACCAAATCCTTAGTTTGCTGACCTTGAAGGAGAGATTGTTGTCATGGCACCAAGCTATTTGTCCCTCCAGCTCTCCTCAACATTCCAACTTGTCATTCTTTGACATCTGTCCGATGATGGTAATGTTCACTGTAAAATTATTGAAGGAGTTGGTGCTTGGCCACACTGTCACAGGTGTTCAGGGTTTATAGTAAAGGGTTGAGCACACATACAACTGGGGCACTGGTATTAAGGATGGTCGTGAAGGAGGCATCTCTAATCCTCCCTGATTGCAGTAAGTTCCTTAAACCATGGTAGCTTTTGAATACTTTATCTTTGTACACAGTAAATCGTGACCATTATGGAAATGTTACAGTTGGACCCATTGTGCAGAGATTATGCAAAATCCATTTTGTTCGCGGCCTCTGCCCACAATCTCTCTATACCTTGATTAAGGGCTCAAGCCCGAAATGTGGTTATGTATTTTGCGACATAAAATGCACTGTTTGACTTGCTGAGTTTCTCCAACATTGTGTTTTTACTTTAACAACTAGTGTCTCCAGATTTTCATGTTTTATTTGTGCAAACTAGATTTGTATCACTTAAAATTGAAGATTAAGGAGAGTGATTTGGTTAAAGTATTTGAGAGATACTGATAGTTACTTTCTGTCCACCCTATTTCAGCTTGCTGTTAAGATAAGGACTGAAACCAAGTTTTTTGCATGTGTTTAGGCTTTCTGCAAATGCACTTCCCTGCAAAAATCCTAAGACAGTAGGTAACAATTAGAATACAGTAGTCATATATTTTACCTTCTATCTAGTGGACCCTGATGCTAATTTTAATGACCTAATTGAGAATAACTAACTTAACACAGAGTAGACGTGATTCCTGGGGCTTTACAAGTCCTTTTGCTCAAAGTCACTTTACATGAAAATACATTGTCCATTGTGTAATTATTTTAAAAGTAATAAAAGCATTTTTTCAATTAAATTACATTGTTGAATGACTATTATATCTTAGTTTTTGCATAAAATTTCTTGAGGCATGTTATGAATATATCTCATTATGGGGATTGAATTATATTTTCTAAAAATGGCAAAAGACGTGTTGAGTTGGCTGTTGCACAGACTTGTCCGCACTGGCAGCTTGGAGGGCAGGGTCAATATAATCTCTGATAGATAAGCTCCTGCAAACTTGAGTTAGTAATTGGAGACTGAAAACTTGCCTAGCAAGTTTGTCTAAGAACATTGTAATGGAAAACATGTGATCAGAGAAGGCATTAACCATTAAAGGTGAGCCGAGGAGATGGGAATGAAGTAAGTGAGACTTATCCAAGTGACCCAGTGCAGTGAACTGGAATTCACTGTCTATATGTTGTTCAGATGGCTGGCTCCACCCTCACCTACGCCAATATAAACCCTCGTTTTCCCGCCTTACCTCAGATTTACCTGAGAACTATTGTATCTACCAGCCATTTTGATTGTAAGCTATTAAAAGCGTGTTTGTACTCTTCACAAGTCTCTGAGTGCAATCAGTTGCATTGCAGTTTTAATAGCTTAACTTTGAAGCAGGATGGAAGACCAGATGAAGCCAGGCATGGTCCAGGTTGACCCTCTGTCCCCAGAGACCCCAGAGGAATTAGTATACTGGCTGAAGTGCTTCCAGTCCTACCTGACGGCCACGCAAGACATCTTCAACTCCAATAGTCTCCAGAGTTCAGAGGTCTGCACTTCTCTCTCGAGGTATTCGTTGTCATCAAGAACTGTTCAACTTATGAGTCTGCCATAGAAGGCCTGCTACATGAGGCCTCAGAATGACGTGCTGGAGAGGCACAGACTCTCTCAACATCGGCAATGTTTGGGTGAGTCGCTGGACGATTATGTCCTTGAACTATGGGCCCTGACTAGGAAATGCCACTGCGAAGCAGTCACAGTCTGGGTTAGAGTGGAAGAACAAATCTGGGCACCCTTGTGGAAGGAGTGAGGTCAAGGTACGTGAGGCAGCAACTGCTGGAGTTGGGGAAGAAAGACTTGGCCAGCACTCTGGAGCTGGCAAAAGTGCTCGAGCAGGTACAACTAGGAGCTGATGATCTCACAGGCAAAAGCAACGCCTTTTCAGAGAACCAGGTCAATGGGGCGTAGGTGACCCCCACAGCCTCAGCGCTGACTGCTACTTCTGTGCACAGCACTCCCACTTCTGTGCACAGCACTCCCTTGCCTGATGGCCCGTGAAGGACACTGTGCTCAGGATGTGGTAAGCGAGGGCACTGGATGAAGGTCTGTAGGGCTAAGGGGAACCCAAAGAGGGTGACCATGTGTGCGACCCCAGAATCGGCATTTGACCCGTCCCCGAATCCCAAAGTGCCAGCTCTAGCATCTCCGTGCTGCTCGCTATCAGCATCTTGCTGCGCCTTAGGCGAGACCCGCCACTGGGAGTAAAGCATTGCGAGAAGCAACAGTGGCCATCTTGCCGAGCCTCGTGGTCGACGCCATCTTGTCTTCCCCCGGGCCAAGAGGAGAGAGAGTCATCATCGACATGGGGAGCGATGAGGTTTCTGGAGCACTGGCAATGGTCGTCCTGGATCAAGCAATACCTCACCAATTGAAAAACTCGATGATGGAGGTGAGGGTAAATGGACACTTGACTGATTGCTTGGTAGGCACTGGCTCCACTGAGAGCTTTATAAACTCTGTGACTGATCTGCTGTACAAGTTAAAAATGCATACGATGGACTATTGCATTTACATAGCATTGCACTTGCCCTCTGCAATAATCCAGGTTTATTGTATAGTACTTCTAACTGTAAAAGGGCAGTTGGGGGAGGGGGGGATTTGTAAGTTCCGATTATATGTACGGAAGGATTTGTGTGATTCTGTGTTGCTGGGCCGTGACTTCCTGTGTCACCTTAAAAGCTTGTCCATGGAGTACTCTGACCCACTTCTTCCAATCAAGGTGTGGAATGGAATGTCCCAAAAGCTGTACACCACATGCGGTCTCTCCACCCTAAATATTGATCTCCCCTCCCTTGCTCTTTTTGAACCTGACTCCCAATTGCAAACCAATAGCCACAAAGAGCAGGCGATACAGTGCGGGGGATTGGGAATTTATCAGAGCTAAGCCACAGTGGCTGCTCAAAGAAAACATAATTGAACCTAGTAGCAGCCCATGGAGAACCCAGGTAGTAGTCGTGAAAGAGGAAGTCCAGGCTAGTGATTGACTGGAGCCAAACAATTAATCATTTCACACTCCTGGACGCATACACCTTCCCTTGAATTTTGGACATGGTAAACAAAATTGTGCAGTATCGGGTCTATTCGATCATTGACTTGAAAGCTGCATGCCATCAGTTACCGAACTGTTCCGAGGACCACCCCTACACAGCATTTGAGGCAGATAGATGGTCTTATCGGTTCTGGAGGGTCCCTTTTGGTATCACTAATGGGGTCTCGATCTTCCAAAGACAGATGGACAAAATGGTCGACAAATACCGGTTAAAGGCCACCTTCCCTTATCTCAACAACATCACTATTTGTGAACACTCTCTGGAAGACCATGACACCAACCTCCAAAAGTTTTTCCACACGGCCAAATCCCTGAATCTCACGTACAACTCCAGTAAGTGCATGTTCCGGACTAAATGTCTGGCAATTCTGGGCTATGTGGTGAAGAATGGTATCATTGGTCAATCAGTATAACGTGACTTGCAGGTAGTGGCATTCACATTCATCTTTTGTTCCTACCCTCCTTGGTGATGGAGCTTGTGCTCTTGGAAGGTACCTCTAAAGTTGCTTTGGCCAATAATTACAGTGCAGTTTTATGGATGGTGCAGCTGCTATGCCATAATGTTGCATATTTAGGAAAGTTGATGGGATACATGCTTTAGCCCAGGTCCAAAACATTGGTGACGTTTACTTCATATGGATGGAGAATGATCTGCTGAGTTTTTCCAGCATGTTTGTATCTTGCACTCAACCTCAATGTCAGCAGACTTTCTTGTTTCTTGTCATGCATACTGCTTTGTTGGGGACACACAGGAGACAGCAGTTGCTGGAATCTGAAGTCAAACACAATGTGCTGTTCAAACTCAGCAGGTCAAGCAGCATCGTTGGGAGAAAAAGAATTGTTGGAATTCGGAGTTGAAATCCTTTATCAAGACGGATAAAGGGTTTCATCTAGAAACACCGACCATTCTTTCTCTCCATACATACCTTCAATAATTATGTATAAAAAGTGCTGTAATTTCTACATGGTCAAACCAAAATGAAAACAAATACCCTTTAATAAAATCTTGAAAGTGCACTTCAATCACATGTGAATGGTTTGATTACAAATTTAAAGCTGTGGAGCACAGTGGCAAATAAAGGAAAATAAGTGTCTATGTCCCAAACATTATGGAGGGCACTGTATATCTGTGGTTCTCTACCCATTATCAGTGATGACATTCAGTGAAGTATTATGGGACTGGTACTGTCTTGTGTATATCACATTGAAAATCAGCCTTTAAACCAGTGGTTTTCAAACTTTTTCTTTACACTCACATACCACTTTATGTAATCCCTATGACATAGGTGCTCTGTGATTAGTAAGGAATTATTTAAGGTGGTATGTGAGTAGGAAAAAAAGATTGAGAACCACTGCTCTAGACCCAATTGTAACTGAAATATTTTGCTTGAGAAAAATTGTCATTGGCCCATTTTTCATTCGAGTTAAGAAACTGTGCACTTAACGAGTCAATTAGATACAATTAAAACAGTAGTTCTCAATTTTTTTTCCACTCACATACCACCCTACTAATCACAGAGCACCGATGACATAGGGAATACTGAAAGTGGTATGTGAGTGGAAAGAAAAAGGTTGAAAGCCACTGCTTTAAACGATGGTTCCTGTAAATATAAATGTAAAAGATTAAATGTTGTTTTTCAAGGGGAAACTTGTTTCCCCCGGCCAATCTTTATTCCTTTCCTATCACTACTGAAACAGGTGAAATGATCCTGCTTTATTACTATTGGATCCTTTTTTGTGAAATTGGCTGCTACAATTACCTCTAAGACAACAATGTCACTTGCAGCTAATTCAATGGTGCAATAAAGGCAAAGGCATGTAGAGCAAACCAGAGAATATTGAGAGATGTAGAGGAGCACAGGAAGTGCATGGTCACATTTAGAGTGCAGAAGCAAAGGAAGTTATCCCATAACTGTACATAAAACTTGGTGGGCACAGCTTGCACAAATTTGTGCTCAACAAAATGAAAGCCAGGTGTGGTGTTGCACGGAAGAATGTGCGGAGAACTGCATGAGGTTGCTGTCAGAACTAGAAAATGTGAGGTTTGTTGAAAGACTGAGTGACTAATATTTTTTTTTAGAAAAGAGAGGCTGAGAGAAGACTTGATTGAGATCTATAAAGTTATGAGGGGCCAAGACAGAGTAAGTTGGAAGGACTTATTTCCTTAACAAAAGAGTTTAAAAAAATTGAAATTTAAAATAATTAGTAGAAGTATAAGAGGACAACAAATATTTTTCACATAGAATATGATAAGGTCTGGAACACTGAACTGGGAAGGGTGGTGGTGGCAGAAAGTCTTATCACTTTTAAACAGCTCTTGGATGAGCTCGTGAATATCTGTGACTTGTGGTGGCCTAGTTGTAGATCATAAATGTTTGATGATTCAGTTCTGTGATTCTAATTACAGGATTGTCAAGTGCTGTTAGATGCTGGATGAAAGTGAAAGGCTCTTTATAAAAGTTCTACCTCAGAAGGGAGACGTGTTGTTATTTGCAAGCGATAATTTTGTTTGTTTCCAAAATAATCAGAATTATAAGGAAGTGACCATAGTTCTCAATGAACTCTGATACTCACCACTAACATGTTACTTAGCCACTTCATTTGGCTGTAATAATTTTGTCTTCCATAACTGGATTACAGGCATAAAGTACAGCTGTCAAATTGGTAGTAATTTATACTTGATTGCATTGCTTAGAGTTCCTAAGTTAAAGTGTAAACAAAGTTTCTGAGCAATTTGGCCGATAACAGACTTATGGCTCGTAAAGATCAAGATCATTTTTTAAAAAAGAACATTTAAAAGATGATAATTCTTGTGCATGTAGTCAGAAAGAATAATGCAACGTGTTGATGAAATTAACTAATTGTTTCTAAATACTTAATAAATAGTGCATTTGTTAGTTGGAGGTTGAATTTTAAAGGGGGCAGGAGGTAATCATGTTCTTCAATGGAAATCAAAAGATCCCAGGCGTACCGAAACGTAGCAAAATGAATGAGATGTACTATTTCAGCCCTCTATTTACTTGTTGCCCAGCCTCCCAAGTGTACAATTAAATCTTAGCCTCTGAATTTGAAGATCCTTTTTTTTTACTTGAGGAATTAATTGAGTGTGAGAAATCTCTTCCCAGATTATGAGCTACCTGCTCAGGATCCCCCACACCAGGAGGCACTGGAAAGTCCTTGGTATAATAAATCTTCAGGGTAGTGAGAGGGTTTTTATAAAAACTCCTGGTCTGAAATTTGACTGACATTTCCATGGATGCTGCTGACCTGCTGAGTCCTTTCAGCCTTTCTTTGTTCATTTCTCTAGAGTTGTGTCTGAAAGCTGAGTGCTTCTTGGTACCAAGAAACCAATTAGAGTTGATAAAGCACAAACCCTGGAATGTCTTTGAATAGTTCTAACTTCTGTTATCTCAAAAGATTTATTCTTGGACTCCTTCTCTTGCATCAGTGTAATGCTATTTGGAGCAACCAATAATCACATTTTTTTAAAGTACCTGTGCCTTTTTTCAGTGTTATGGGATTTAAAATTGATGATCTTCAAGGGAATGTTGCAAGAATGCAGAGCTTCTGGATCATTCATGCTGGATTGAATGTTAGATTAGGTACGACCTTGTGTTAATTGCATGGAATGTACATGTAGTGATGTCAATTGTTATACCAATTTACAAGATTGATCAAAGAAATTGGGATATATTATTCCATTCAGACTGATTGTCAGACTCTTGCAGGAGAATTAAATTTTGAAAGCGAAGAAATGCATTTTGAAGAGCCCTGCATGGTTTAAACAAACTTCTGAGGTGTGACTTTGAATACTCTGAAGGCTTACTGATCTATCTGAATCATTATTCTCTTGACCACAGTAACTTTGGGTTGGGTTTATTCCATTCCCACATTTAGAAATAAAAACTTCCAGTAAGTGCTTTGATATTCCATTGGGTATACTGTGATGTCTGGATGGGATAGGGGCTGGATGTCAGGTCGCTGAGGCTGATGACATTGAGTAAGAATGATAGGCCTCTGAACCACCTACTCAACTTCTCTATGGAGCATTACCTTGGGAGGTTCAGATTTTGTAGATCAGTGGTTATGAAGTTCTGCAACTCTCTACAGATGTGACTCCAGCCAGAATCATCCTAACCACAGAAGTCGAGCGCTGACTCCTTGAAACTTCTTAAATCCAGATCATTCTGGATGGTAATAGGTGATCAGTACTGTGCCTCCATCTCTGGGGGTGGGATGAGGGCAGTTATTACAGTTGTGATTGATGATGAAAATAACTCTTTTTTGATTACTGTCAAAGGTTAAGAAAGCTTGTGCTGTATGTGACACTTCCCGTACTTTATTTGCCATGCTGACAGTGAGCTGGATCTTGGGGCTAACAGCTAAAACCCCCTTACCTTTCCTTTCTGGACTCCAGTGAGTGCAGCTGAGAACTGCCACAGAACTACCAGGTGCCTGGTAGAAAATGCCCCACAATGTGATTATTAGCATTTGAACAACTCCAGAAGCACCCACTGTACTGTCCAGTGGAGTTTCATACCTGGCTGTCTGCTGTCAGCTGTGCTACATGAGCAGAAGGAAAAGTTGGTCCTCCAAAGGAAAAGAGACAATACATGTGGAATTCATTGAGGAGATGAAAGACCTGAAAGAAGAGGATTAAAATATTCCATAACTACATACTAGAGATTGATACCCACAAGTGGAAGTGACAAAAGGGCGTCCTTGCTAGATAGGTTGTTTTTTTGATGGGGGAGTGGAGGTTGGGAATTGCTGGAAGCCACTATTTACTGCTTGTTTCTAGTTCCCCCAAGGAAGTCCTGAGGATTGCCCACAAATTCTCCCATGTACCTCACTGCAAGGGATTCCTACCTAGTGAGAATGCTTACAAGTGTTGAATTAAGTACAGGCAGTCCCCAGGTTAAAAACATCCGATTTATGAGCAACCCATAGTTACGAACTGACAAGCCAACTGGAAGTAGAATGGTGTCAACTTCCAGTTTGGGTGTGGTTGTCATAATTCTAAAAGTAATGACCAAAAATATTAAATTTTATTAGTACCAGGTACACAATCCTTTAACTGGAACCCTTGGGGGACAGTGTGTTCTGAATTTCGGATTTTTTCAGATTTCGGAAAGCCAGATTTAAGACCACCTGAATTGTGCTGCCGTATCCACTCCTACCCCCTTCCAATCTTGCTGCCGGTCTCTCGCCCGCCCGACTTGCACTGCCGTCTCTCTCCCCACTTGCTGGATTTTGGAACTTTCCGGATTTTAGATGGCTGGATAAAGGATTGTGTACCAACAGTCTCCGCACTGGTCCTGCAGCCCTGCACTTCCACGATAGCCTGCCACCAGCTCCTGCACTGATCTCAGGGAGGGAGGGGTGGGGGGGGGTGGAAAGAAGCAGCAGTAACGTGGATCAATTGTGATACCAATGTCAGGCAATACTGCACGTGGCCTGGGCAAAGCAGCGGGCAGGCGAGGGGGGAGTAAATAGATTGCTCATTTGAAGATCAATTTGGCCATCTGATGCAGATAGGAGATGTTGCTTCATTTTTTTTGTCCTTGGCATTTGAACTACAGTATGTTTCAAAGCCTTGCAGTTTATGCCCAACTCTATAAAACTCTGGTTAGACCATAATTGAAATATTGTGGTCACTTCTGGTTGTTTCATTACATGAAGGACGTGAAAGCTTCAGAGAGAATGCAGAAGATATTCACCAGTATGCTGCCAGGATTGGAGAATTTGTCTTATGAGGCAAGGTTAGCAGTGCTAGTCCTTTCTCTAAGAGGTGAAGAAGGAGGAAAGGTGCCTCAATAGAGATCTATGTAAGATTATGAGAGGGGTAGACAGCCAGCACCTTTTCCCTGGGGCAAGACAAGCAAACACTAGAGGACCTCTGACCAAGTTGAGGGGAGAAAAGTTTAAGGGTGACAACAAGGGTAGGTTTTTCACAAAGAGAATTGTGGATGTCTGGAATACATTGGGATATTTTAAAGATTTTCAGACAGGCCCATGGATGCAAAATAAATAGAGGGTTATGGGATTGAGGTAGAGAAGGTTTAGATTGTTGAGTAGGTATATACAGTATAGATCGGCACAACATCATGGGCCGAAGGCCCTGCACTGTGGTATAATGTTATGTAAAATAAGTGTAAGATTACATTTAGCTGCTTCATTTGTATTCCATGGCTATGATGCTCTGAATTAAATGAATGAATTGTCCATTATTGTCACATGCACCAACTTACAGGGAGAAAACCTTGGTTTGCATGCCATCCAGGCATATCAACAATTGTTTGATAAACCACAGGTATTGCAGTACAGTGTGGAGGACACGCAGTCTACAGAGCTATAGATAGCTAAAATGAGTGGGCAAGGATTTGGCATATGGAGCACACCAGTGTAAATGTGAGATTATCCATTTTGGAACTTTGGAAAGAAAACTAGTATATCAGGCTGTTACTTTAATGGTGACATACATGTTGTTGTGCAGAAAGACTTGAGGGCACTACAGCACAGAAAAAGGCCTTTGGGCCCATCTAGTCTGTGCCAAACTATTATTTTGCCTAGTTCTATTGACTTGGACCCAAACCATAGCCCTTCATACACCTTTCAGTTTTCTTAAATGTTGAAATTGAACCCACATTCAGCGCATTTCATACTCTTACCACTCTTACTGTGAATTAGTTCCCCCATTGTTGCCTTTTAACATTTCACCTTTCACCTGTTACCCATGTTCTCTAGTGCTATACTCAAGTCCTCTCAAAATGAATGTTAACATTGCATTTACCTTCCTTACTACTGATTCAACCTGCAAGTTAACCTTTAGCGAATCCTGCACCAAGACTCATAAACCCTTTTGGATTTCGAATTTCTGAAATCACTCCCCATTTAGAAAATTGTCTGCACCTTTATTTGTTCTACCAGAGTGCATGACCATACACTTCTCTGTGCTGTATTCCATCTGCCACTTCTGCCAACCATTCCAAGTCCCTCCACAGACACCACTTTCCATCAATATTACATGCTCCTCAGCCAATATTTTATCCATGTTAGCACCTTTGCAGTAACAGCTGTTCATCCATTACTGATCTTAAACTTGAGCTCTGTTTTCTAGTACTATCGTGTTATCACTTGATTCCCTTAATGTTTGCGAGTATATTGATCTGAGTTTTGAGTTGACCTATTCTGAGGTAAGAAATTCAAAAGCTCACCATCCATTGAGTGAACTAATTTCTTCTCATTTTGGTCTTATTCTGAAATTATAGCCCCTGGACCTTGACTGCTGTTACAAGAAAAGCATTTGTCCAGGAATCAAGAATTAGTTTGCAGGTGCTATTGATAATCAAGAAGGCAAATAAATGTTGGCCTTCATTAGTCAAGGAATTGAGTTTAAAAGGAGCGACGTTCTGCTACAACTGGTGAGGTCGCAGTTTGAGTACTGTGTGTAGTTCTGTTCTCTGTATTTGAGAAAGGATATACATGCGTTGGACGTGGGAAATGAATGGGTGATCTGATGAAGAGAGATTGAGTAGCTGAAATTATACTTATTGAAATATAGAAAGATGAGGTGAAATCTGACAGGGACAAATACAAGTTTGAAAGGAATAGAGAAGATAGAAGCAAGGAGGTTGTTTCCACTGGCAGGTGAGACTAGAACTAGGGGTCATAGCCTCAATTTGATGCAAAAGCAGTGAATTTGTGGAGTTCTCTGCTTCAAGAAGCAGTAACGGTCTTGTTCCCACTTTTGATTGCATTTATAGCTTATTTCATCAGTTTCTTTCTCTTGCAGCTTGATGTACATGTTTGTTATAAATCTTTTAATTATCATTGTGTATGTAATCACATATTCAAAGCTGCTTCCTTCTGGTAATCTCAGTCTGCTTCTCAATTTGTCCTTTAAGTAATTCTTTTAATTCCTTTTCTCTCCCATTCTCTAAAGGAAAGGTTATCTATTGTGAAAGGAATTAGTTGATTTTGCATCAATAATAATTTTGGTAGTTGGTCATTTGATTTATTTCCTTTCTACGTGAATCTTCTTCCAAATGTTGAGCAGATGGTGCAGTACTGGTGAACTTCTGTATTGCACCAGTTTTTCATCCCACTTATAAAGTATATTTTCTGGTTCCTTCTCCCCTATTTTATCTAGCTCTATCTTGGTCCAATCTGGTTTTTCCCTTGTTTGATAAAAATCTGATAGATATCTTAATTGTGCTGCTCTATAATAATTTTTAAAGTTTGATAGCTGCAAACCCTCTTGATTGTACCATTCTGTTAATTTATCTAGTGCTATCCTTGGTTTCCCCTCTTTCCATAAGAATTTCCTTTTTCTCTTTAGTTCATTGAAGAATTTCTCTGTTAAGGGAATTGGTAACGATTGAAATAGGTATTGTATCCTTGGGAAGATATTCATTTTAATGCAATTTACCCTTCCTATTAGTGTTAGTGGTAAATCTTTCCAATGTTCTAAGTCATCTTTTAATTTCTTCATTAATAACTGATTTAGTTTGTATAGATGGCCTAGATTATTATCTAGTCTAATACCTAGGTATCAGATTGCTTGTTTTTGCCATTTAAATGGTGATTCTTCTTTAAACTTTGTGAAATCCGTATTATTCATTGGCATTGCTTCACTTTTATTTGCGTTGATCTTGTACCCCAATATTTCTCCATATTCCTTCAATTTCTTATGTAATTCTTTAATTGATAATTCAGGTTCTGATAAGTATACTATGATGTCATCTGCAAATAGACCAATTTTATATTCCTTCTCTTTTATTTTATTTTCTGTTCTTATCAATTCTGCCAATGGTTCTATTGCTAAAGCGAACAGTGAGGGAGATAGTGGACATCCCTGCCTAATTGACCTGCTTAATTTAAATTGGTTTGATATATATCCATTTACAATCACCTTCGCCATTGGTCCCTTATATAATGCTTTAATCCAATTAATATAAAGATAAAAAATTAAATATGGGAAAAGCTATGCTCCGGAACTATGAGATATATAATACATACGAGGTTATGCATGATACAATATAACAGGTTACACAGGCTATATATCACGCCCCAAAAGTTAAATAAATGGGATCCAACATTATCAGATAGATGTTTTCGCTGTAAGAAGGAAACGGGAACAACAGTACAAGCAATTTGGGCATGTGAGAAAGTGAAAAATTTTGGGAAGATCTAAATCAGATATTAAATAAAATCACAAAAAGCAACATACCAAAAAATCCAGAGATCTTTCTTCAAAGTAATATAAGAAGTAAAGAATTTGGCCTCAAACTGGATGAAGTGCAAAAAAGATTTATTATGATAGCCTTAGCTGTAGCAAAAAGATGAATAATGTCAACTTGGAAATCAGAAGAGAGCCTGAGAGTACAGCAATGGTACATGGGAATGAATAAATGTATTCCATTGGAAAAAAATAACATATAATTTAAAAAATAAAGTCACATTATTTGAACAAATTTGGGAACCGTACATGGAACACAACAGAGAGGGCCTACCGCGCACCTCCACCTCCTAAAACAATAGAATGAGAAGAAGACAAAATGACCTGATCCAGTGTGTAAATTACAGAATTTTCTTGTTTATTTTCATTGTGTGATGACATTGTTTAATGGGTTTAATGTATTGTATATGTTGAACGTTTAATGGGTTTGGAGGGGGGTGTGGGAGGGAAGGGATGGGGGAAAAAAGGAGAGAAAATGACACTGTATATTCAAGAGGGAAATGTTTGTGTGTATTTTGATTAATATGGTTCATAGCGTGAAAAATCTTTAAAAAATTTAAAAAAGAAAAGTGCAGATGTGTCAGCAAAATCATTAAAATGAGCTGGTGCAATACACAAAATAATGTGTTTTTATTATGAGGATCCTTTCATATTACAAACAAATGGATCTATTGTGAGATTTTTCAAGAATCCAAAGTGATTGCTGTATCATCACTTAAGAATTCCACTGCATGATTTTAATTATCGATCAGAATTCTAATGCAAAGTGTCATCTATAATTTCTGGAATTAGGTCTATTCTCAGCTTACTATTAAAATGCTACTCATAACTATTCTCCCAAATCTGAAAGGGCTGCATTTATTGCAGTTATCTGAAGGGTCACATTGCACTGAGAGACCTTGCACTGTTCAGAAACTTTGTAAATCTATGTTTCTATTTGTACTTCAGAAAGAGACGCCAGACAAATATAGTGCAACCAATCAAGGAATCATACCCATTCTGTCCTTAAAACACTCATTTATCTGCACAAAACTTGGTATAGGTATTGCAGATTAAAGTTAGAATTCGAGGATCTTGGAATTGTGAAAAGCTTGAGGAAAAGGCACTCTTGCAGAGACCCCCCAATCTTGTTGATCATCTTACATGGATTTTGAGGTATTCATCATATATTTTGTGCAAGCTGGGATCGCTAGAAGGTCCGGAATTCTTAAGAAAGGAAAATTAGCTATGGTACTTGCATTGGATTAACTACTGTTTTTATGTATGTAGGCCAATAATAACTTGAGTTTCATTTCAGCATTACTTTGTACATTGAATGGTTATAGAACATCTTTCAGCACTGCTTCCTGCATACTGTATAGCTCCCGGGCCATTTTCCATTATTCTAACCTGGAATGGTCTTCTGGCCCTGTGACATAAAGGACTTTCTCTCATCCATCGAAAAGGGAATGGGAGTGGCAAACCATTACCTCTTACTCTCTTGAAGCGTGAAAATCTTCTGAAGATAGGATTTGCAGCAATGCTGTGGTTTAGCAGCTGAATTCCCTTTACAACACTGATGTGTGCTCTATGATGCTATGATTCTACAACCCTGATCTCTTTAACTCTATTCTCGTGCATTCACCAGACATATTTGGTGACACGTAGAACAAAAACACAGAAAATAAGCTATTCATGTGAGAATTGCTGCAGGTGAACCATGCAATGCTAGATTACTGTTCAGCAGACCAATCCAATGTTCAACATGAAACCTTAGTTTAATGCTGATAATAGAAGTCAGATTTCTGCCCATTAGAGTCAAGTTAAAGTTTATTATTATTTGACTGTACATAAACAGCCAGACAAAATAGAGTTTCTCGGACTACGGTGTATACACAAAATACACAGCACATACAATGACACATCGATAAAAATGTAATATAAATAAAATATATTAAAATATTTGAGAATAATTTGCTCTTTTTATTTAAAAAAGTATCAGGGTTACAGGATATCGTTTGTCAATGTCAGCCTGTGGGAAGAAGCTATTTCCAGCCTGACAGTCCTGATTTTGATCCTTCTGTTCCTTATTCCTGATTGTAGAAGGTCAATAATACCTTGTGATGGATAGGAGGGATCTTCGATAAATCTCTGAGCCCTATTTAAGCAACACTCCTGGTGAATGTTCTCAATAGAGAAAAGGGACAACCTTGTGATCTTCTTGGCCATGTTAATGATCCTTGTTATTGACTTCTGGTCCAATGCTTTGCAGCAACAATACCACACAATGATGTAGCCAGGCAGGACAATTTCAATTTTTCTCCTGGAAAATGTTGTCAAGGTGGCGGCCAGTTGCCTTTCCCTCCTCAGCCTCCTTCAGAAGTGTCGCCACTGCTGCTCCTTGCTGACCAATGTGTATGTGCTTTGGGTCTACAATCGGTTGTCCATTATATGCACACCAAGGAATGTTATGCCCTCAACTCTCAATGATGGATCCATTAATGTGTAATGGAGAATGGTTTGTCAGAACACACTTTCCATGTGTTCTGTCAAACACAGTGTGGTGAACCACTGTTTGTATATATTTATGTGTTTGGGCACATCCATTGTACCTGTGGATCCTCCCACAGGCTGCTCAATAAAAGTGATTGTTCCACAGCCCCCTCCCCAGTGGAGAACAGTCAAGCAGCATGGACGTTCCTTTGTTCTATAGCAAATAAAAACTTGTTAGTTTGCTCAACTTCAGTCTTTTGGAGTCAATGATGGTGCATCAATTTTATTTGCTATAGTTTTTTACAATGGAGCAGATCCTGAAGCCACAGAAGCTGGAAATCGACCCTTAATCACCTGAGTCATCTACCAACTTTGAACTCTGGCTGCACTGTTTCTGGACATTCCTGAAGGCATTTTCAGCCATTGTGCAGTCAGTGACCAACAAATTACAGCTACTGCACACCCGAGTGTACTCGATGATCAGGGACGCTGCGTCGTATCAGGAGGCCAGAGACATTCTAACGGGCCAGTACCTGTGAAAGATTAATGAAATTTATGCCAGGCACCTCCCGGTAACCCGAAAGCAGCAACCTGGGGAGTTAAATGCCGATTACCTCCTGACCCTACAAACTCTCGGAAAGGCTGGTGAATGCAAGAATGTGATGGCTGTGGAATACACGGAGCACTTGATCAGGGATGCCTATGCAGGGATCAGGTTGAATTATATACGCTAAATATTAGTGGAGCAAGGGTAGCTCAGCCTGTGGAGAGCAGTGGAGCTGGCAGTTATGTTGGAGGTAGCCCTTCAGAATATGGAGGTCTACTCAACCAACAATGCAACTGCCTCGTGGTTGACCCTGGTGCTGCCATCATTGCGATGCGCCACCATCCCCTTGCCCCACTAATGATCCGACCAAGGTGGCAGTTCTCTGCAAGCGCCCACCACCACCATTGCCAGGTTCCGTCGGTGGCTCGACCATGGCCACTGTACTCCAGGGGCACCCGAAGTACTACTTCTGCAGTTTGGGTTAGCACCTGAGGAAACACTGTTCAGTGAAAGACACAGTCTGCTCTTTCTGTGGGAAGAAAGGACACTATGGTCAGGTGTGTAGATCCAAACCCCTTCCCAGCAGGGCCAGGTGGGGGCTGCCATCGTCAGGAACTAGCAGTGCCATGTGTGAGTCATTGGGCTGCCATCTGGGCTCCATCTTTGGGATTTAGCAGCACCATTTGCAGGACGTGGGGATCACCATCTTGGACACCACCATCTTCTGAATCAGCACGCAATCTCTCCTCCTCAGTGACAACTAATGCTCCAACATTAGTCTCCTTTATACTTGACCAGGACAGCCTGCATCAGCTCGCCAAGTCAATGATGGATATCTAAATAAATGGTAACGTGATGAGTTGCCTGTTTGATAGTGGGAGCACAAAGAGCTTCATTCATCCCAACACGGTGCAGCACTACTCCCTCGTGGTAAGGCCAGTAATCCAAAAGGTTTCCTTGGCTTCAAGATCACATGGCAGATGTCTGTGACTACTGCGTAGTGACTCTGACCACACGGGGTACAGACTATAAAGCCTTTAAACTTTTGGTGATGCCGCAGCTTAAAAGCGTGACGATGGAGTTTGATAGCACCCATCCACCCCTCACTGTCTGTAACCGAAAGTTCTCAAGTCGCCCACTGCTCTCCACCTACCCTTCAGCCACCCACCCCATCGCACACAGCCAGTAGCCCAGTCACACATCGTTCACAATCTGCAGACTCTCCATGCTCAAAATCATCTCTCCACCATTCTTTGCCAATCTCACCCCCGACTGTAAATCCGTCACCACCAAAAGTAGATGGTACAGTGCCACGGACTGGGCCTTTATTCAGGCAGAGGTGTAGTGGCTACTTAATGAAGGGATCATTGAGGCCAGCACCAGCCCTTGGAGAGGACAAGTGATGGTAGTGAGGAACAGGAAGAGAACAGGATGGTCATCGACCACAATCACACTATTAATAGGTACACACAACTAGACACGTATCCCCTCCCCTGTATATCTGATATGGTGAACCAAATTGCACAGTATCGAGTCTTCTCTACCATTGACCTAAAGTCCACATATTGTCAGCACCCTATCCACCCAGAGGACCGCCAATATACTGGGTTCAAGGTGGATGGCCTTTCTGCGGGACCCCTTTGACATTTCCTTCGACGTCACCAACGGAGTCTCGGTCTTCCAGCGGGAAATGGATCACATGCTGGATCAATACGAGCTGCAGGCCACATTCCTATATCCCGACAATGTCAACATCTGCAGCCATGACCTGCAGGGCCATGATGCCAGCCTCCAGAAATTTCTTCAAACTGCCAAGCTCCTCAATCTCATGTACAATAAGGTCAAGGGCGTATTTCACACAACCCACCTTGCTATCCTTGGCTGTGTCATTGAGAATGGAGCAATTGGTCCAGCCCCTGACTGCATGCACCCACTCCTGAAACTTTCCCTCCCCCACACCCTTAAGGCACTGAAGAGGTGCCTGGCCTTTTTCTCTCACTCTGCCCAGTGGATCCATAACTATGCAGACGAGGCCCACCCCCTGGACAAATCCAACTCTTTTCCTCTGATGCCAGAGACCCATGCAGCCTTCAGCTGCATCAAGGCAGATATTGCCATGGCCACTATACACACTGTGGATGAATACACTCCGTACCGGGTGGAAAGTGATGTGTCAGACTTCACTCTGGCTGCTACCCTTAACCAGGTGGGCAGACATGTTGTTTTCTTTTCCCGTACCCTCCAGGGCACCGAAATTCAACACTCCTCTGTTGAGCTGGAGGCCAAAGCTATTGTCGAGGCAATGTGGCATTGGAGACACTACCTGGCCAGTAAACGATTTACCCTGCTAACTGACCAACGTGCACTCGCGTTCATGTTCAATAATCAACAGCGGAGTAAAATAAAGAATGATAAGATATTGAGGTGGAGAATTGAACTCTCCACGTATAATTATGATATGTTGTACCTGCCCAGCAAACTCAGTGAGCCACCTGATTCCCCATCCTACGGAACTTGTGCCAGCACACAGATTGACCGCTTACAAGCCCTTCACAATGATCTCTGCCATCCCAGTGTTACCAGGTTCTTCCATTTCATCAAAGCCCTCAACCTGCCGTACTCCATTGAAGAGATCAGGTCAATAATCAAAAACTGCCATGTCTGTGCGGAGTGCAAACCACTCTTCTTCCAGTCAGGTAGAGCGCAATTGATAAAGGGCATACACCACTTTGAATGCCTGAGTGTCGACTTCAAAGGACCCCTGGCCTCCATGGACCACAATGTGTACTTCCTCAATGTTAATGATGAGAACTCCCATTTTCCATTTGCCATCCCCTGCTCTGACATGACAGCTGCCACAGTTATCAAGACCCTACGCAGTCTATACACTCTATTTGGCTTTCCCAGCTACATTCATAGTGACTGGGGGTCCTCTTTTATGAGCGACGAGCTGTGCTAGTACCTGCTGTCCAGAGGCATTGCCATGAGCAGGATCACCAGCTACAACCCCCAGGAAAACAGGCAGGTGGAAAGGAAGAATACCATTGTCTGGAAGGCCATCCTCTCCTCCTAGTCCTGTGGTCTAGGGGTCTTCCAGTCTCCTGCTGGAAAGAAGTCCTCCCAGAGGCACTCTACTCCATCAGGTCCCTCTTATGTACTGCCACGAATGCCACACCACATGAACGTATGTTTTCCTTTCCCAGAAAATCTGCAACAGGGACCACACTGCTGGCGTGTCTGATGTCCCCAGGGGAAGTCCTACTCCAGAAGGATGTGAGGAGCCATAAGTCCAACCCTCTGGTCGAAAGGGTCTATCTCCTCTAGACCAACCCTCAATACGCCTACGTGGTGTACCCTGATGGGCATGAGGACACTTTCTGCATTAGGGATCTGGCGTCCTCAGGGGCTCTGGAGACCCCCACTGATTATTCCACTCCCCCCTCACCCCTAGCCACACACGATGCATCAGGGCCATGACATATTACCTCTCCATCAACAGCAGACATGCCAGAATCATCGCCACATACCCACTAGCCCAACGCCGATGATTGTACACAGGCATCCCAGACTGCCCAGGACCCAAATCGCAGCTAGTATCACGATGGTCACAGCGAAAACCAGACTACCTGAAACTTAACTTGTAACTCAAGCATCACCACTTCACCCCGCCGGACACTTTTTAACAAAAAAAAAGGGTGAATGTCGTAAATCATTGTATTTGTTAGTTTGGGCACAGCCATTGGCTGACTGTGCAAGTGGCTCCCCCACAGACTCCTGAATAAAGGTGATTGTTCCACAGCCCCCTCCCCAGTGCAGAACAGTCATATCATCTCCTGTTCTGTACCTTTCTGTCAGGAGATTACTCAGTAATCAATCTTTGTTCTGCAAAGAGGGAAGTTAATTGATAATCTTTAACCATAACTTGCTGATCATTGTCTCTGCAATTCTCATTCACTATTTCAAGTGAAATCATAGTGGCATTTTATTCCACTATGTGCAATATTGCCAACTCCAGGAACACTCGCTTCCATCTTCATAGCGTTGCCTATTATTAACCTTGCGTTCACCTGCTGCGAAAATTAACTGGAAGGCATTCACACAACTCTTAATTTTGTGTTTACCAACAGTCTTATCTTTCATCCCTGCTGCTTAATGATCATAGCAAGACTTGGCTAGAATCCAAAATATAAAACCAGAAATAAACTAAACATTTCAAATTACATTTGTAAGTTACAGTAATAGTGTGAATTTTAATTGATAAAGATTGTTAATCAATGAGTGGATGGGAATTGCTTTGAACTGTGTCTGCAGTTCAGTATGTCGTGCATGGCCCGAGTATGTGGTTGAGCAGTAGAATCTAGGAGGAAGTTGATGAAAATGTGAGGAGAATAAAACCTGGGATTAATGTAAAATTGGTGTTCAGAAGTGACTTATAGTTGGTACAGATTTGGTGGGCCAGGGCCTATAACTGCTGTATCCTTCCAAGTCTATGACTTCAAGTGGAATTTTCGACTAACACAGACAGTCCAAAGCATTGGAGTTCACAGGGGCTGCGTGAAGCCGTAATCTAAATAAGATGGCAAATTGATATTGGTGTACGAACTAGACCAGAATCATCAGGGATGATTACTCATACATTGTGATCCTTGCCCCTGTTATCAGAAGCTGTTGAATTTACATCTTGAGAATGGAACAGGATGCCAATAGGCAAGTTTCCAAGCCAATTCTAATGGTTGGTTGTGCAGGTATTTTTAAATTCACCCCTCAATCTTAAAGCATGTGGACTAATTAAAGCAGTGGTTCTCAACCTTTTTCTTTCCACTAACATACCACTTTAAGTATTCCCTATGCCATAGGTGCTCTGTGATTAGTAAGGGATTGCTTAAGGTGGTATGTGGGTGGAAAGAAAAAAATTGAAAACCACTGTTTTAATCATCCCTAATTGACTTGTTATGTGCACGGTTTCATAACTCCAAAGGAAATGGGTCATTGACAATTTTTCTCAAGCAAAATATTTCAGTAACAATTAGGTCTAGAGCAGTGATTCTCAACCTTCCCTTCCCACTTACAGACCACCTTAAGCAATCCATTCCTAATCACAGAGCATTGATGGCATAGGGATTACTTAAGGTGGTCTATGAGTGGAAAGAAAAGTATTGAGAAATATTGAATTAAAGCAAAGCCAACCAGTGAGAATTCTGCATATGCTTATCTCTGACTGGAAAATAAATCACGAACAATTAATGAAAGTTCATCTTGCATCTGGGTAATCAATCTAAAGTTAAACTATTTTATGGGACATATGCAAATTTTATAAATGGAAAATCTATCTGAATATAGTTGATGTCTTTTTTTCTTTATGGTACAGCAATTAACATATGGGAATGATCAAGTATATTGTGAACGTACAAAATACATTTGTATTTAAGAAGCTTTAATAGATTAATGTAATAAAGTTTTGAGGAGCAGAAACTGAATGATGTATTAATTCTGGCGTGTTCTACTTCGGTATTTGAGGAATCTCTAGGAAGTTGCTTAATTTTACATCAGAGATTTTCCTTTGTGCTGTAATTAAATGCTACAGTTTTAAAGTGGTAACATCTCCAACAGCATGTTTGAAATGAAATGATTTAAAAATATAATGTAGGTACTTTCTTTGAACAATGTAGAAGCTTATGAGTTTTCAATGAGTATTTAAAGCAAATTTTGTCAGACAAGTCCAAGGTAGACTTTAACAAGCCTCAAGATTTGGGATAGTACCTGATTTAGATCTTCCCAAAACTTTTTCACTTTCTCACATGCCCAAATTGCATGTACTGTTGTTCCCGTTTCCTTCTTACAGCGAAAACATCTATCTGATAATGTTGGATCCCATTTATTTAACTTTTGGGGCGTGATATATAGCCTGTGTAACCAACTATATTGTATCATGCATAACCTCATGTTTATTATATCTTTCATAGTTCCAGAGCATAAATTTTCCCATATTTCATTTTTTATCTTTATGTTTAAATCTTTTTCCCACTTTTGTTTGGGTTTATAGCTTATATTATCATTGTCCTTCTCTTGCAGCTTGATGTACATGTTTGCTATAAATCTGTACTCACATATTCAAAGCTGCTTCCTTCTGGTAATCTCAATCTGCTTCCCAATTTGTCCTTTAAGTAGGTTTTCAGTTGGTGGTATGCAAATCAGGCATTAAATAAAATCACAAAAAGCAACATACCAAAAAATCCAGAGATCTTTCTTCTAAGTAATATAAGAAGTAAAGAATTAGGCCTCAAACTGGATGAAGTGCAAAAAAGATTTATTATGATAGCCTTAGCTGTAGCAAAAAAATGTATGATGTCAACTTGGAAATCAGAAGAGAGCCTGAGAGTACAGCAATGGTACATAGAAATGAATAAATGTATTCCATTGGAAAAAAAATAACATAATTTTAAAAATAAAGTCACATTATTTGAACAAATTTGGGAACCGTACATGGAACACCACAGAGAGGGCCTACCGCGGACCTCCACCCCCTAAAATGATAAAATGAGAAGAAGACAAAATGACCTGATCCAGTATGTAAAAGTAGATGACACAATTTTCTTGTTTATTTTCATTGTGTGATGACATTGTTTAATGTTTTTATTGTATTGTATATGTTGAACGTTTAATGGGTTTGGAGGGGGGTTGAAAGGAGGGAGGGAATGTAGGGGGGAAAAAATGGGAGAAAATGCCACTGTGTATATTTAAGAGGGAAATGTTTATGTATTTTGATTGATATGGTTCATCGTGTGAAAAATTATAAAAAGATTTGGGATAGTACATTTAAGTCAGATGCATCTCCCTGAGAGAAGTGAATCTGTGGGATTCTCTGTTTAATGAAGTGAGTGAATGGCAGTGTAGGCTTAATGAGGCCTACTCCTTTAGTGTTATAGTTTGTTAGAATACAGTGAAATCTAATGAGGCTCTGCACTGACAGCCATGCTTCAGTGTAATCAATAAGGTTATTATTTGATCTCAACTTCAAACAAATTGAAGCAATTAAGGAGCAAATTAAGGAGCCCAAGCCTTTTGAACTTTTCTCAGCTGACAAAATTGAAGGCCTTCAGTAGTCTTTGCCAATATAGAGCTGTAAGAATGATTGCCCCTGTTGATTTGATCTTGAATTGCAGATGACTAGGGAATGGCGGATATTTTGTGCAACTACTTCATTCAACACTTATAGGCATCTTAATTGGGCAGGAAGCCCTTGCAGCGAGGTGTGTCGAAAAATCGGTGGGCAAACCTCACCACCCACTTAATCTGTGCTGTCCAGTAAATGTGCATTTAAACTGATGCAAATTTTATTCTTTTTTCATCTTCATCAATTTCCCCAAACTGCTCACTTACACACTGAACAGTTAACGGTGACTAATTAACCTGCCTGCTTGCAGATCTTTTTAGAACATGGGAGGTCCAAGAAGGTCCACGTGGGCACGAGAAAATTCAAGATGCATCCAGTCTGCACCCGCGGTCAGGATTGAACCCACATCACTATCCTACCCATGTGTTACTCAAGTCTGTGAAGGGAGAAAAAACAGAGTTTGCATTTCAGATTGTTATCCTTTCACCAAAACAGAAAAAAGTTCACAGTCATGTTTTATTTTTATTTACTTACAACAATGTAGAAGAGATGCCTCCCAATTACACCCAATTAACAGGCAGGTTGTTTGGAGGGCAGAAAGAAACCGGAGCATCTGGAGAAAACCCAGGCAGGTCACGGGGAGAACGTACAAACTTCTTACAGACAGCACCGGGTTTGAATCCGGGTCACTGGTACTTTAATAGCATTGTGCTAACTGCTATGTTATCCGTGCCACACTGTTTCAAAGAAAGGTAGTGCTGTGAAAAGGATGGGGGGGGGGGGGGGGGCAGGTGAATATAAGTGACCAAAGAGTTAAAAGTACAAGATAAAAGTGTGTGTGGCTACTGTAGAAATCAACTAACGGCCATATTAATTAATGTTTGGAGACTGGTCACATTTCCTTCTGCCATCACTGCCTCCATACAGGTTTTTAATGAATCCAGAATTATCTTTTCCACTGACTTGTCATGGGATTCATTTCACATTTTGGGATCTTTTCTGTGAAGAATTTTCTGCTAATAATGTTAAAACTGGTGGCACTGCCAGAGCTGCTGTATCTGCAGTGCTGGCACTGGTGTGGACCAGCGAGTGCTGACACAGTGCTGCTCCACAGGGTTCTGATGGATCTATATAGGATTTGAACAACCTGGTGGAGGATCCGATAATTTTTTTTAAATAAATAAAAAATCTGTAACTACAGGATCTGTGCCTAAGATTGTGGTGCCTGTGCTGGGCAGAGTGCCATGAGGAGTTGCAGACTCCAGGAGTCCAGCAGACCAGCACAGGACACCAGAAAAGGGAGAACACCCCCTGTTCAGAAGGAAAAGCATAGGAGAAGACGCTACAGGACAATGTCCATGGCAGTAGACCAGCGAAGGGCTCAATGGCTGAATAACCCACATAACTGTAGGTGGTGTTGACTTGTGGTCAAAGGACTAATGCTGGTTGCAGGCTGCTGGATACTGGGTCATAAAAAACAATATTGGAACTGGGATTTGAGAAGGTACTGAGGGCAAAAAGCATCCCCAAATGGCTGGAGGCGAATTGAGTTCAAATTCAAGTTCAAAGTTCAAATATTTTGTCAGCATACATACATGACATCACTTACAACCCTGAGATTCTTTTCCTGTGGGCTAGGCAGCATTTGTTCTTCTCAGTGGTGTGAACTCTACAGTTTGCGCAAAAGAGTGAAATGTAAGCAAACTGTCCAAATACAGAAAAAAATAGGTATTAAAAAATGTGCAAAGAAAAAGGTTCTTGTATGAGTTTCTAAATTAGTCTGCTGTTTTAGGAGTCTGATGGTGAAGGGGTAGCAACTGTTTCTGAACCTGGTGATGCGAATCTTATGGTACCTATATTGTACCTCTTTCCTGATGGCAACAGCGAGAACAGAACATGTCCTGCATGGTGTGGATTCTTGATGATTGCTGCTGCTCTCTGATGTCAGCATATCATATAGATTTTCTCATTGGTGGGGAGAGTTTTGCCTGTGATGCACTCAGCTGTGCCTATTAGCTTGTGTAGGACTTGCTACCCAGAGGTATTGATATTAGGTCGTGGTACAGCTGGTCAGCACACTTTCCATTACATATTTGTAGAAGTTTGCTAAGGTTTCCTATGTTATACCGAATCTCCGCAAAATGCTAAAGAAGTAGGGGTGCTGATATGCTTTTGAATAATGTGAATTCACTGGCACTTAGTGTCTCTGAAAAGCTTTCTTTTATTGTAGGCAATGCTTATGGCAACACTGTCTGCCTTTAAAATTTCACATAAATGAGGATATCTGAAAACGAATTGGAAATCCTCATTTATCCAAATTTCTTTCAGAGCTGAACTGACCTCAGGTTGAAAAAAAAATTCACTCGACATGAATGTGGTGGGACACATTAATGCAGGTGGGGATCTCACTGGACTGCTCTGGCTGGCCCGCCTCTGACCTGGTAACTCCTCCCTCTAGTTTGCCAATAAAGGATGAGAACTCTCATCTCCTCCCTCAATTCCAGCCTTGGACCTAGGCCAGAAGCATGTGGCTATATGCTGGAGGTTTCAGGACATTAAAGAACCATGTTCTTCGTGTCTGCATGTGGTTATTGATCATGCTACAATTTAATGTCCTGATTACTTTGCCATAGACAAGGTGATACAGTTGGAGACCAATCCCAAGGAATCAGAGGCCTCTGTTAAATTCGATATATGGCTACACTGTTTGAAGGCCTTCATGAGTCACCACAAGATCTCAGCCAATGGTGATAAGTATGATCTGCTTTTTGCATCAGTGGGCCACCAAGCCTACCAAATGATACAGGACTGTGAGAACTACGACAACGTGAAGGGACTCCTGCGACAGCAATATGGGTCCCTCATGAACTCGATGTATGCCTGGTATTTATTGGGCACCCAATGTCAGGAGCCTGAGGAGTTGTCGATGATTTTGTGAGGGCCATGAGAGAGCTGGAACGATCCTGCAGATGCAAGAATGTAATGGCTGCAGCCTACCATGAAGAACTTATCCGTGATGGGTTAGAGAGCGGTTTCCATTCCAACCGCAACTGTGAGCACCTCCTGGAAAAGAGCGACTGGACCCTCCAAGAAGTCATACAGCTGGTTCAATCATTAGAAACATCCCAAAAAAACACAGAGGCCTACTTATTAAACCATGCGGCCTGCAGATGGGCTCCCTAGGCGTGGCCATCTTGGGACTTGGGGACCCTGACTGTCGTGGCAGCCGCTGAGCACACGGCCAATTACTGAGAAAGTATTGCCTGGCTTGTATCTTGTCCTGTTCAAACTGTTGGAGGAAGGGGCACCATGCTAAGGTATGCCACTTTAAACCCCCTTCCAGCAGCACCATGTGCAAGCCACAACCCAAGTCACCATTTTGGATCGACCCTCTTCTGGTTTCATATCCAGTAGCCAAGAATCAAATGGCAGGAACGGGGGATAGACAACATGGGATGTTGTCACATCCGGCTTCCCTTCTGGATCGCTCTTCATGCAATCCATGGAGGCAGCCATATTTGAGATCCCCAGGGTGGCCATCTTGGAGGCAGCCATCCCAACGTTACAACAGCAGCAACTCCGACAATGAGGTGACACTATCATCCATCGTGCTAGATCAGAACAGGCCACACCAACTGGCATGATCGACGATGGATATTGAGGTAAAAGATCACACCGTGGGATGCTTATTCGACACAGGAAGTACTGAGCGCTTTCTACACCCAAGCACAGTCCAACACTGTGCCCTGCCAGTGACCCCAGCCAAGTGTAAGGTAGCATTAGCAGCCAAATCCCACTCCACGGAAATCCACAGATTCTGCACCGTGACCCTAACTATTAAGGCATTCTTATCACTTTCTGAGGTTCCCATTCAGCCTAAAGAATGGAGTGTACGTGTTCCAAAGGGAAATGGACCGCATGGTGGATGACAATAAATTGAAAGCCACATATTCCTATTTGGATAATGTTACCAACTGTGGCTGTGCCCAAGAGGAACACGATGAAAACATGCAAATGTTTCTGGCCACCACGAGAACCTTGAACTTAACATAGAATCAGAAGAAGGGTGTGTTCATTACCATGCGGTTGGCAATACTGGGGTATGTGGTGGAGCTTGGTGTCATTTCCCCCAAGCCTGAGCGCATGTGCCCCTTGCTGGAACTCCCACTGCCCCAGAACCCCAAGGCTTTAAAAAGGTGCCTGGGGTTGTTCTTCTCATACTCTGCCTATTGGATTCCCAACTACGTGGACAAAGCTCACCCTCTGTTAAAAACAAGCACATTTCCTGTTGACGGAGGCTGATGAGGCATTTGTAGTCTGCCCATAGTACAAGCCAAACTTCTACTGGCTGGAGAGAGCTCATCTGATCAAGGCCTCTCGCCCCTTTGAACGTCTCAGTATGAACTTCGAGGGCCCCCTTCCGTCCATGAATAGGAACATGTACTTCCTGAATGTCATGGATGAGTACTCACGCTTCCCATGTGCAATTTCCTGCCTAGGTATGACCATGCTCACGGTCATTAAAACCCTCCACAACCTCTTCACCTTATTCAGATACCCCATTTACATTCACAGTGACTGGGGGTCCTCACTCATGATCAAGGAGTTGTATCAGTACTTCCTGTCCAAGAGGATAGCCACAAGCAGAATTACCAACTACAACCCCCGCAGGAATGGGCAGGTGGAAAGGCACTATCTGGAAGGCAGTCCTCTTGGACGTCAAGTCAAAGGAATGTCCATCTCCAAGAGGACCTCCCGGAAGTACTACATGCCACCAGGTCCCTATTCTGTATGGCATGAACACCACCCCACATAAGAAACTGTTCTCTTTCCCTAGGAGGTTGGCATCAGGAACCACACTGCCAGTCTGGCTGATGACTCCTGGGCCAGTGCTTCTCTGCAGACACGTTAGGACTCACAAGGCAGACCTGCTGGTCGAGGAGGTACACCTCTTGCATGCTAACTCCCAGTACTCTACGTGCAGTACCAGGACAGGCAGAAAGACAGTATCCATCCAGGACATGGTTCGAGCAGGGGCCCCAGCATGGGAGGTGCACCCAGAAGCCCTCGTCAGCGACCAGCGGCCCCAGGTATCATCCAGGTAAATTAGATCTTACAACCACCACCATCACAACCCCTCAGGCCCCCGCCCCCAACACCCCTGCCAACTTCCAGCAGAACAACCGACATTTCCACCCTTCTCGGAACCGGTTCAGCCACGGACACTCAGCTTGCCTGACGGGCCACTGCATCGCAGGAGCTGATGACGACACCACCAGTGCTGTGGTGATCACAGCAACAGAAAAGATCACCAGGCCGGCTGAATCTATGAACAGGTATAGATTTCATGACCAGAGACAATGGACACTGTCCCACTTCACCCCGCAGGACTTCATCTAAAAAGGAAGGGGTGAATGTGGTGGAACACGGTAATGCAGGTGGGGGCCTCAATGAACTGCTCAGGCTGGCCCACCTCTGATCTGGTAACTCCTTCCTGTAGTTTCCCAATAAAGGCTGAGAGCCCTAGTCTCCTCCCTCAGTTCCAGCCTTGGATCCAGGCCAGAAGCATGTAGTTATATGTTGGAGGTATCGGGACATTAAAGCCTTTGATCATGCTTCATGTCTGTGTGTGATGTTGATCATACTACAATGAAATTAGAATGACAATTATCTTCATTTCAGGTAACTCCTTCCCTCTCTTTCATTCTTTCTTTACCTTCCCCTATTGACCTTTTCTCTCCAACTCTCCTCTTAAGCTGTGTGCTGCTGTCTCCCATCAAGGATAGCAGCCTCCCAGCAGGAGCAAGGTTGTCGGGTTCCCGGCAGGAACGGGGACGTTGGGTTCCCGGGCAGGAGCGGGACCTCGATGGGGAGGTATTTGAGATCGGTGGCAGCCAGTATTTTTTTTGATGAGAATTAAACATTATTTTAATGCTTTAAAAACCTTCTCTTTTTGTTTGTTGTTGTTTAAACACTGTTACAAGTGATTTGCTGTTGCTACTGGGTAGTTTTAAAAAAATGACCAGTTATCTGAAAAAAAAGTTTACCCAACATAGGCCCAGTCCCAACCATTTTGGATAATCAGAGTTATAACTGTATATTACATTTTTATTGCCACATAATAAATCATTAATAGTAACCTTTGAATCTTTGAAAGAGTATGGTAATGAAAAATGTTAAGAAATAGCTGATGGATCTTGAGTTGAGCTCTTGTGTATAAAATGAAAACCTAACCAAAAATTATTCTGAGGACACAATGTTTTTATATCAACCTGACTCTAACATGATGTGTATTTGAGTTCTGATAGCCAGGCATGAGTCTCGAGCAAGAAAGAATGGGAATTGCTGAATCATTATTACCAGCTGTGTTCCCATAAAAATGCAGTCCTTATGATTCTCTACACATATTAATCTAATATAGCTGAGTATTACCATTTTTTCTACTTTCCTATTCTCAGTCATTTCTTTTTACCTGCTTAATAAACTAAAGTCTGCTTGTTTTTCATTTTCTTCCATAAATCAGTACCTTCCCTTTGAGTGTTGGAAGCTAAATAATAACTTCCCTGAGCAGCATTATTCCCTTTAATTAGAATTGGATTTTATTATTCCTGTTTCAGTCTACTCACTTTATACCTACGACTGTGTGGCTCGGTACGTCAATAATACCATCTATATATTTGCCGACGATACCACGGTAGTGGGTTGTATAAAGGAAGGGAATGAGTCAGCATTACAGGATGGAGATTGAAAACTTGGCTGAATGGTGCACCAATAACAACATTGCACTCAATGTCACCAAAACTAAGGAGCTGATGTTGATTTCCAGAAAGGAAAGCCAGAGGTATAAATCTAGTGATCCTTGAGGGATCAGAGGAAGAGAGGGTGAGGAAATTTAAGTTCTTTGGAGTCACTATCTTGGAGGATCTTTCCTGGACTCAACACACCATTATATTGTGAAGAAAGCACATCAGCACCTCTACTTCCTTAGGAATTTGTGGAGGTTTGATATGACACCAGAAATCCTGGCAAATTTCTACAGAGGTGTAGTGGAAAGTGTGCTGACTGGCTGCATCACAGTCTGGTATGGGTACACTAAATACCCCTGAGCATAAAGCCCTACAAAAGGTAGTGGACACAGCCCAGGACATAACAGACAAAAACTCTCCACACTATTGAGTACATCTACAGGGAATGCTGCCATCTGAGAATAGCAGCAATCATCAAAGATCCATGCCACCCAGCACGTGCTCTGTTCTCTCTGCTGCCATCAGAAAAGAGGCATAGGGGCCACAGGACTCTCACCACCAGGATCAGGAACAGCAGCTCCCCCTCCACCATCAGACTCCTCAATGACAAACTCAATCAGAGACTCATTTAAGGATTCTTACCTGCGTACTTTATTGATTTTCTTTTTTATTCTCTCTATATTGCTGTCAGTTTGTTTTGATTCGTTATCGGTTTAGAGTTCTTTGTTTACATGAACAGTATATGCTTGGTACAGTTTTTCTTGCACTACCAATTAGTGGTAATTCTGCCAAGCCCGCAGGAAAAAGAATCTCAGGATTGTACGTAATGTCACGTATGTACTCTGACAATAAATCTGAAATGTGATAATGCTAACCACAGAAAATACTTGAATGCAAATAACTTCCAACATGAACTGATTGTTTCACATACCTCACCTCAGGTTTCTGTACTACAATATTACTGTACTCTTTTAAAAACCAATGCAGAACAGTGATGATCAACTTGCAAACATTAATATAATCTTGTTTCAGTAAATGCACAATCTATAATCACTAAATTTAATTAAAACCTAAAGCAGGACATTAATTTTGTGTGTTTGCTTCTCTCTCTTCTAATATTTGTTCTGATTTTCATAAATAAACCTGCACGTATAAAACATTTATGGAATTCACAATATAAAAGACAAATTACAAATCTCAACGAAATATAAAACACATATAGCACATCCATAATGCAAAAATGTATCAAAAAGAAAATTTTATCAAGTATAGCATGGCTCTAACCCCCATCCCCAAACCAACATTGTATGACTAAAGAAAAAATGTACTTCATTCCCAAGATAAAATGGCAAAGTATTAAAATATAGGATAAATATTATCCCTGGAGGTTGAGAAAATAATTCAGAAGCATTTGAAACTTTATTAATTGTTATTAAAGTTATTAATTGAGTCATTGATGTTTTATAAATGTAAACAGGACATCAAGTGTGTTTGCTTCTCAATACGTTCAGTACAACATTCATTCAACAAGATTAGATTCAACTTTATTGTCATTGTGCCAGGATAATACAAAGCCAATGAAAGCCAATTAGCATCCAACTTGAAGTTAAAAAAAATAATGCTTTATACAAATAACTACATGCAAATAAAAGCCAGCATATTCAGCAAGCAAACAATTATAGAAGTACTGACAATACAGTGTGAGTGCAGTACTACTCGGTGCTGTGCTGTGATTTAAGGTTCATTGGGGTCACTGCCTCGGGGGAGAAAAGCTCTTTTTGAGCCTGTTGGTTCAAGAGCGAAGACTCCTGTAGCATCTACCAGATGGGAGAAGAGTAAAAAGTCCATAGTTTGGGTGTGATGCATCCTTGATCATGCTCTTCACCTTGCCCAGATAGCGTTCCTGATGGATGTTCTCAATGGTGGGGAATTGGATGCCGATAATCCGTTGGGCAGTTTACACCACCCGCTGAAGTGCTTTACAGTCCAATACAAGACAAATGCCATACCACACTGAGATGCCATAGGTAAGTATGGGACAGAGGTGTTCGTTCTTCATGGTCTGCAGAAAATAAAGACCCGGTTGCACCTTTATGAAGGAGTTCAGGGACCAGGTGAGATCATCAGAAATGTGAACACCAAAGAATTTAAAGGTTTATACACGCTCCACATCACAACTCCATTGATATAAATAGGGACATGAGTGTAGCTTCCAGCATGTCTGAAGTCCATAATAATCTCCTTTGTCTTCTGAGTGTTAAGTGCCAAGTTGTTGTTGGCACACCATGCAGCCAGGTGCTGGACCTCATCCCATAAGGCTGTCACATTATCCCCTCTGATCAGGCCAACCTCCGTGGTGTCATCTGTGAACTTGATTATCAAATCAGAACCATATACTGGAACACAGTCATAGGTGATAGGGAATCACTGAGAGGGCTCAGCACATAGCCCTGGGGTATGCCGGTGTTCAAGATAAGAATGGAAGAGAAGAGATTGCCTAATGTAACAGATTGGGGTCTGTTAGTCAGAAAGTCCAAGATCCAAATACAGAGGGATGAGCTGATACCAAGCTGGTGAAGTTTGGCAATCAGTATGGAGGGAATCACAATATTAAATGCTGAACTGAAGTCAATGACCAGCATTTGACATAAGAGTTAAAACAAGAAAATATTGCTATAAAAGTAGGAAACAAATCAACTTGATGAAATGTTTTATTTTTATTTTTCCATGTAGCATTTGCTAATTTTCCATGTCCAATAGGGTACATTGTTGGTTTAACTTTGTTTGTGCACCATATTTAAAAGAAGACATATATTCTTCAATGGTATCAGTAAAACAAAATGCTGGAAAATGTAACATTTCACTTGTTGTGCAGATTTTAGGATAAACAGGTGCACTTTATAGTGGCGCAAATATATTTGGAAAACTATCCAGTTTTTGGTTGATGGAAATAACTAGCCTTCAGTTACATAGGGTGAAAATGGTGATAAACATTTCCAGTGCAAGTATGGTCTTAAGCAGCTGTTAATACAGTGCATCTCCAATTATCCGAAATGGTCAGGGCTGGGCCTATTTTTATGTAAACGTTTTTTTTGGAGAACTGGTCATTTAAAAAAAAACATCTCAGTAGCAACAGCAAATCACTTCTAACAATGTTTAAACAACAACGAACAATAAGGGAAGGCCTTTTAAGCTTAATTTTGAGTTTAATTCTCACAAAAAAACGCTGGCCGCTGCCAATCATCGACACCTCCCCACCGAGGCACCACTGATGCCGGGAGCCCAAGGTCCCCACTGCCCCCAGGAGCTTGAGGTCCCTGGTCAGTTCAGCTCCAAAAAAATTTTGGATAAATGAGGATTTCTGATTTGTTTCAGATATCCTCAGTTATCTGAATTTTTTTAATTAAATTGGATAATTGAGGATTTCAGAGAATCTGATTTTGGATCATTGGAGTTGTACTGTACAGGGTATATTAAAATTAAATTATTAGAATTATTAGTATATTAAATTTGTGCCTAAAACATCAGAAATAAGAAACATGTATAAACAAGAGAAAGTACTACAATAAATGTGCTTGTCTTATATTTATACATCGGGAATTCTTGTATGGCTGTCAAACATTTCTACGAATGTTAAGCAATTTCATTTTTATTTTCAAAATCCTAATTTGAATTTGGCATTCAAGAAACTTTTTGAGCAAGGAAATTGTTTATTTGTTCAAACTGTGATGCAGTTTCATTGTCTTCCTTCACTATTTCTGCATGAGAGCATGTCTCTGCAGCTGCAGAGGGGAAATCAGAGGCCTAGTGTTTGTAGCTTCTTGACCAGCACTGAAGGAATAATGGTATTGAAGACCGAGCTGTAGTCGATGAAGAGCAGCCATATGTATGAATTGCTGTTTTTGAGGTTATCCAGAGATGAGTGGAGAGCCAGTGATATTTCATCTGCTGTGGAGCGATTATGACAATATACATATTGCAGTGGGTCCAGACCTTTGCTTAGGTATGTGTTAATTCTGGTCATGACCAACCTTTCAATGCATTTCATCACAGTAGAAGTTAGTGCTACTGGGCGGGAGTCATTGAGGCAGCTCACAGTACTCTTGGGTACCGGGATGATTGATGCCCTTATGAAGCAGGTGGGAACCTCTGACTATAGCAATATCTGTGAACACTCTGGCTAGTTTGTTGGCACAGATTTTCAGTACCCTGCCATTAGGGCCTGAGGGTTGCGAGGGTTCACCCTCTTGAATGATGTTCTGACGTCGTCCTCCGAGACAGATGTCACAGAGTCCTCAGCCTTTTCAGGGATTCTAGTAGGCATTGTTTGGTTCTTCTCAAAGCGGACATAAAAGATGTTTAGCTTATCAGGTAACAAAGCATCACAGTCATCCATAGTATTCACCCTCGCTTTGTAGGCTGTAACGGCCTGCACTCCCTGCTATAACTGCTGTATATCTGTTTCTGTCTCTAGCTTCCTCTGGAATTGCCACTTTGCTTCAGAGATTGCCTTACACAGGTTGTACCTAGACTTCTTATAAAGATTCCAATCCCTGTCCTTGAGCACCCCTGTTCTTGCCCTCAACAAGTTGCAGATTCTTTGGTTCATCCAGGGCTTCTAGTTGGGGGAGCACCCAGTAAGTGCAAGTATTCGTACACTCATCTACGCAGGTCTTGAGGAAGTCAGTAACACCTGCTGCACATTCATTTAAGTCTATAAATGAGTTCTTGATTATGGTCCAGTCCACCAATTCAAAGCAGTCCTGCAGATGCTCCTCCGCCTCCCTCGACCATGCTTTCACTGTTTTCACCACTGGTGCTGTGGTCCTCTGTCTCTGCTTGTACGCCGGGAGTAGAAGTACAGCCAGGTGATCGGACTTGCTGAAGTGCAGTCAGGGTATGGCTCGGTATGCATTCTTCATGATGGTGTAGCAGTGGTTGAATGTGTTGGTTCCCCTGGACTCGCAAGTGATGCATTGGTGATAGTTTGTCAGAATCTTCTTGAGGTTGGCCAAGTTGAAGTCCCCCACAATGATCAGGAAGGCATCAGGATCTTCTATCTCATGGCTGTTAATCACAGTGTTCAGTCCCTCCAGTGCCAGCCTGACGTTAGCCTGGGGCAGAATGTACACTGTGACCAGGATGATGGTTAGCAGGTAGAATGGGTGGTACTTCCTAATTCTATCAGTTTATAATCATAAATAATTATCATATTGCTAGAAGATGCTAGTAATAATTATACAGACCTTTTCTGGCTTTCCACCATCTTTGGTATCTTTCCTTTTTAATTGAAATTCTATTTAACAAATGTTGGTATCCTTTCAGTAATTGTTATATTGTAAATGGGAGCCAACTGATTCAGCAAAAGCTCCTTAAATCTAATGATTAGGAAATAGTTCCCATTTGAGCACACTTCTGCTATTTGAAAGTTATTTTCAGGTACTGTCTTCCTGTTTCTTTGTTGAAAGATAGGCAGCTAGCAGTGGGAAATCACAGAATGTAGCTCATTCGTTTTTACTCAGTAATGTCATTTTGGCAACATTAGCAAGGATGTTATTTATTACCAATTGGCCTTGAAAAGATAATGGTGAATCGCCTTCTTAAACTGTTGCAGCCCCTTGTGGTGAAACTGCTTGAACAGCGTTGTTGATATCTTTTTGGGTGGGACTAAAGTTGGGTAAAAGTCACTCCCCACTCTTTGGGCAGTTGATAATTTAAACGAATGAAGTGATTCTTGAATATAATGTGTAAATATGAAAGGTCCGGACAATTACTAGGTTTTGTGGGATCTATTGATTCCTCTTCAAAAGGAGCAGCTTAAAAGTTGCTTACAAGTACCCCCACTGCCTCACCAAAACGTGTTTGTTTATTTTTAGTAGTGCAAGAAGAACATCTGTTTGCCCTGCTGCCCAAAAAATGCAGCAGCCTGCTTCTACGTGTACTATATTACCCTGGGCAGGCATAACCACCACCCCAACACCCCCTTCAACATTGGCGTGATAGCCAACATGTCAGAAGAAGCCACTAATTTCCCATCCTCCCGCAACCACTGTGTTGCACTGAGAGCCTCTAGACTTTAAATTAAATAAGAACTTTTGGCGCAAAGGAAATAGGATCATAATTTTTCAGAATTCATTGCTTTCTCCTCACTTTTTGTGTCAGTTCATTGCCACTGTTTATTTATACTGACGTGTACTAGCTAAGGTAATAGTGACAGCCATTTGAAATCATTTTAAATTCAATGACACAATATCGTAAACACAAGATATCATAATTAGTCAAATGACTTCACTCTGCTTCCAGGTACTAAATATAATTTTACTTCTGAAAGCATCTGTTTGATCACCATAACCTATGGGGATAATGCAGTAGATAGATGATGCATTGAATACTTTATGTCTGTAGAAAATGTCCACAGATGATATATCCTCTCTTTTATTGTGCCCAAGGCCAGACGAGTTGACCCAGTTCTGTTCTCTTTATATTCAGAGATTTGTGCTCTGGATTGCTTCTTTAACAACAATCCTTTTACTTTGACTGTTATGAGACTATTTTCTTACCAGAAAATCAGTTAATTGTTGCTGTTCCATTCTCTTTAAGTTTATACTGTCAATCTGTCATTCAAAGCTCAGAGCTGTGATGTGCTCCTCAGCAGATTTAGTGTGAGCTACCAACCACAATGATGTAAGTATCCTGCTGAACATTAATCCATCATTTGGCAGCTGGAATGTTATTTCTGCATCTCGCCTGACTGCATGGCATTCTGTCCTAATAGCTCCTATTTCATTCTTACTGAAGTCATGATTAAAATCTGTGTTTTGTGTCCAACTAAAGCAAGTTTATGGGCTGAAGAGTGAGCTGAATTGCATCCGTAGAATAGAAGCGGTAACAAATCCCACAACATCATTGGTACTGATGGGGCATAGATGAGCTATTTGACTCTCTTATGGAGTCAATGAAGACATGCTGGGGACCCATAACAAACTGACCAGAGGCATCTCTACCTATCTACTTCAGATGTGAGAATCAAGATAAATCAGGAAGAGCTGCACATTATTGAAATGTATTGAACTTGATCTAACTGGATGATAAATTTGTTTATTGATATACTACTGTATACCAATGGAGGTGGTCCTGCAAAGGAAAATGTGGGGGATTATAATGTATCACTGATCACTGTTAAACAAAATTAAATATTCAGATTGTAGAGTGGAGCTAGTATAACTTGGGCTTCTTTGAGAATTATGATTTGGGGTTCAAAAGAAGCAACTCTCTGTTGTGGAACGACTGTATCCACAAGATTCAATCCTATGGTAAAAACGTAGAGAATCAACTTGCTCCTGACCCCATGATATTTGCAGTCCATATATGAGAGGCAAAGATTTTCAGGTAACATTTATTCAGCATGTGTCTGTATTTACAAAAAAAAACCCCGTGCTGTGAATTCATTGATTATAAAAGAAGTTGAGGTAGGGTATGGTACCTCTGAAGAATTTGTTGGAGAAGAAATAGTAAAAGGCCTTTCATCATAAATGTTTCATGCTGACCAAGTTGCCTTGTCCAGTTTCTCGGTGTTTGGTCCATATACCTCGACATATTTGTACTGTTCAAATGTCTTTTAAATGGTGTAAGTGTACCTGGTTCAATCCATTTACCAAGCCCCCCCACCATGTGAATCTTTGGAGATGGGCGTGTATTTTATTCCACTGTCCAAGTCCATAACCCACTTTAAGTCATTGCCACCATGTAAAATCAAATCAAGGCACAGCATTGAAACAAAGTCTTGAGTCCACATTAACCATTGTGTCTATTTTTGAACTAATCCTACTATACCTCACTTTGCTTTCCCCACATTCCCATCAATGTGAAGGTAAATCCAAAGGGTTTGTCCAATTCTATTAAAAGTAAAGGGATAGTAAGGGACAAAATTGGTCCTCTAGAGGATCAGAATGGTCAACTATGTGTGGAGCCTCATGAAGTGGAGGAGATCTTAAACAGAGATTTTGCATCAGTATTCACTCAGAAAACTGGCATAGTGTGCGAGGAAGGAAGAGAAACAAACAGAAGTGTCATGGAACATGATAGAGATTAAGGAGAAGGAGATGGTTGCTGCCTTATAGTGAATAAAGGTAGATAAATCCCCAGGCCAGATATGATATTCCCTCAGACCTTGAGGGAGACTAGTGTAGAAATTACAAGAGTCCTGGCAGATACAGTATATTCAAAATGTCCTTAGCCACAGATGAGGTGCCAGAGGATTGGAGGGTAGCTCATATTGTCCTGTTGTTTAAAAAAGGCTCCAAAAATAAACCAGTTATTATAGGCCAGTGAACCTGATGTCAGTAGTAGGTAAATTATTGGAAGGAGTTCTGAGAAATAGGATATGTAGGTATTTGGACAGTCATGGGTTGATTAAGGACAGTCAGCATAGTTTTTTGTGGGTTAGGTCATGTTTAACAAATCTTGTAGAGTTTTTCGAGGAGGTTACCAAGAAGGTTGATGAAGGATGTTGTCTATATGGACTTTTGTAAAGCCTTTGACAAGGTCCTATATGGGAGGTTAGTTCAAAAGGTTAAGACACTAGGTGTCCATGGAAAAGTTGTAAACTGGATTTGAAATTAGCTGTGTGGGAGAAAACAGAAAGTGGTCGTGGATGGTTGCTTCTTAGACTAGTGGTGCACCTCAGCGATCTGTGTTGGGACCATTATTCTCTATATCATTGATCTGGATGATAATGTGGTAAATTGTATCAGCAAGTTTGCTGATGACACAAAGACAGGAGGTGTTGTGGACAGTGAGAAAGATTTCCAAAGCTTACAGAGGGATATGAACCAACTGGGAGAATGGGCCAAATAATGGCAGAAGGATTTTAATTTAAACAAATGTGAGGAATTGCATTTTTGAAGGGCAAACCAAGGTACACAGTAAATGATAGGGCACAAAGGAGTCCAGAGGAGCAAAAAGATCTGGGAATACAGATACATTGTTCCCTGAAGGTGGAGTTGTAGGTGCACAGGGTTGTAAAGAAAGTTTTTGGCACCTTAGCCTTTATAAATCCAAGTATTGAGTATAACAGTTGGGATGTTATGTTGAAGTTGCTTCAGACATTGGTGAGGCCAAATTTTGAATATTGTGTGCAGTTCTGGTTGTCTAACTACAGGAAGGATATCAATAAGATTCAAAGAGTACAGATAAGATTTACTAGGATGTTGCCTAGTCTTTAGGAGTTCAGTATAGGGAAAGATTAAACAGGCTAGGACTTTATTCCTTGGAGTGAAGAAGAATGAGGGGAGATTTGATAGAGGTTTACAAGATTATGAAAGGTATAGACAGAATGGATGTGAGTAGGTTTTTTCCACAAATTATAGGAGATAAATATGAGAAGTCATACTTTTAAGGGGAAAGGTTTAGAGGGGAACATTAGGGGAAAGTTTTTCACTCAGAGAGTAGTGGGAGTATAGAATGAGCTGCCATCTGAGTGGTGAATGCAGGCTCGATCTTAAGTTTTAAGAATAAATTGGATAAATACATGGATGGGAGAGGACTAGAGAGTTATGGAATGGGAGCAGGTCAATGGAAATGATGGTCGCCACAGAATATAAGGGCCAAATGGCCTGTTTTCTGTGCTGTAGTGTTCTATGGTTCTAACTTCCTGCCCTCATTATCCCCCTCCTAAATTGACATTACTCCTCATCAATGCATTACAATTTACAGTGGGCAATTTGACCTACTAATCTGAAGATTCAAGATTCTTTTTATTGTCATGTAACAATATAAAAAATGTTATATACATGAGGTTATAGCGTGTCACTGCTGTAGCGAGGGGTGAAGGAACAAAGAACATGAAAGGCTAAGAGCTGATGAGCTGACTAGTTTAACGGCGTACTTACAGTCATTTAAATATCCGAGATTCACACGCTCCCCTTGTCATGTGACTTCCAGAAGTGACGCAGTTTCCAGAAGCCTTAGCGTCATTAGCCCCAGGAAACTCCCGGGAACTCCTAGACCCGCAGAGACCTGCAACTCCGAAGGTCTGGTGAGGTAAATAGTGGTGCGGTCTGCCACAATGTACAACTTTTGCTTGCCATAAGGTAAACAAAGACTCACTATTAACATTGCCCAGTACCCCTAAAAATTGGAGAAGAAGAAGCAAAAGGGAGTCCCTGTAGAGGCACTGTGTGTCCCTGGATTTTCCTTCAGTGCTTCCAGATCCAAATCTACAATATTATCAAAATGCATTCAGCATCTGAAGCACTTTCTTGCGCTCTGGACCTTCTTGGATCCCATTTCTAATACCTGGTTCGCATGAGCCAGTCTCCAGCAGCCCATAGTGTAGTGTGAGTCCGTCAACCCCCAAGTCACTGACAGCCTGTATGGATCCTTCAGCCGCTGAGCCTGTCGCCTGGTCTGTTGCTGTGGTTGCCTTCCACCTCAAGCACTTGTTCTTGGTGCCTTACCGCTTCCCTGGAGTTTGTATCCCCTCGTGGCACTCTGACCAGCATTGGTACCACCATCTTGGGCATAGACCTCAGTGGTAGCAGGATTCTCTAACAGACTGGTTAAAACCTGATGGAGCTGTAGGCATAAGGCTGGATAGTAGGGCCCTTATGGAGCAGCAATGTGTCTCCGCTCCCTACTCTCCCAGGTCCATACCAGCGGAAACACAGCTGTTACAACAGTTCTGGCAGCATAGCCTTTTTTAAAATGCCTGGAGGAACCAGAGGTGGTCGCTTGTACACAGATAGATAGCTCCCGAGGTCAGGGTCAAATACAGATCATTGGAGCTGTGAGCACATTCTGTGGACATTGGCTATCCCTCATATTCCATCTTGGTAGTCTCCAACCAGATGACATCAACATTAACGTCTTCAATTTCCATTAACCCTCTCCCCATGTCTCTTTCCCTACTTCTATTTCTTTTTCTCCTCTCCTCCAGCTCCCAACCCCCTTCCCTTCTTTCAGAGAGCTGCCCTCAGCCCTCTCCCCTGGTTATTTCTCAGCTTTATTTTTTTCTGCCCTCCCACCTGTATCCACATGTGACCACTTGCCTATTAGCTTATACTCCCCTCCCCCTCAACCCAAACCCTTCCTCTCCTCTACCCCCACCTTTTTATTTAGTCACCTGTCTGATTTTGCTAATGCCTGACAGAGCCCAGGCCCAAAACTTTGTTACCCTTTACGTCCCATGGATGCTGCTTGGCCTTCTTGACAGGAAACATGCTCGCATGGGTAGAACATTAGCTGGTTGGAGAAACAGAGAGTCAGAACACAGGGATCATATTATGGTTGGCTACCAGTTGCTAGCAGTGTTCCACAGAGGTCAGAGTGGGGCCACTTCTTTTTATGTTGTATATCATTGATTTTAAATTAGGGAATGAAAGGCTTTGTGGTCAAGTTTGCAGTTGATACCAAGGTAGGTGGAGGAGCAGATAATGTTGAGGAAACAGGCTGCAAAAGGACTGAAACAGATTAGGAGAATGGACAGAGAAATGGCAAATGAAATACAATGTCAGAAAGTGTACGATAATGCACTTTAGTAGAAGAAATAAATGGGAAGACTATTTCTAAAATGGGAAAAAAATTGAACATTCCCAGATGCAAACAGACCTGGGATCCTCGTGCAGGATACGCTAAAGGTAAACTTGCAGGTTGAGTCAGTGGTAAAGAAGGGAGATCTTCAGGAACACAACATCTCCTCACTTGTCAGGAAGGTGCAACAGTGACTGAATTTTCTGAAATGATTGAGTGGGTGGGGGGGGGGGGTGGAAAGCAGGGCTTCTGGCCATCAAGCTGTTAATTTTCTACAGGAGCTCTATCAAGAGTGCCCTGGCTGGCTCCAACACAGTGTGGTACAGTTATTGTAGAATATTGGATCATAAGACCTTAAGAGTGGCCTGAGGGGGGGTCACTGGGTTCATCCTCCCCTCCCCCACATTGTCATGATCTACCAGGATCGTTGTTTGAAGAGGGCTTGCAAAAACATTTTGAACCCCTACCATCATGCACTCTGGGTCTTTCAGCTGCTCCCATAGGAGTATCAGAGCCAGAATCGCCAGGATGAGAAACTGCTTCTTCCCACAGACAATGAGACTGCTTAACAACTGAATAAACTGCTCATATAAACCCTCTGAGACTCTACTATTCATTAAACAATTTTTATATATGGATATAAGTTTTACATGTGTATCATTTGTCTCTGTGTTTATGTCTGGATGTGAGTTTGCATGTTTTCCACCAAGGACTAGAGAATCTGTTGGATTGTACTTGTACAATTGGATGATAAAGAACTTGAACTTGCAATGCTGGCATTCATTTCAAGAAGAATAGAATATAAGAGCAGTTATGTGTGAGCCTAGGACAAGAGGGCACAACTTCAGGATTGAAGGTTGTCCACTTAGAGCAGAGGTATGGAGAGAATTCTTTAACTAGAGGATGATGAATCTGTGGTATTTCTTGCCACAGGTGCTTGTGGAGGCCATCATTGGGTATGTTTAATGCATAGATTGATAGGTTCTTGATTAACCAGGGCATCAAAGGTTAGGGGGAGAAGACTGGGCAGTGGGGCTGAGTGGGAGAATGGATCAGCTTGTGTTTGAATGGCAGGGCAGACGAGGAGCTGAATAGCCTATTCCTAGTCCTATGTCTTATGGTCTTATGATAGTCTGCTTATGCTTGGTAGGCAGAAGGGCCTGTTTCTATCCTCTAAACCCCATGACTCGATGGGAAGCATTTGTGGCATGAGAACAGAATTACCAATTCAGGCCAGGGCATGTTTTTATCCCATGTTATTATTGATCAAGCCCACAAAATACAGGCACCATGCAATCCAATCTCCAGGCAATATTGTTTGACAGAATATAGAAGATATTTAAACCAAAAGTAAAATTGCATTTATAATGAATGCACTATGTTTTCTTCCTTAATTCATTAACTCACAAATTCCACTGCAATTTTTTTTGTTCACTCATTTTAACCAAATTTGTTTCAGCAGCAAGCTTTTTAGCCATGACTTGAGAATCTTTATAAACAGGATTTACATACTTACAGGCAATGGCTTCTATTTCATTTGTGTTGGATGCACTATTTATAATTAAGCTGCCGTTTAAATAGCAGCACTCCTTTAGATGCCATAGGCTATTTAATTAAATTTTAAGTTAAAGTTTGTGGAGACTTGGATAATTAATTCTTCATTGTTTCTCCTGTCACATACAGTGACAACTCAAACATTTATTGAAAAGAAAGATTTAGGAGTGGAATGAATTCATCCTTCATTTCATTTTACAATTAATGGCCTATCAATGGCACCAACCTATTTTATACGTGGAACAGTTCAGTCCTCATTTGACAATTGATTGGCAATATTTATAATGCAAGTTGTTTCAAAATCGTTTGACAAACTAGGTACTAAAATTGCAAAGAGCCAGCAATTCTACAGTGAATTACTGACCTTGTTAGATTAACCATTCTCAATGGGATCCATACGGATCCCCGCAGGGGGTCACAGCACATTTAAAGGGGGAGGGGTGGCCATGTCTGAAATGCAGACATGACCCCCTAAAATTAACCCTAAAACTTAGTCCCCAAAACTCAACAATTACACCAGTATATGTGGTAATGGAAATTGCTGCACTGGGAAACAAATGAGCTTCCACGTACAGGGGAGATTGGAAATTAGCATCTTGTGGAATGTTTCGCATCTTTGTAGGTTTGACCATTTAAGAAAATACTTGCTGTGAGTTCCTATTGGGATTTATTAAAACCAATTTATAACAGGGCTTTTGCAAACAACCATGCAAAATAATAATATGTATCAAAAGAATATTGGTGGACAGAACTTCAAAACATTTAAGTTTTTTTCTGTATTCACATAAATTAGGACATTCAGAAATAAGAATGGAGAGAAAGAAAATTTATAAGATCTGACAACATTCCTCCACTAAAACCAAGTACATCTGGATATCTCAGGGAGTGAGATAGAAGGTAGGGTTTTAGGCTTCTGGTTTCTCTTCCTGGGATGTCAATGGCTGTGTATTACAATGCTAGAGGCTCAGAAATGCCAGACCAGAAAAGCCTACAGGGACCCTCATGACATATAAAAACTTTAAGTAACCTTGAAAAACTGTAGGGGTAAAGGCGAGGGAGAAATATGTCTTGTGTTAATATTTTATAACCTATTGAAGATTTAACAAATACTCCTAAAATTCCTTTGAGTAATAATCCTGTTTAACTGTTTTAATTTTGGTTTGTTAAACACAAATTGAAAGGTTCAGGGAAAATATTTATGCTTGTTTTCCATCCTACATAGTACAATAATACCCATAATACAGATGGTAACCTGGTGTAGATATTTCCATAGAAGAAGCACGTAAAACCATGCAGAAGACATAAGGAGCCAAATTCTGTTGATCTGTACACAACATGGCTGCAAAAGGAGGCTACAAAGTGGTGAACATGGTGATAATCATTCACATGGTGATAATCTGAGATATCTGAGGCTACAAGAGTAGATTTCTACAATAATAGCAATATTATTACAATTCAGTAGCAAGACCATCAGATAAATAGCAGGAACATTTCATTGATAGGAGCAATAGATGATGTAGGATCTTTTGTAGGATCTTTTCAATTGGGATAAATACTTTGCAGCATCAGAGAGAATATTTGTGAGAGCTAATGAGACCATGCTCAATGTCTGCATTCTTGACACTTCACCCAGCTTTCTGATCTTGTACCGTGCCCGATGGAAGTCTGCAGCTTGGAAATTGCTGGCTACATACATTCTCCAACTGTATATCTGCTGTTGTCATCAGGTTTCAAAGCAGGGACATAAGGGATGCCTGATACAGCATATTTCAGTCTTATCTTTGGTGTCGTAATAGGATTTTTTGAAAAAACTGTACATCGATGGCTGCTTGATATAAACTTGAAAGTAACAGAACACATAACGTAAATTTTGTTCACCAAGAACAGTGGTTAGCAGAGGAATGCAGGTCAAAGAACTGGAACAGCTGGTTGATTCTCAAACTGCCAACAATGTTTTGGCTGCATCTGTCACTAGTGACACTAGAAGCTACCAAAATTAAACATGTTTATCCAACCAGGCTATTTCTAGTTCTTGAACAGACTACAAGGTTAACGAGTGTAACTGAAAAAAATGTGTGAATGAACAAGTTCCTTCCATTGTAATGAGGATATCTCTTTTTACTGCTCCTCTTCATGTCCTATACCAGAAAATGTCTGCCATCAGTTGAAAAAAGATGTGATATTTTCTGTTTTTAAAAAAAAACCATCTTAAGGTTTTTGAAGGTAGAGTCTTTGCCAAAATTTTATTGACTAAAAAGTGTACATAATTTAAAATGCTGTATATTCATGAGTTTTTAAAAAATTGCAGTGTTTTTTTAATTATGTGATATTTCTAATATTTAAACAGGAGTTAACAGCATTACTGTTAAAGTGGAGTCTAGATGAATTTTAATATTAGTTGTGTTGCTCACACAGTAAATAAGAAATACATACACATAAGATGCCACATTAAAATGAGAGAAAGGGATTAGGTGGTGGACATGCTTTGGAGAGCTTGAACGTGAGTTATTTGTTGCAGTATTCATAGAACATAGTGATCTACAGCACTGTACAAGCTTTTCAGCACACAGTGTTGTGCCAACCCAATAACCTCTCTGGTATTCCCCTTACTGAATAATCCTCCATTTTCCTCAGTGGCATATACCTATTTCATAGTCTGTTAAAGAATCCTATTGTCTTTTACACCCCTATCAGGTTGACCCTCATCCTCCATCACTCCAATGAGAAAAGACCAAGTTCAGTCTACCTAAAGCATGGTCTCTAATCCAGACAGCGTCCTTCTAAATCTCTTCTGCACCCTCTATGTAGCATCCACATTCTTCCTCTACTGAGGTGACCAGAACATTTAAAAGAAAACCACTCACTTGGCTACCGCCCAGAGTCTAGCCAGCAAGTCTCAGGAGTGCAGTGAGGGATATTAACATCTAGTCCTACGTAACATACCTTTGGAGAGTAAACTAGACAGGTGCCTCAGTTAAATTACACAATGGAATTGACTGTTGTAGGAAAAAATGACTGGAATGCTGGGGGAAAATTTCATTTATTTTAAGAGAGCCATGGTATATTTTGTGCCCTTATCAGCCAGACAGATTCACAGATCTGGTTTAATGTTTCCTTAGAAAGGGGGAATCTTTTAACCATACAGTAATTCCTCAGGGTCATCTCCAGTAAAGCACTAAATTAATCTTCAAGCCCACGACTGTTTGGCTCAAGAACACAAAAGCTGTCACTTGTTTGGTTGGAAGAGGACTGAAATTCAGAGGATTAAGGCTGTTACACCTGATTGCGCTGTGGAAGCTGATACAGTCTTAGTTGTCTTAAACCAAGATGTATAGTTAATTTAGGAAACATCATTTAGAATATCAATAAAACCAAGATTTTGTTTGATTTATTTTTTAGCAGGGGCAAATTTTTTTGTTCTGAACTTTGAACATTAAGTAATTGCCTCAGACTGTAACTTTTTAAAATTGGGTTAATATTTTGATCAAAAGGGTGGTCAGAGCATTTCAGGTGAATGGATATATTGATGATTTCAGAACAATCAGGAATTACCTCCCATCATTGCTAACAAATACTTGAAAAATGGTGCAACAACAACCTGAGTCTAAAAGATGATTGTGGCATTTAGGAAGATGAAGATTCTCCACTAAAATCAACAGTTCAGTTGTGGAGAGAATGGAAAGCATAAAGTTTCAGTGTGAATATAAGGGGCGACCTATCCTGGACTCACAACCTCCTCATAAGTCAAAAAGGTGCAGCAGCATCTACACTTTCTAAGGAAGGCAAGGCCTACCTTTTACAGGAGCACCATTGAGAGAGTCCTGTGTGCTGTATAGTAGCTGCAAAGCATCAGACCGTAAGTCTATACAGGGGATCATTAAAATAGCTGAGAGGGTCACTGGGGTCTCCCTTTTCTATATAGACAACATTTACTGGAAGCATTGTCTGAATGGGGCTCAAAGAATTATTGAAGACCCTTTCCATCCAGCGCACAATATCTTTAACCCACCACCATCAAGAAGAAGATACAGGAACATTAAAAATCAGGACTGCCAGGCTGAGGAATAGGTTCTTCCCACAGGCTATGAGGTTGATGAACAGTGTCCTGTAACTGTGAAAATCATCCCAAATATTTATAAATATTTATTTTGATGAATTATGTGATCATTATCTAATGTGTATCATGTGTCTTTGTGTGTGCACGATGGCCTTGAGAGAACCTGTTTTGTCAGGTTGTATATATGCAATCAGATAATAATAAACTTGAACGAATTGAAAATATCACATTTGTCACTCCAGATATGGAAGACCAATCTAGAAAGAAATAACTTGTCCATAGCACTTTATTACATGCTCAAGATACACATGTGCTTCAGAGGTAAATAATTACTGAGGACGTGAAGTCACTTAAGCAAGCAGCAGGATCCTTCACATGAGAGTCGATGTGCTTTTGGTGGGTGGAGGATGAATTGTTGGCCGCATAACTGGGAACCTCGCAGCATTTCATCATTTGGTGCCAAGCGATTTTTATTGCGTGTACCACAGAACCACAAAGCCCCACCCGAAAGTGACATCGCAGTCAATGCAGCAGTTGGATTGATTAAAGTCCTTTGGATCAGAAAGGTATTTGCTTCCAATCATGTTCAAAGGGGAATTCAAGCTGTGTTGAATAAAACAAAATGTTATTGGTAATTGCTGATTGACAAAGCACAATTTTATGTTAATACTTCTTTGAGAAATTTATGTAAAATAACCCATCAGAGGAAATATTAAAGGAATTATTAGCCATATTGTAAAGAACTGACAAAAAATTATTGTTCCAGTTGAAATCTGTAGGGAATTTATTTATTCCGTGGTTTATCTTTAATTATTAATGATTCAGAGAGAAATCAAGTATTGTATTCACAGAATTTTTACCGATGTTTAAATATTTTTGCTCTTTGTTATAAACTTGTAACATTTTCTTTGGCTACAAATGTTATATAATTTGTTGCATTCAGACAATTATGAATCATTATAAATTACTAAATATTTACATCATCATTTATAGCCACCAGCTTTCTTCAGTAGAAGTTTAATATTTACCTACACTTATTTGTGAACAGCATTTATAATCCCCAATAAGATCAATATGTTTTTAAGGATATTTGTTACCTCTTGACGACATGAACATGTGCCATTCTACCCTTCCACTTTCTACTCTAAATGAGATAATCAGCAATACTGTGCATATCCACTTTTGCTTCAAATCTCATTTTCCTAATCTTTCCCCATCTTCACTCCCTGCTGCTCATGTTTCACTCAAATCTCGCTTGTCCCAACATTTAAGAAAGGGCTTGATTTTAAGATTTTCACTGTTGCTTGTAAAAAACTGTATCCTTACTTCTCCCCTTTCCCCACATCTTTCTGGGTTTCTCTGTGTTCCTCCAGTTTTAATTGTTCCACCATTGGCAGCTGTGCTTTTAACTCTCTTAATCCTAGAATTTTGCCCCGAAGTTTCTGCTGCACTGATTCTACCTCTTCTAAGAGGTAACAATACAAACTGTTATAACTGTTTGCCTTAAATAGTTTTAGTATCAAATTTTGTTCAATTTCTTTTCTAAATTTAATTTAGAGTTGTAGCATGGTAGCAGACCCTTCCGACCTACAAGCCCATGCCACCCAATTACACCAATTAACTTACAATCCCTGTATGCTTTTGGAGGGTGGGAGGAAACTGAAGCACCTGGAGGAAGCCCACGCAGTTCACGGGGAGAATGTACACATTCATTACAGACAGCACCAGATTCAAACCCAGGTCACTGGTACTGCAATGGCCTTGTGCTAACTGCTATGCCAAATGTGATGTCTCTGAGGCAGTTAACCATATAACCATTTACGGAGCGGAAACAGGCCATGTTGGCCTTTCGTGTCCGCACCGATTCACTGATTTTGTGCGCCCTCTTCAGGCATTGGTCCCGGTAGATCTTCATTCAATAACAATGGGCGAATTCAATGCAGGTGGAATCAGATAATAGCAAAATTATGACCAAGCAGATTGGCTGTCTGTGTACCAAAAATAGTAAAACTTGACGAAACTGGATTTATTAAGAAAAGACAAACAATGGACAATATCTCTAAGTTCATTAACTTAATCTATTCTTCAACTGTTTCATCAATTAGCCTGTGCTCCCAGTGCACTCTGCCCAATTCCTCCCTCATCCTATGGTAGTCACCCCTGTTTAAGCATAATATATTAGTTTTAGATCTAACTATTTCCCCTTCCATCTGAATGAGAAATTCAATCATACTATGATCGCTATTTCCCAGATGGCCTCTGACTATTACATCATTTACTCTACCTATTTCATTGCACAACACTAGATCCAGGAGAGCATTTTCTCTTGTGGGTTCCTTAACATGCTGCTCAAGAAAGTTATCGTGGACGTTGACTGTAATATTTATATAAAATCATGAGCCTTTATCCCAGGGGAAGCTGATAAAGTGGGAGGGGAAAGATGTAAAGAAAGCCTGAGGAGCCCCTTCTTCACACAGCGGGTGGTGGGTATGTCGAATGAGCTGCCAGAGCAAGTGGTAGAAGTGGGTGCTGTTCTCATGTTCAATGGGCATTTAAGGCACATGGATAGTAAAAGTTTGAAGGATATTGGGCACATAAAGGCAGGTGGGGCCAGCTTGCTCATCATGGACAAGTTGGAGGGAAAACGTTGTTTCTGTACCTACAAGTTATTAATTTTGAAATTTCTCCCTTCAGGATCAAAAACAGATTGTTTTGAAGATGTCCATCATTTTTTTTGGATACAAAAGTTATTTAACTGATACCCTAGTTACCTCATAGTGCATGTAACCTCATCTCTTAGCAGATTTAACCACATCAGTGTAATGGTCAAAAAAAGCACACCAGTGCTTCTAGTTCCTCAGAAGCCTGAGAAAATTTAGAATGTCCCACAACCTCAAAATCAAAAATATCCTGTTAATTGTTTTTTTTTAATTTAGAACTTGGAAGAAACCAATTCCATGTTGTAAATAAACCATTGGGACCTGCTTTGCCAAATTTTGCCCAACCCCGTGCATTTTAGAAACTGGAGCACCTGGGGAAAACCCACGCAGGTCACTGGGAGAACATACAAAACTCCTTACAGACAGTGCCAGATTCAAACCCTGATCATTGAAGCAATAATACCGCTGCGCCAATTGTGATGCGACCGTATTGCCTAAGGCTTCATTGTGTAGTACAGAAACTGCTCCACTTAAGAAAATGTAGAGTTGAGGCCATCACAGAAACCCCCTCCATTTCATCGACTCCATTTACACTTCCCACTGCCTCAGAGAAGCATCCAACATGATAAATAAAAATGAACCTCATACTACTAAAATAATGTTGCCTTTGTTATGTTCTAATTTTTTTTTAAATTTGGACATGTTCAACGATAACAGGTCATTTTGGCCCACGTGTCCACGCCGCCTAATTTTATACCCAATTAACCCACGCCTCTGGTATGTTTCGAACAGTGGGAGGAAACTGGAGCCGCTGGGAAAACCCACGCAGATATGGGGAGAATGTATAAACTACTACCAGACAGTGCTTGATTTGAAACTCGGTCCCAATCACTGGCACTGTAAGGGTGTTGCGCCAACTGCTACACCAATCCTGCTACCCCTAACTGATCTTTTGTTGTAAATCTATAACTCCACATGCACCTGTATTATTAGGCATGGGTTGACCAGTTGGATTGCACACAAAATTAACTTTCTCACTGTATCTTGAATTTAATAATAAGGGGAATCTATTCAATGCCTGATTTGTTCTGCTTGGTACAGTATTCAGATCATAGTTGTTTGGTACCTAAACTCTTGATCCCTTGAAACTGCCTTGATATTTTATTGATAGCAAGTTTCAAAATTTCAGTTGACCTAAAATCCATAGGTGGATTATCCCGGTTTCAAAACTAAACAATTTGGTCAAATAGATCAAATTTTATGACAAACTAACTTTGTCCTTGGTGGGCTCGAAATGACAGCACAAATTTTGTGTGTAAATGGTTGAAGATCCAGACTGATGGGGGTCATCACTTCAAGTGTGGCACAAAAAGTGTAGCATAGCTTTGTGATATCCCATCTCAGTTGGGATTTTCAGCAGGAACCAAATGCAACAAGTGAAGGGGACGAATTTTCTGACCAAATTGGGAGTCGGAATGAACATAGGAGCAGGCAGTTGATTTTCCTTACAATGTTTAGCTGAAGTGCTGTCAGAGGTGATATCTGAAGACTGGGTTTCCCCCAACCCCACCAAAGAAATCTTAAGGGCAGGTAACATGCAGCCTTCTCAAACCATGATCAAACTTAAAAGTTTTTTTTATCTAATAAATAACAAAAAAAAACAAACAGCTGGAGAAGCTCAGCAGCTCAAACAGAATATGAGGGGGGAGGGATGGGGAGGCATTGTCCATGCTTTGAGAATGGAGACAGAAGATAGCCAGTATGAAGAGAAGAGGGGGGGAGGGGGAGACAGACCGACAAAGGGTGAAGGATGTCAGACTAGGGTGGGGATATTAGAATTGTAAAAAAGAAGGAGGTGAATTATAGGTGGAAGTAGACAAGAATAAAGTGTGGATGGAGCCAGGTGGAGGGAGAGGAAGATGAGGTTGCTGGAGGTGAGAAGCAGGAACACAAATGATATCAGTGCAGGAAAAGTGATAATGACAACCATTAGAGGAAAGGTGAAGGGCAGATGTTACCAGATGGAGGAGAAGATCTAGTGGGTAGCAGGTGGATGAGCCAGGAGAGGGATGGTGATGGGAGGAGAAGGGGCTGAAAGAGGGTCATATAGGCAAGGGGACTAGAATCAGAAGACCGGAGATGGACTGCAGTGTAGGAAGTGATGGTTACCTGACAGTGGAAATGTCAGTGCTGTCATATACAATGTCATATACAAATGTCCTTCATCACATTGAGGAAAGCCAATCTTTTTTTGATGAAGGCCTATTTTATTTGTCACAGTCAAATTGTTTCTTGATTACATATGCGCTGTTCAATGTTGCAACAGTATACATGCTCTGTACTTTCGCATTGCTGCACGACCAGCAGCTTTAGTGCATGAATGCTCTGTGACCATTCCAATGGGTGGTCTGGATGTGCATAGAAGTGTGACTGAATTGAACAATTAATTTCTTGATTTGAGATGGTAGAACAACCCAAATGCAGTGGAATATTTTGGTTTGAATCTATTTACACCCTTTCCAATTACATTTTAAATTTAGACTGACAGCATGGTAACAGGCCATTTTGGCCCATGAACCCATGCTGCCCAATTACATGCAATTAACCTACAACCCCCAATACGTTTCAATTGTAGTAGGAAACCATAGCTCCCAGGGAAAACTCATATAGACATGTACAAACTTCTTACAAATAGCGCAGGATTTGAACTCCAAACCAGATTGCTGCCGCTGTAAAGGCGTTGCACTATCTGCAACACCAACCATGCCGCCCAATTTTACTTTACTTGTTATTTTACTTTCCTGACTTGTTTCAGGCTTTCAATGGCTACCATTTCTGAGCCACATTTATGCTTTGTGTTGTGGTTTAACTTTATAATTTGTGGTGATTGTGACATATATTTTCTGAAGACCAATATATTATCCTATCAAACCCAAAGCTAAATGCAACACATCGGATTAGTTCAGATTTTGTTTCTGCAACCTTGAAATAGAGAGTTTGTCGAAGTTTACAGACCTCAGGCATACTACCTTGAAATAGAGAGTTTGCAGAAGTTTACACACCTCAGGCAAGATAACAGATTTTTTTTAGAATTTAAAATGAATAATTTGCAGTTTCTTTACTGTTGGGATTACTTATTTTGAATTCACTGAGCAGAAGATTCCAGGCCCCTTATGCAACAATATCATAACTTTCTTTTCTTTTTCATTCACTTTCAGAAGGCTGTTCCCAAATTGACACTATGGTTAGAGATCCTCTGAACTAAAAGGAGCAGAGAACATTTTAGTGTGACATTTGTATTGGGAAATATATATGTTGCCATAATCTGGACTTTAGTTTCCGAGAGGGCCTTGAGGATGTAGAAATTCAAAATATTCCTCTGATTCTGAAGTTTAATCTTGGTTATGTCACTTTTCTATTTTAAACATTGCAATTATTAGTTTTTACTTTGTTCTTCAAAATCTAGTGTTACTATTTACCATTCATGCGGTCCATATTTTTAAACAGCAGGTTCCAAATCTGCTCATCACTCACTCCTATTTTTCACAGTTTGGATATAATTTTAATGAAGTTATTTACACACATACTAATGGCATTAATTAGATTTTGCAACCCACATAGGTGTGCCCCATCAGAATCATTTTTAAACATGTTGCTATATAAGAACTCTTAAAGAAACTTGCATTGCTTTTTTTTGGAAGGGTGTTAGTTTATACTTTTAACTATAATTTGGGGGATAAATATCAGGAAAACAAGTCCAATTAAAAAGTTAAATTCAAGAAAATAAGTAATCCTATTCATTTCATTTGAAGAAAGCTTGCAGGGATCTGGCCAAAGTTTGTGACATCAGAATACAACATCAGTCAATTTAAGGTATATTATTCTTTGATGAGAACCATTATTACAATCTTTAAATTCTCAGTATGAAAATGGTGTAGTGATTTTCTAAGTTTTATTCACAACTTTCAGTCTATGTTAAACTACTGGAATAATAGGCTGGTTGTGCACTTCCAACAGTCACATTACATTAGTAGTAGTTGTCAATTTGCTGTGTGCTGGATGATATTATCTGATTTAATACATGGTTTTATTAGCTCTTTATCATTGAAGCACAACTATATCTATCATTTCAAAATGTAGGAGATTAACACCATTGTTTAATTTTACCCTGTGATGTGAATTATACTTTTTGGTCAAGACATGTAGTGTTTCTATTTTGATAACAAAATAGCTGTCATGAAGTTAAGATTTTTCTGATCTGCAATATTTTCTTCTTTTAAAATATCTGCATGAATTGTGACAGCATGGTCTTATTATTAATCTTTAGTCATAAATTACATATTTTTAGTAAAGTTATTTTATGGGTTAGGGTACAGGGACATACATACATACACACACAGTTACACTCAGAGAGAGAAGCCATTTTCAGAGTTGCAAAGTTTGGTAAACAACCCCAAATAAAACTGGAAGTGTTTGTACATTGGAATATCTAGGGAAATGTGGTTGCTCAAGGAGGACATCTAACTTAACAAAAGACTCTTTGCTTGTTTACATATGTTGTTAGAATGGAGATTCAGGGGGCATATGTTTAAACAAAATAAAAACAGGCTTTTGCTTGTGGTCAGCAAACTTTTGGGAGAGATAAAAGTTATATATATGCTTTTAGCATATAGATGTAAAGTAACTTTGAAGAAACTTCAAAAGCAGGAATGATGTCAGGTCATGTGGTAAAGACACTTCAGGACAGAAAGCATTTTTGAATATTAAGGAACTAATTTCAAACTGAAGCCAGAAGACGCCATACCATCCTGTAGGTAACACAGGATTGGTGCTTGAACAACCTGTAATTCACACAGGATTGAAATGCAGTAACAAAAAAGACTTCTTGTGTTCTCCTTATGAAAAGTGGTTTTGATGAAAATAGTCACTTCTGACTGTCTCGTTGTGCAACTGGTCACTTCTGATTAAGAAAGCAAAATTAATCTTGCATCTGAAACATAATCATTTTTAAATGGTTACTTCATTCAATCTTTGTCAAATCATCGTGGAAGAAAAACAACTACTGAAACCTCCATGCAATAGGGGGAAATCATTTGTATGAAGAGACAATTCTTCGAAAACTATTCTACAAGAAATTTGTGAGTTTTGAGAAGTCTGATGCCTCACTTTATAATTGTTTTTGTCCAACAATTTAAAGAATCTGAATATCAACACAAAACTGACAGAAATTTAAAATGATCTCTTCAGAATTATGCCTGAACTATAATGGTTTTGCCATGCACACACATATACCATACATATTTGCGCATAGTTGGGTTGTTAGAGTTAAGTAAGAATTGTTATGTTATTAATAATTAATAATAAAAATTATTGTTTTTGAAAATACGTTTGTCTTGGTGAATTCTCATTGCTGTTGATCTAGTACGTAACAAGATATATATCATGATGTACATTTCCTCACTCGTTCTGTTTCATCACTCGTAACTTAGATGCTAGAGTTTCTTTTCCCTTGGCCTACCTTTAATATCCCCTCCACCATCTGATTCCATCTACCTATCATTCCTGCCTTAACCGGTTCCACTTCTCACCTAATAGCCTCTGTCATTATCTTCTCCTTCCCCCTACCCTCATGGCTCCATCTGTCCCTCATACCCCACTTCACCTGGTTCCACCAATCATCCACCAGTCCCTATTGCTCACCTCTTTATACTGCCTGTTATCACTCTGCATCCTCAGTCCTGACGCAAGGTCTTGACTTGAAACGTCAACATCTATTTGCCTCTACAGATGCTGCTTGACCCACTGAGTTGATTCAGTAGATTTTTATTTGAACTTGAATTAAAAAAACTTGTTTTTCTTATTACCAACATTAAATGATCCCCATTATTCATTTTCTAAAATCTTCATTTTTTTATGTTGCTTGTATGGTTTGTAGCTTGCTTGTATAATTTTTACCTGCTTTATTGCATCTGATTCACACAGCACTGTTTTCATATATGAGTGTGGGTGTGTGTGTCTTGACTGGGTGTATGTTATATCCTTGCATCTATGTTGGATGCAGAAGACTTCATCACATGTAAGACATACCTGGATGAGCATTGGAAGAGCCATAAAGGCAGGAATTGTGGATCAAGACCTAAAATCCAGTTTCTGTCATAAATTTCTGTGATTCCATCATTCAGCACAAATGCTTGCATTTATTTACTGTCTGTCATGCCTTCAGACAGCCCCAAAGCACTTTACAGCATGTCATTATTTTTGTAGTGTAGTGGCTGCAGTTTTATAGACAAAGATGTCAGACAAGGTCCCATAAAGTGAGATAAATTATCACATAATTTATCTGTGAGGAATACAAGCTGGCCACAGACTTGGAAAACCCTTTATTTAAAATTTATCTGAAATTTAACTTCTGTGTGAAGGGAGATTTATGATAGGTCAGAGGTTAAATCCAATGAAATGACGGTGTGTCAGTAAACCAAGCCAACTTTTCATTTTCCACATTTAACTTAAAGTCAGAAGGCTGAGTGCTCCGAATGAATCGGAGGCTGATTGTCAATTTTGGAAAGTTAATCACACATTGGGAGAGTTAGAAGCAGAGGTTATGGACTTTAACTATGGCTTTTCAAGGTTTTTTTTTGGAATTTGTCAGTGAAAGCAAAAGGAAAACTCCATGCCTTTCAAAGAGCCTGATGATTTGCACTATTTTCCTGTGGACTTCTGTGAAAGCTTCCGTTTACTGAAGAAGCAGTGAGAGGTTTGTGAGAAAACCGTGGAAAGGCCTCATAAAAGTAGTAAAGCAAATTTATAAACTATGTGATTCAGTTTTGAAAATTAGTGCCTATTTGTTAATTGCAATTAAGAATTCCCAACATCAAATCCAATTGATGATGCTTTTGCAGCTATAAATTTAGACTTGAGAAGGCAATGATAAAAATCAACAAGAACTCTAGAAGTGGCACCGTCCATCCCTGCTGCACCAGAGTGAGAGAGTGGCAGAGAGTAGAGAGGTACAGCCTGTAAGAGGGCACCAAAAAATGCTAACCCTTCCACTCCCATTTGTATGTACAGTGGCATCTCCAAGAATATTCCAGATGTTTGTATCTGACTTAACCAAAACTTGTTAAATAAACAGTGACTTTCAAAGTCATCAGTGTTTCAGCTTCCAGGCCTGGGGTTCATTTCAGGGTTCTGTTGCCTGGAAGAGCTTGGAGATCATTTGTCAAGGTGGAACTCTTCTTGTGATGAGGCCAGTCAGAAGGTCTAGACCTTCAGATCTACTGATCCCAGGAATTCCCAGAAGTGAACAATGTCATTGATTTCAGCATGGGGCAATCACAGATCACCAAAGAGCATTTTGTTTTTCAGAGCTCTGCAGGTTGTTTTTAATATGTAAGAGGAAGAATTTGTGCTATATTTCTGTTCACTAAAACAACAAAAAGTGGTGTTAAATTCTAGTGTATAGTTTATATCACTTGCAGAATATGAGAGAATGAAAGATTGTTGTCCTTGTTTTGAGGAAGAGCATTGCCCTCATAATCAGTTGCACCAACATAGTGTTCTTCCAGAAATATTGTGCATAGATCATACCTCTTGTAATGGAAAGGTAATCTGCTCCGTATGCTTTTACTATTTTATCCAAGGCTGAATGTATGTTGTTTCTTAAGTCTGACAGTCCAAGTAGAATGGTGCAGTTTAATCTATGAATGCACCTCCATTGTTGAACAATTTTTCTGCTTTTTACAGAGCTTATAACAGGATTATTCTCTTTCTTATGGAAAGCAGTTGCCATTTATTTCCTTATGTCTGTATTTGTCCTGATATATATTTTGATGTTGATATTACAGTTACTTTGAAAGTTTGAGTACTTTTTTAAACAGTGGTTCTCAACCTTTTTCTTTCCACCCACATACCACCTTAAGCAATCCCTTACTAATCACAGAGCACAGATGGCATAGGGAATACTTAAAGTGGTATGTGAGTGGAAAGAAAAACATTGAGAATCACTGGATAACATTTTCTCACAGAGCTAGCCAAAAGGCCAATTATGTTTTCAAATGGATTTTGCTTTAAGCACTTATAGAACCATAGAGTTTTGCCCCATGTAAATAAATCTTTTGGCTCAATTAAATAGAGCATTTCATGTCTCCTGAAAATATTTGTCAGATACTGATTTACAGAAGATGAAAAGCAGGACCTCAAGAGTGATAATCTCAGATTGTGGCCTGTGCCATGCGTCAGTGAGGGTAGAAATAGGTGAATACGTGGCTGAAGTCTTGGAGCAGCAGGCAGGGATTCAGGTTTGTGGATCATTGGGATCTCTTCTGGGGAAGGTCTGACCTGCACAAAAAGGATGGACTGCACCGGAACTGGAAAGGGACCAATGTCCTTGCAGGCAGGTGTGCTAGAGTTATTGGGGAGGGTTTAAACTATTTTGGCAGGGATATGGGGACCAGAATGAGAAGCCATATCAATAGGGTAGAAGATACATAAGTATACACACTGGGGGATAGGAACCAAAATGTGGATATAGAAAATAGGGCAGATGGTGAAAAGCATTGTAATGGTATGAATTGTATGTACGCATTGGCCGGTAAAGGCTCAAGCTGGCCCATCCCCTGATGACACTCTTCCCTGGACTCCTCCCCTGTGAGCCAGGCCATAAAGGTCGCCACCTCTTCCTTCCCTGCACTTCCCTAGCTTAGATCCAGGCCAGCTCAAGTCTTATGTACAATAAAGCCTATCATTCCCCTCAGACTTTGTCCTTGTAATTATTGGGGCAACTGGTAGTGCCCAACAAGCATGATGCAATATGTTATGAGTTTGAGAGGAAGGGCAGACAGGGGAGGAAGTATAAATGTAGTTAAAGGGTTTGAAATGTGTCTTTTTCAATGCAACAACTATTAGGAATAAAGGAGATGAACTTTCAGAAATAATTAGTATGTGAAATTACAATGTGGCCATTACATAGGTGTGGCTGGTAGAAGGACAGGATTGACTGAGGCAGGTACCAAGGTTCAGGAGTTTTAAAAGGAATAGGAAGGGAGGTAAGAGGGGAAGGGGGGGGAGTAGAATTACGTGTCATGACTGTAGAAAGGAATGAGGTTGTGGAGAGAGTGTCTACTGTGAGTCAACGTGGGTGTTAGTCAGAAATAAGAAGTGAGCAATCACTGTATTGAGAATTGTCTGTTGGCACCCAAATAGCACTCAGGGCACCAAGGAGCAGATAAGTAGGCAGATTTTCAAATGATGCAATCATTGACAGGCACTTTCTGACTGCAAGAGGGATAGATGGGTAGAATTCATCAGGTGTGTCCAAGAAGGATTCCTGATACAGTAGGTGGACCAGCCAACTCGAGGAGAGGCCATACTGAATCTAATACTGAATAATAAACCTCGTCAGGTGCAGACCTCTTGATGGGGCAACATTTTGGTGATGGACAGGGATAAAAGTAAACAAAATGGAAAAGGGTTAATTGCAATGGATGAGGCAGGTATTAGGGTGAGTAAATTGGGAATAGATGTTTGCAGGAGAAAGCACAGAAGTAATGTGAAGGATGTTTAGGGACCACGCACCCAATACAGGATAGGCTTGTCCCTTTGAGATACTTAATAGTGTGGAGGAACAGAGGGACCTTTGGGTCCAAATCCATACATCACTTAAGGTTACCGTGCAGGTTGATAGGATAGTTAAGAAGGTTTAAGGGATGTTTGGCTTCGTTTATAAGGGGATTAAGTTTAAGAGTCAAGAGGTCATGTCCAAATGCTACAATTCTCTGATGAGACTACGTTTAGAGTATTGTGTTAATTTTTGGTCATCTCATTATCAGAAGAATGTAGAAGCTATGGAGAGTGTAGACAAGATTTACCAGGTTGCCTGGTTTGGAAAATAAGTCTTATGAGGTAAGGTTAGCAAATCTAGGACTTTTTTTGGAGAGAAGGATGAGAGGAGACTTAATAGAGGTCTATAAGATTAGGTGGACTGCCAGTGCCTTTTTCTCAAGGTGGAAATAGTAAACACTAGAGTACATCTGTACAAAGTAAAGAGAGAAAAGTTTAGGGGAGATATCAGGGGTAAGTTTTTTTTCACACAGAGAGTTGTGGGTGCCTGGAATACCTTGCTAAGGGTGGTGGTGGAACTAAACCATTAAGGGCATTTAAGAGATTCTTAGACAGGCACATAGATGAAATAAAAATAGAGGGTTGTGAAGTTGAAAAGGTTTAGTTTTTTTTGGTAGGAATATATAGGTTGGCACAACATCAAGTGCTGAAGGGCCTCTACAGTGCAGCAGTGTTCCATATTCTACACCATGCCATTTTTCAATTCTTATTTGTAAATCATTGATGAGTAAATACCAAATAATTTGTGTATAAGTGCATTTTAACTTCAGTTGCCTTTTTCAGATGAGTCTATCAGCACTTTTTTGTTTAAAAAAAATAGCTGAGCCTTTCAGGAAAGTAGCTAATGTAAAATTTTATAATTTTTGCTGGTTAAAAATGGTAATGCTTGGACCTTTACATTTCCCAATAAATTAGAATAAAGATGAAGTAGGCTTTATCGATAAAATTCATGTGAATTATTCCAAATGTATTCTAATTCATGCTCGAAATTTATGCTTATTGTTTATCACGTGCACGGAAATAAAACAAAACGTTTGTTATCCAGGCAGTTTGCAAAATGTCACCACACTCTGTATTTAATGAACTAACTGTCCCTGTAAATACATTGACCAAATGGTAATTAATGATTTTTTGTTGATTTCCTGAATTGTTAACACTGGAGGTTAAAGCATAGACGACTTAAACACAGGAGCAGGCCCTTCAACCCATCTGGTTTACACCTCTTCCCATTGATCTGCACGTGGACCATTACCCTCCATACCTTTCCCATCCATCTACCCATCCAACCTTCTCTTAAATAATGAAATCAAGTCCACATCCACCTCATCTACTCTGCCAAAAGCTCTCTTTACCACCCTATATACCTGTGATAGCACTTGAAAGGAGTTATTTATCAGTATTCCAGATCCATCTGGTCTGCTGCACTCAGAAGTTCCCTACTATTTACTGAAATTTGCCCTCCCAAAAAGCAACACATCACACATATCTGCATTAAATTTCATCGGCCATTTTACAGCCCATCATTCCATCTGATCCAGAACCCACTGCATCCTTTGAAGGCCTTCCTCATTGTCCACTACAACCCCAATCATAAGTGTCATCTACAAATTTGCTAATCCAATTTACTCAGTTATCATCCAAATTGTTAATATAGATGGCAAACAACATTGGACACGGCACCGATCTCTAAGGCACACCACTAGTAACAAGCCTACGATCCGAGAGGCAATGATATACCACTTTCTGGCTTCTCCTACAAAGCCAGTGTTTAATCCAATTTATTACCTCATCCTGAATAGCGAGTAACTGAACCTTCTTGATAAACCTCTCAACCGGGACTTTGTCAAAGGTTTTACTAAAATCCATGTAAAAAACTTCCACAGCCTTCCCTTCATCAACTTTTCTGGCAATCTCCTCAAAAAATTCTTTAAGATTGGTCAAACATGACTTACCACACAGCAAGTCATGTCTCTTCCCTCTCTGCCTTCTGCAGGGACTAAACATATGTTCCCCTCTCCTCCTTCTGCAGGGATGGCTCCCTCTGTGGCTCCCTTGTCCACTCCTCCTTCCCCACTAATCGTCCCTTTGTTACCTACCCCTGTGACCAATTGCGCCACAATTCCTCCCTCATCACCATTTGGGGACCAAGGCAGTCCTTCCAAATGAAACAACATTTCACTTGTGAATCTGCAGGGGTCATCTGCTGCATCCAGTGCTCTGGCACAGACTGGGAGATCACTTTGTTGAGCACCTCGGCTCTGTCTGCCACAATAGCATAGATATTCCAGTACCCACTCTTTTCAATTCCCCATCCCATTCTCTTGCTGACATGTCTGTCCATGGTCTCATGGACAGCCAGACAGACCACTTGCATATTGAAGGAACAACACCTCATCTTCCGACTGGGCACTCTCCAACAGGATGGCATTAATATCGTCTTCTCTGGTTTCCATTCAACCCCACCCCTCCTTCCCGCTTCGTCTTCCCCCAACTCTCTTTCCATTTCCCTGTCCCTTTCACACAGACCTAATCAATTCTCACCTCTCCCCTTATCATATCCAGTTAACATCTTTTGTTGGTCTGGACCCACCCCCTATCAGCATTGTCTGCTTATTCCTTGAAGAAGGGCTCAGGCCTGAAATGTTGGCAATATATCTTATGGATGAGTTTCTCCAGCATTTCAGTGTGTTTTTAGCCATGTTTACTAACCCCAATCAGTCCCAGTCTATCCAAATACTTGTATATCTGGTTTCTTTGAACACCTTCCAGTAACTTACCCATTTCTGATGTTAGACTTCTGGTGGAATGTCCTTGATTATTTTTAGAGCCTTTCTTAAACAATGGAACAATATTAGTTATCCTCCAACCTTCAGGCATCTCACTATAGCTAAGGATGTGATTGGGATCCCTACAATTTCTGCACTAGCTTCCCTCAAGGTCCGGGGAATATTTTGTCAGGCCCTGGGGATATATCCATCTTTTTTGCCGCAAAACAGCAAGCACCTCCTCCACTGTAATTTGTATAGGGCCCATATCCTCACTCTCTTTTGCCTCACTTCTTTAGGGCCGTGTTAGTCTCCTGAGGAAATACAAGTGCAAAATACCTACTAAGATCTCGCCATCTCATTTGGCTCTATGCATAGATGACTACTCTGATCTTCAAGAGGACTAATGTTGTCCTGATATCCTTTTGCTCTTAGTATACTTGAAGAAACTCAAGATTTTCCTTCACATCGTCTGCCAAAGCAACCTCATGTCTTCTTTTCGCCCTTCTGATTTCCTTATGTCCTTTTCTTGGATTTTTTTTACACTTCTCAAGTACCACATTTGCTCTTGCTGCCTATAGCTGCTATACATCTCTTTTTTCTAACCACATCCTCAATATCTCTCAGAAAACCAAGGTTCGTTATACCTGTTAGATTTCCCTTTAATTGTGATAAGAACATACACACTCTGCACTCTCAAAATTTCATATTTGAAGGCAGTCCTTCCAAATGAAACAACATTTCATGGACCGCCAGACAGACCACTTGCATATTGAAGGAACAACACCTCATCTTCCGACTGGGCACCCTCCAACAGGATGGCATTAATATCGTCTTCTCTGGTTTCCATTCAACCCCACCCCTCCTTCCCGCTTCGTCTTCCCCCAACTCTCTTTCCATTTCCCTGTCCACTTAGAAAGTACATCCTTACTAGAAAACAACCTGTCCCAATCCACATTTTCCAGATCTATTCTGATACCATCAAAATTGGCCTTCTCCAATTTAGAATTTCACCCTGAGGATGAGACCTGTCATTTTCCATAATTATTGAAGCTAATGGCTAACTAGCGGCATGTTTAGTGTAGTGGTTAGCACAAAGTTATTACAGCACCAACAACCTTATTTCAATCCGGCGCTGTCTGCGATGAATTTGTAAGTTCTCCCCATGTCTATGTGGGTTTCCTCTGGGTGCTCCTGTTTCCTTCCACATTCCAAAGACAAACTGGGGAGTAAGTTAATTGGTCAAATGGATTGATTTGGGCGACGTAAGGCCTGTTATCATTGTTGTATCTCTAAAATTAACCAAAAAAATTATGATCACTAGATCTAAAATGTTGCTTTACATTCACTTCCATCTCTTGCCCTGTCTCATTTTCCAATAGGAGATTCAGTATTGCACTCTCTCTAGTTGGGTCCCCTTTATATTCATTAAGGAAATTATAAGCCTATCCAGCCCACCTACCGTATGGGAGTCCCAGTTAAGATCACCTACTGTCACAAACTTATGTTTCTTGCAACTGTCTGCTATCTCTCTACAAATGTTCTCCTCAAATTCCTGGAACCTTTGGGTGGTCTATAACACAATCAAATCAATGTAGTCATCCCTCTCTCATTTCTCAGTTCCACTCATATAGCCTCTGCAGACAAGCCCTCCAGTCTGTCCTGTCTGCACTGATGTGACATGGTACTGGTAATGTGTGGCAAAAACTCCTATTAGTAATGCAAATTTAATCACTGAAAATAGAGGGATAAATTTGTCATTTGTATTGAATGGGAAGCTTTTTTTTATATTGTACTTTCTTAAGAAATCTGGGAATTCTGCATGAATTATAGAACATGGAACACTTCAGCAGTTTGGTTCATGATGTTGTGCCAACCTATACGAGCCTACTCAACAAACTAAACCTACCCTACCTCACACCCATAACTGTCTATTTTTCCACGTGCCTGTCGAAGAGTCTTTTAAATCTCCCTATTGTATCAACCTCCACCACCCTGGCTGGCATTGCATTCCAGGCACCCACTATTCCCTATGTAAAAAAAAAACTTACCTCCAACATCTCTCTGAAACTTTCCTCCCCTCAGCTTGTACTGATGTCCTCTGGTGTTTGGTCATTTCAACCTGGTAAAAAGGTCTACACTATCTATGCATCTCATAATCTTGTAGACCTCTATAAACTCATTGGAGACCTCTATTAAGTCAAATTGAGATAGATGATCTCAACATGGTTATCCAACTGCACGAAAACCAACAAGGTCGGGTCAGATACAGCAATGAGCTCTCTGAACCCTTCTCCATTAACAATGGCGTGAAGCAAGGCTGCGTTCTTGCACCAACCCTCTTTTCAATCTTCTTCAGCATTATGCTGAAACAAGCCATGAAAGACCTCAACAATGAAGACGCTGTTTACATCCGATACCGCACGGATGGCAGTCTCTTCAATCTGAGGCGCCTGCAAGCTCACACCAAGACACAAGAGCAACTCGTCTGTGAACTACTCTTTACAGACGATGCTGCTTTCGTTGCCCATTCAGAGCCAGCTCTTCAGCGCTTGACGTCCTGTTTTTCGGAAACTGCCAAAATGTTTGGCCTGGAAGTCAGCCTGAAGAAAACTGAGGTCCTCCATCAGCCAGCTCCCACCAAGACTACCAGCCCCCCCACATCTCCATCGGGCCCACAAAACTCAAAACGGTCAACCAGTTTACCTATCTCGACTGCACCATTTCATCAGATGCAAGGATCGACAACGAGATAGACAACAGACTTGCCAAGGCAAATAGTGCCTTTGGAAGACTACACAAAAGAGTCTGGAAAAACAACCAACTGAAAAACCTCACAAAGATTAGCGTATACAGAGCCGTTGTCATACCCACACTCCTGTTTGGCTCCGAATCATGCGTCCTCTACCAGCATCACCTACGGCTCCTAGAACTCTTCCACCAGCGTTGTCTCCGCTCCAACCTCAACATTCATTGGAGCGACTTCATCACCAACATCGAAGTACTCGAGATGGCAGAGGCCGACAGCATCGAATCCACGCTGCTGAAGATCCAACTGCGCTGGGTAAGTCATGTCTCCAGAATGGAGGACCATCGCTTTCCAAAGATCGTGTTATATGGCGAACTCTCCACTGGCCACCGAGACGGAGGTGCACCAAAGAGGAGGTACAAGGACTGCCTAAAGAAATCTCTTTAGTGCCTGCCACATTGACCACCGCCAGTGGGCTGATATCGCCTCAAACCGTGCATCTTTGTGCCTCACAGTTCGGCGGGCAGCAACCTCCTTTGAAGAAGACCGCAGAGCCCACCTCACTGACAAAAGACAAAGGAGGAAAAACCCAACCCCAACCAACCAATTTTCCCTTGCAACCGCTGCAACCGTGTCTGCCTGTCTCGCATCGGACTTGTCAGCCACAAACGAGCCTGCAGCTGACGTGGACATCACCCCTCCATAAATCTTTGTCCGTGAAGCCAAGCCAAAGGAAAGACCTGTTTGTAAACCATCCAGAAAAAAAGAGATTGAAAAGCAAGAATTTTTTAAAAATTAGAAGAAAGCTTTAAATCATTGAGTTTTTTTATAATCATTTTCAGCAAATGCAGACAGTATTTGCAATTTAAATTTCACACTTTATTGTGGAGTTTCATGGCATTATCTGAGTGGTATCACTGGCCTGAGGGAAATTGACATGCCCTGCTTTTTATATTTATTTCATTTTACCACTGTGTTACTTAAGCTGGTGTGCTGTGCACACTGTTATCAAATGGAAAGCGGCCATTGTGCTTGTACGGTTAAGAATGAGCTACCTACCTCGTCCCACCTTTGAAAATTTTGTTTGAAAGCAAGCTTTAGTTGCTGAAAGGTACACCCAAGTTCAAGGTTATTGCTTCTTGTATCAAAAAGGCAATGATGGTTTTGTTTTCTGAGCAGACCAATGGACATGTTTTGTACAGCAAGTAAGATGCTACATTAACATGGGCATTGAAGATGTCATGGAGATCAAATGCGACATAACCAGGGCAAATCAGAAACCATGTTTTGACACATAGCTCTGCGCACTTCTCATAGCTTGTGATGCTGCCTTCTGGACAGGAGACAAGATGGCATTAAGGTCAGCCAGGGCTGAACTCTCCCATGCAATCTGGAAGGCAAAGTGGAGGTACACACAGAAGATCCATAGACAGTTGTGTGACACTGGTAATACGAGGTGCATGTGGCAAAGGATCAAAAGTATAACAGACCGCAAGACAACCTTGAGATTCAAAGACAACAATGCCTCTCTTCTATACAGACTGAACATCATCTATGCACTGTTTGACAAGAAGAACAGGCTGACTCCAAAGAAAGCTCCATTTCCCCCCTGTCAAATGAGTGCCTTGGATAGCTGCAGCTGACATGAGGAGATCTCTATCCAAAATGAACCCACACAAGGCAGCAGAACCAGACAATATACCCGGTTGGGTACTGAAGGACTATGCCGACCAACGTCTTTCAATACGTCATTGCATCAGTCCTTCGTCCCTGCAGGTTTTAAGATGGCCACCATTATCCTGGAACCAGAGAGCACAACAGTAACAGTAAGGACTACACCTCGTGGCACTGACCTCCACCATTATGGAATGCTTTGTGCATCTGGTAATGGACGCATCAAAGCACACCTTCCAGTGACACTGGACCCATTTCAATTCACCTACAGATAGAAGCATTCCACTGATGATGCTTTAGCCTTGTTCCTCCACTTCATCCTCTCCCACCTGGCGAATGGCATCTCATGTGCCAGAGTTCTGTTCACTGACTTCAGCTCGGCATTTAATATGATCATACCTCAGAGGATCTTGGAGAAGATGACCTTGCAGGGACTCAACACCCCTCTTTATAAATGGATTCCGGACTTCCTAAAGTCTGTCCCGGTTGGCAGCAGAACATTGAGTACCATCGCGTTGAGCCCTGGTGGACCTCAGGGCTGTGTGCTCAGTCTGCACTTGTTCACGCTGCTGACCAACAACTACAATGCCAGTTTCTGCTCCTAACAGAGTCGTCATGTTTACAGATGTCACAACAGTAGTTGGCCTCATCAGCCCAACAGAGAAGAGGTGGAAAATGTTGTGAAATGGTGTGAGAATAACAACCTGAGACTAGTGTGGACAAAACAAAGGAGATGATGGTGGACTTCAAGAGGACCATGGATGCCCTCCCTCCACTTAACATTAATAACTTGATAGTGGGGAGAGTAAAAGCACAAAGTTCCTCTGAGTCAACTTAAGAAGACACACTTAACTGGACACACGACATCTCCTCACATCAGGAAAACACAACAGTGTCTTCCTTTCCTGAGAAGACTGAAGGGTACCCGCCACAATCATAACAACTTACTACAGGAACTCTCTTGAATGCATCCTGGCCTGCTGCATCAGTGTGGTTCAGTTGCTGTAGAGCGGTGGTTTTCAAACTGCCCCCTAAACTCACATTCCACCTTAAGCAATCCCTATGCCATAAGTGATTAGTAAGGGATTGCATAATGTGATATGTGAGTGGGAAGGGTAGGTTGAGAACCATTGCTGTAGACCCAATTGTTACTGAAATATTTTGCTTGAGAAAAATTGTCATTGGCCCATTTCCTTTGGAGTTTTGAAACAGTACACATAATGAATCAATTAGGTACGACTAAAATAGTGATTGTCACTCACGCACCACCTTAAACAATCCCTTGACACACCCTGGAGGGGTGAGAGTTAATGTAAACCTTGATCAACCTCTCAAAGCACTTCACCCATATCAGCTATTGGTAACTATTAGTTATAATTTCTTTGATTAGGATGTTTGCTGCCAAAAAAAATTCAATTTTAATTGAACATGGATGGAGTTAGCCTTCCTTGTTTGAATGGATATTGTTTATGGAGATTAAGACTAGTGGGAGATTTTGTTTTCATTGTGTAGGCCTACGCCTATTATCACAAGTAGGTAGAAATCATAGTTCTCACAAAGTCTCTATTTTCTGTAAATATTTCAACTTACAATATTACTCAACTATCAGAAAGTTGTGGTGTATTTCTAATCAGAGTTTTTCACTAAATAGGTTGGCAGAAAGGATGAGATGCTTGCTATTTGGATGCTCTGTGTTTTCCTGCTGTTCAGACACTACTTATTAACGAAGAAGGTTCTTGAAGGTACCTTGAATCTTGATTGAGGACATCAACTTTGCTATATAATTTGTTTTAAGGAAGTATCCTCTCCTTATCAGATTTTTATCAGACAAGGGAAAAACCAGATTGGACTAAGATAGAGCGAGATAAAATAGGGGAGAAGGTACTGGAACATATACTTTTTAAGTGGGATGAAAAGCTGATATGATATAAAAGCTCACCAGCATTGCATCATTTACTCAATATATGGAAGAAGATTCACTCAGAAAGGAAAAAAACAAATTACAAAATACAAAAATTATTATTGTTGCAAAATCAGCTAATCCCTTTTACAATAGATATCTTTTCCTTTAGAGAATGGGAGAGAAAAGGAATTAAAAGAATAGAAAATTGTTTTTTGGGAAATAATTTATTAACATTTGAACAAATGAAGTACAAATATGGAATATGGAATGTTTGCATACCATACACTGAAAGCCTACTTAAAGGATAAATTGGGAAATAGACTGAGATTACCAGAAGGAAGCAGCTTTGAATATGTTATTACAGACACAATGATAATTAAAAGATTTATAACGAACACGTACATCAAGCTGCAAGAGAAGGAAAGTGATGAAATAAGCTATAAACCCAAACAAAAGTGGGAAAAAGATTTAAACATAAAGATAAAATATGAAATACGGGAAAAGTTGTGCTCTGGAACTATGAAAAATATAATAAACACGAGGTTACACATGATACAGTATAATTGGTTACACAGGTTATATATCATGCCCCAAAAGTTAAAAAAAATGGGATCCAACATTATCAGATAGATGTTTTCGCTATAAGAAGGAAATGGGAACAACAGTATATGCAATTTAGGCATGTGAGAAAGTGAAAAAGTTTTGGAAAGATCTAAATCAGGTATTAAATAAAATCACAAAAAATCCAGAGATCTTTCTTCTAAGTAATATAAGAAGTAAAGAATTAGGCCTCAAACTGGATGAAGCGCAAAAAATATTTATTATGATAGCCTTAGCTGTAGCAAAAAAATGTATAATGTCAACTTGGAAATCAGAAGAGAGCCTGAGAATACAGCAATGGTACATAGAAATGAATAAATGTATTCCATTGGAAAAAATAACATATAATTTAAAAAATAAAGTCACATTATTTGAACAAATTTGGTACCCGTACATGGAACACAACAGAGAGGGCCTACTGTGGACCTCCACCCCCTAAAATGATAAGAAGACAAAATTACTTGATCCATTGTGTAAAAGTAAATGACACATTTTTCTTGTTTATTTTTCATTGTGTGATGACATTGTTTAATGGTTTTATTGTATTGTATATCACCATATCACCATATACAGCAAAGAACAGGCCAGTTTGGCCCTACTAGTCCATGCCGGAACAAATCCCCACCCTCCAATCCTCTCCCCTCCATGTAATTATCCAGTCTTTCCTTAAATGTAAATAACGTCCCTGCTTCAACCACCTCTGCCAGAAGCTTATTCCACATCCCAACCACCCTTTGCGTGAAGCAATTTCCCCTCATGTTCCCTTATAATTTTCCCCCTGCAATCTCAAACCATGGCCTCTGGTTTGAATATCCCCCACTCTTAATTAAAAAAGCCTATCCACGTTGACTCTCTGTCCCTTTTAAAATCTTGAACACCTCCATCAAATCCCACCTCAATCTTCTACGCTCCAGAGATGTTGAATGTTTATTGGTTTTGGAGGGGGTTGGGAAAGGGTCGGAGGGAAGGTAGGGGCTAAAAAAAAAAGGGGAGAAAATGCCACTGTGTATATTTAAGAGGGAAATGTTGGTATGTATTTTGGTTGATATGGTTCACAGTGTGAAAAATAAAAAATTATAAATTAAAAAAAAGAAGTATCCTCTTTGGGAATATCTTCTCTTTTAACGTTCATGCTTTTTATCATCATTCTGTTATGAATTCCGGGTTACTGGGGTTTGTATCTCCTTCAGGAAAGAGGATGAATAAGATTTTGACGAAAGATACTCTGCTGCATGCTTCAAGAATCCCCTTTTTCTCACTGATGAGAATTCCCCAATTTCCACTTTGCCAACTCCCCATGACAGTCAAATTGTGATCATGAATTGAAGGAAATCAGGGAAAGTAAATTTTTGATTTCATCATGCCAAGCATGTATGATGCCAGAACTAACGGAATGAGCACACAGGCGAAAACATTAAACTGTTGTTTAGATTAGTTGCTACCACCTCTGGGAATGGACTCCCAGGACATCTGCTGTATAAATGCTCCTTCACCCATTAGCCAAACAAAAGGAACAGATGTTTAAATGTATTATCAAAGATTCTGCATGTAAGTAAGCATTTCATTTATAGACATTTTTTTCTTTTTTCCAGGACGGCAGCAGACAACGAAGGGAGAGAAAGAAAACGGTCTCCTTCAGCAGTATGCCGACGGAAAAGAAGATCAGCAGTGCCAGTGATTGCATTAATTCAATGATTGAAGGCTCTGAACTTAAAAAGATTCGCTCCAATTCAAGAGTCTATCATCGTTATTTCCTCTTAGATGCAGACATGCAGTCCCTCAGGTGGGATCCTTCAAAAAAAGAATCAGATAAAGCAAAGATTGACGTAACATCAATCAAGGAGGTTCGAACTGGAAGGAACACAGAGATGTTCCGCACCAATGCTATTTATGATCATATTTCAGAAGATTGTGCATTTTCAATAATATATGGAGAAAACTATGAGTCACTCGACCTTGTAGCTAATTCTGCAGATGTAGCAAATATTTGGGTTACTGGCTTACGGTACCTGATCTCTTATGGGAAGCACACACTGGATATGATAGTGAGCAGTCAAAATAACATGCGGGCATCATGGCTTTCAAGTGTTTTTGCTGCAGCTGACACAAAGAATGTGGGACACATATCATTTAGCAGAGCTGTGCAGCTCATCAAAAGTCTAAACGGTGGGCTAAAAAATACCAAAATTGAATTGAAATTCAAAGAATTGCATAAAGCGAAAGGAAAGACGGGAACAGATGTTATCAAAGGAGAACTTATTGACATTTATCACGAGCTCTGCACAAGACCAGAAATATATTTTTTGTTAGTCCAATTTTCAAGCAATAAAGAATTTCTAGATACCAGGGACCTGATGATGTTTTTGGAGGCAGAGCAGGGAATGCCACATGTCACAGAACAAGTGAGCATGAACATTATTCAGAAATATGAGCCGTCAAAGGAAGGACAGGAAAAAGGTTGGCTTTCCTTGGATGGTTTTACCAAGTACCTCATTTCACCTGAATGCCATATATTTGATCCAGAGCACATGAAAGTTTGTCAGGACATGACACAGCCAGTGTCTCACTATTACATTAATGCTTCACACAACACCTACTTGATCGAGGACCAGTTGCGGGGTCCCTCAGACATCACAGGATATATTCGTGCTCTAAAAATGGGGTGCCGAAGCATTGAAGTGGATGCATGGGATGGTCCAGACAACGAACCCATCATTTACATGGGCCACGCAATGACATCTCAGATAGTCTTCCATCGTGTCATTGACGTCATTAACAAATATGCTTTTGTGGCATCGGAATACCCTCTGATTTTATGTCTGGAAAATCACTGTTCAATTCAACAGCAGAAAGTGATGATCCAACAGATGAAAAAAACCTTGGGAGACAAACTGTACACAAAGCCCCCAACTGTTGAAGACAGTTACTTACCCTCCCCTGAAGTCCTTAAATACAAAATTTTGTTAAAGGCGAAAAAGCTGCCAGAAAATTGCACAGGATTTGAGGGTGATATAACAGATGAAGATGAAGGAGCAGAAATGTTACCAAAGGTGACAGGTGAAAATACAGATCAGCAGAATGCACCTCCTAAAAGATTTCTGCTCTGCAAAGAGCTCTCGGACATGGTGAGTCTTTGTAAATCCGTAATGTTTAAGGACTTCACAGAGTCACTTCAGAATCAGAAATTCTGGGAATTTTGTTCATTCAATGAAGTAATTGCTAGCAGACTTGCCAATGAATACCCAAAGGACTTTGTGAATTACAATAAACGTTTTCTTGCCAGAATATACCCAAATCCAATGAGGATAGATTCAAGCAACATGAATCCTCAGGATTTTTGGAAATGTGGTTGCCAAGTAGTAGCAATGAATTACCAAACACCAGGTTTAATGATGGACCTTAATATCGGATGGTTCCGTCAAAATGGGAATTGTGGGTACGTGCTTCGTCCAGCCATCATGAGAGAAGAGGTGTCTTATTTTAGTGCCAATACTAAAGACTCAGTGCCAGGTGTTTCTCCTCAATTACTCCACATAAAAATCATTAGTGGCCAAAATTTTCCAAAACCGAAAGGCTCAGGTTCCAAAGGCGATATTGTCGATCCTTATGTGTACGTCGAGATCCATGGAATACCGGCAGACTGTGCAGAACAAAGGACTAAAACCGTTAATCAAAATGGAGAGAACCCTATTTTTGATGAAAGCTTTGAATTCCAGATTAATCTTCCTGAGCTGGCAATGGTACGATTTGTGGTTCTGGATGATGACTACATTGGAGATGAGTTTATTGCCCAGTATACAATCCCTTTTGAGTGTTTGCAACCAGGATACAGACACGTGCCACTTCAGTCTCTGACAGGTGAAGTTCTACCATTTGCCTCACTGTTTGTCCATGTGGCAATTACTAACCGAAGAGGTGGAGGGAAACCTCACAAACGTGGTCTTTCTGTGAGGAAAGCTAAAAAATCAAGAGAGTATGCGAACATGAGAACAATCTTAATAAAATCTATAGATGAGGTATTCAAGACAGTGATCCAGCAATTGCGGGAAGCAACTGATCTTCGAGAAAACATGCAGGTATGTTTGTGTATGCATAGTTTGATTTGTTCTCATGGAATATAATGTAACAAATTAACATTAATTATTTTCTATCATTTTGAACACAAGAGCAGCAATAGGCTATTAAGCCCCTGAAGTCTGGTCTGCCATTCAACTAGATCAGTGGTTTTCAATTTTTTCTTTTCACTCACATCCCACCTTAAGCAATCCCTATTGGTGCTATGTGAATAGTAAGGAATTATTTAAGGTGGTATATGTGGGAAAAAGTTTGAAAACCACTGTTTTAATCATTCCTAATTGCACAGTTTCATAACTCCAAAGGAAATGGGCCAAATGGTCATTTTTCTCAAGCAAAATATTTCAGTAACAATTGGGTTTAGATTAGTGATTTGCAACCTTTTTTCCCCACTCACATACCACCTGAAGAAATCCCTTACTAATCACAGAGCACCTACGCCATAGGGATTAAGGTGGAGTGAAAAGAAAAAGTTTGAAACCACTGCACTAGATCATGGTTGATCCACCTCAGCACCATTTTTTTTTCCTTTATTATCTCCATATGCCTTGATTCTTCTACTTTCCAGAAATCTATCACAGGAATGAACTCAGTAAAACAGAGCCTCCATAGCCCACTTGGGTGCAAATGTGATATTATTGCTGTTAAGTTGGAAACATGTTGAGAAGTCATGAAAAACTAATGATAATAATCAAATTATGTTGATAATATGGTGGAACTGAACTTAGGAGTCTAAATTTAGGATGTAACCAGTGCTATGAGAAGGGAATGAGAGTGAGGGATAAAGCTCCCAGTACAAACATTCTTCAGTCTCAGCACCTGATTGACAAGGATAGGGCAGTAAATATTGGCCACATGCATTTGACAAGGCCCTGCATGGTTGCCTGATCCAGAAGATTAAGGCACACAGGATCAACAAATTTATTGGTAAATTGGATTCAAAATTAGCTTGGCCATGAAAGACAGTGGGTAGTGGTGAAGGGTGTTATTCTAACTGATAGTCTGTGACCAGTGGTGTTTTGTAAGAATCTGTGCTGAGACATCTATTGTTTGTGATTAAATATAAATTATTTAGACTTGGTGGGCCGATGAGTAAGTTTGCAGAAGATATAAAAACTGGCAGAGTAGTGGATGGGAAGAAGGGTTGTCAAAGGACCAGCAGGATTAATATCAGTTGGAAATATGGGTGTAGAAATTACAGATGAAGTTTAATCTGGACAATTTTAGGTATTGCACTTTGAGAGGTCAAATGCAAGAATAAAGCACACAGTCAATGCCAGGACACTTCAGAGCATTAAGAATTTTGGGGTGAAGTCCAAAGCTCCCCAAAAACATCTACTGAAGTTGTTAAGATTTTAAAGGAGTATGCCATACTTGCCTTTGTAGGTCAGGATGTTAGGTACAGAAGTTGGCAAGTCATGCAATAGCTGTAGTTTGGCTACGTTTGGAGTACTGTGTGCAAGTCTTGCTGGAAAATTACAGAAAGGATGTGGAGGCGCTGCAGAGGGAGAAAAGAAGGTTCACCAGGATGATGTCTGGATTAGAGAGAGAGTCTTTGCGATGAGGAAAGTTTGGGTAAACTTTGATTGTTTTCTTTGGAGCATCAGAAGCTGAGGGGAAACTTGAGAGAAGGATATAAAATTATGAGAGGCATTGTTAGGGTGGAGAATAGATTTTTATCCCAGGGTGAATATGTCAAATACTCAGGGGCATAGATTTAAGGTTAGAGAGGGAATATTTAAAGGAAATATGCAAGGCAAGCTTTCTTTTATACCGAGAGTGGTAGATGTTTGGGATGCAGTGCCATGGGGGATGGTGGAAGCAAGTACATTGACAACATTTAGATAGACACATGAATGAGCAGGGAATGGAGAAATGTAGACCACAGGTAGGATTAATTTAAATTGGCATTATGGTCAGCATTGACATTGTGGGCTGAAGGATCAGTACTTGTGATGCCACCCTAACAATATTGATTTATTTTCCAAGGATTTTCTTTTTATAGTTTTTGTTGTTTTCATTTTCTGACAGAGATAATGATCAGAAAATTTGCCAAAACAGTTAAGAATTATCTTCAATTTCTTAATCCTTGCAGAAGAGCACTCAGATTCTATCAGAGGTCACCTCCCAACAACAGAACCTAGACTCAGTACTTCTGTCACAAATTGCATAGTAATTCTTGGTTAAAATTTACCATGTTTTAAATGAAGTCTATTCTCAGACAAATTACATGAGGATTGCATGGTAGTGTGATGGAGCATTCTGTTAATGTTGGTGAGAAAATAACCATGTTTGTAAAAAGAAAATGCAAATTAATGTTCGTGTGTAATCATTTGTCAGTAATTTTAAAGCTTTAAAAGGTAATAAGACTTATTTTTATGGGAGCATTAGTTACTGGTTGATAAGAGTTTCTGCGTAACATCTTCAAAGGTTTGACAGAAGAATCAGTCAATCAGCTTACTAACTCCCAATACAATAAATCAGATTTATTTAAGACAGGGGCAATTTTACCCAAAAGTCCACATGAGAAACAAAACACCTCCATATGCCATAAATGAAGCTGTGGTTTGAGGCAATAAATGACTGCTATAAAATCACTTGTACGTGTACATTACATGAAAGCTAATCATTGAATGTATGGGATATTTTGCCTATTATATTTATCCATGTCAGTTGAAAAATAAACAGTTTGGACTAATGACATTTCCCAACTATTGCTTCATAGCCTTGTTGGGAGTGCATATCAGATTCTTAAATGTTTTAAAAGGTCCTTACCTCTTCCACTTTATCCAGCAGTAAGTTCCCATCACTTGTTAACTGAAAAGAAAGCTCCTCAACCCTCTCTAATTTTACCTATTATTTTAACTAGGAGACTATAGATTTATTGTTCTCTTGTGAAGGAAATAAATTCCTCCTGTTCACCCTATCTCAGACTTTCACAATTTTGCACATTACAGAGAAAATTCACAGTAATCCATTACGAAAAAGAGGGATTTGCAATAGTACAAATAGTCCTTTTGAGATGTCAGAGCTATGTATGATCAATGGACCAAGGGGAGCTTCAGGATAGCTGTTGGAAATAAACAATTCTTGAAGCTTGAAGTGCGGTCTGCAGGATCCTGTACCTTCTGCCTGAAAGTACGAGTGAGAAGAGGTTCTGACCAGGGTGATGGAAGTCCTTTATGATGTTGGCTGCCTTCTTGAGGCAGTAACTAACAGAGCTGGCTCCAGTGGATGGGAGGTCAGAGCCTATGATGGACCTGGCTATATATACCACCTTCTGCAGCCTTCTGCATTCCTGGGCAGTCAATTGCTATGACTCAACCTGTCTGTATACTTTCCACAGTGCTTCTGTAGAAGTTTGATTGCATATCCAATGGCATGCCAAATCTCCACAGAATGCTTTGGAAATAGCAGCGTTGGTGTGCCTTCTTCATGGTCGCCTCAAATGTGCTGGCTCCAAGAAAGGTCTTTTGGTAATGATCTCCCAGTAATTTGGAGGTTTGAATTGAAAACATAGTGCTGGAGAAACTCAGCAGTTTGAACAGAGTATTTTATACAGCAAAGATAAGGCTACATAACCAAGCTTGAGCCTTTCATCATGCCCTTCATCTTTATGACACTGTTAGTCCTGCTGAATTCTTCAGCATTGTGCTTTTACTTAATCACAATGTCTGCAAACTTTTGTGTTTTACTCTTGAAGGTTTTAATAGCTGCATTCTGGCTATCTGACAGAGACGCTCCTGTGATTAATGTCACTCACTGCAGTCTGACAATTAGTCAGAAGGGATCTATAGCATGTGTCCAAAGAGTAAAATAATGTGAAAAAAGCTGTAGTGTAAACACAATTTGGAATAAACCAGCTCTGAATTTCCACAGGATTCTTCCAGTAGCCTGCCACTACTTTGCTAGAAGATCTCTGTGGTCCTTACCAAAAGGGCCGAACAGACAATTTTAGTTGTTAACCCCATTTGACTTGTGATTTTTCTGAGCTGCATTGGAAAAATTCCATGCAACACTTCTTTGACACAAGTACTGCCTTTTCCTTACTCATCATCTAGCCTTTGCCTTGGACAGCTTCAAATGGTATTTAATAGAGCAAGAAAAAAATTCCCTACTCCCATGTAATTTGAAGGAATCTGAAAATTCTGAGATAATTGGTGAACTTGTTCTTGTCACTGCTTCTGGAATTGAATCCATTGAATGCTTTCCTGTACTCATTAATATGGTAATAGTGGTTGAAATTTTGGAGTAAAAACACAATGCTGGAGAAACTCAGCAAGTCAAACAGTGTACTTTACGAAGCAAAGATAAAGATTCATAATCAACCGTGAGCTATGAAAAAATTGAATTACCAGAGCAAAATTAAAATTATTAACATTAAGTAAATCTGGAATAAAAATATGGAATTTATCATGATGGCCTTCCAAATCTACTGCTGTCAGGCTCCTTCCTGCTGCATGCAAACATTAAGCACTGCAGTTAGTTCTAGATGAAATTCCACCTGAATCGTTCATAAGAGGAAAAGGAATACATGATCACATCCTGAAGTCTGTGTATTATATCCTTGTGGTGGAACACTGTATGCAGTCATTATACTGGTTGGCCCGCCCCTTCAGAATTCCTAATAAAGGCAGTATTGTCCAATCCCCTCCCTCAGTTCTGCCTTGGAATTGGGCAACAGCATGTAAGATATACCTGTAAGTTTATAGCCATTAAAGCCTATTATTCTTGACTTCTGGTCTGTCAGGCCTAATTGATAGCGCAACAATCCTGAAATGTGATTCTGTTTAAGATAATTGGCAATTAGGGATGGACAATAAATGTCTGTTTGTGTGCTCTACCTTCTCCTGATGGAAAGGGAATTACTTCAGTGAGTATCTTCGATGGGATTATCATGATTAAGTAGCTGCAAGTTTGAGCCAGATATGATTGAGGAGAGGGAAAATAGGAAAAATATGACCAATTGAAAAATCTGGAAACCTTGAGCAGGTCAGGTGGCATCTGTTGAAATAAAAGCAGAATGTTTTACGTCTGACAAAGGGTTTACAACCTGAAACATTGATTTTGGGCAGATGCAGTCCAATCTGCTGAATATTTCCAGCATCTGTGATCCAAGGAGTGTGAACTGCAATAATGTTATGTGTATGAGGCTGATGTAAAGCACACAAAATTTAGTGTTGAGTAAAGACCGTTAGAACTGTAGGAAAGGGAGGGGGTTAGAGACAGACCAAAAGATGAAGCATCTTATTATTTTTTGGCAGAATAAGATACTTAGAATATGCCCTTTAAAAATGCACAGCCAGGAGCTCGAATGACATTTTTAATGGAACATTGACTGCCCTACTACTTGTTCCAATAGCCATTTGCTAATATTTGTGGAGGTTCTCCTGCATTTCAGCAGAAAGCGGCCAACCACTTCCATTAGTACCCATGGCATTATTTCGGAAAATCTTGGTGCTCAGACACCTATGACTTTAAATATCACAGGCCAGATTACTTTTTGAAAGAAAAAACACTCCCATCATTTAATCTTTCCACAGTGCACATTCCCTTTACTTCCAAGTCTACTGTTATGAACCATTAATTGTTTGTACTATCAGGCTCCCTCCTGCTGCATGCAACCATTAAGCACTGCAGGTAGTCCTGGATGCACACTGAAATTATATAAAAAAAGCATCACACAAATTTAGCAGTTTTCCTGGATGCAGTTAGCGGGCACAGGTTAATCAAAAATCACAATCTTTAAGGGTAAACTCATTTCTCTTCCTGTTTAAATGCTATTGATTCTTTTCATCCAGTATTTATTCAGTATTATCATCCTCCCTTACTGTATTTGGTCAGCCATGAAATTTATCTCTCTCCAATAACATCAGCACCATTGAGGGTGAAAGGACAGGTTTTGTGAGATCATTGAAACCTATTTTCCATTTTAATGGTGGACGAATGTGCAAAAGTTCTATATTCTTGTGTGAAAATATTTTATATACCTTTACACTTTTATCAGCTACTTGTTCAGATTTCAGATTTATTGTCAGAGTACATATATGACACCACGTACAACCCTGAGATTCTTTTTCCTGAAAGTGAGGCAGAATTCTCACTTATTAGCAGTGCTAAATAAAGCTGACTCAACACTCAAAGAAATGTAAGCAATCTGACTGTGGAATACAGAAAGAAAAAAAATAATTACAATGCAAAAGTAAGAGTCTTTAAATGAGTCCCTGATTGAGTTTGTTGTTGAGGAGTCTGATGGTGCAGGGGTAGCAGCTGTTCCTGACACCTATGTCTTGTGACACCTATACTTCTTTCCTGATGGTAGCAGTGAGGACAGAGTGGGTGCTGTGTGCTGTGGATGCTTGATAATTGCTATTGCTCTCCAACAGCAGCGTTCCCAGGAGATGTTCTCAATAGTGGAAAGGGTTTTACCTGTGATGTCCTGGGCTGTGTCCACTACCTTTTGCAGAGCTTTATGCTCAGGGGTATTGGTGTCCCCATACCACACTGCAAAGCAGCCGGATAGCACACTTTCTACCACACAAATGTAGAAATTTGCCAGGGTTTCTGACATCATACCAAACCTCTGCAAACTCCTGAGGAAGTAAAGGCGCTGGTGTGCCTTCTTCATGATGCCATTAGTGTGTTCGGTCCGGGAAAGATCCTCCAAGATAGTGAGTCCCAAGAACTTAAATTTGCTCACCCTCTCCACTTCTGATTCCCCAATGATCACTGGTTCATACCCTCTGGTTTTCCTTTCCTGAAGTCAGCTCCTTGGTTTTAACGACATTGAGTCATTGTGGTGCACCTTTCAGCCAAGTTTTTAATCTGCCTTTTGTATGCTGACCAAATGCCCATTTTTATACATCCCACTACTGTGCTATCATCAGTGAATTTGTAGACAGTGTTGTTGTTTTACCGAGCCACCCAGTTATAGGTATATAGTGAGTAGAGCAGGGGGCTAAGAACACAGTACTGCTCCGGTACTGATGGAGATTGCATGTTTCCTACTAATCCTCACTGAGGAAATTACACAGTGGGGTGTTGAGTCCCAGGTCTTGGAGTTTGCTGATCAATTTAATGGGGATGATGGTGTTAAATGTCAAACTGTATTCATATAGGGCATTCTTATATCTGCATCTTTTGCTGTCCAGGTGTTGCAGGGTTTTGTGTATACCCAGTGAGTTGGCATCCGCTGTGACCTATTGCTACAGTAGGCGAATTGGAACTGATCCATGTCACCACTCAGACAGGAGCTGATATGCTTCATCACCAGTGTTGCAGCCTAGAGGATTCCAAAAACTAGCAGTAACAGAAATTCACCAAGAAAATGGTTACTTAAACAAAAGTTGCTTTTAATTTTCTTCAAACATAATAATAAGATCAATCTTTAACTTATTACTATTAACTTAATTTAACCCCCCTTCTAATTCTAAGTGCATGTATATGTAATGTGTATGTGTTCAGCAAAGTCCTTTGTTTCACTGTCCAATCATTCACTTTTCATTTCTCCAAAGTTCGCTAGTATCAGGCATTTTCCATACTGTGCACAGAATTTAACATTTATGATCTTCATCAGGCTTTGGGGCTTTAACTTAAATTGTTACCACAAAGAAAGATCTTTTTTGCTTTCAGAGAATGACATTCGTTGTTTATTGGACACACACAAACTGATTTCCTTCAATCAGCCTCTTCACTGTTATGCCAAAAAAGCTTGCCCCCTTGTGGGTTTTCCAAAAGATAACCTCTTCTTCCAGGTTACCACAGAGTTTTTTTTCCCCCTATTGCAGGAGAAACACTTCCTCTTGTAATTGACTACAAGGGTTGAGAATAGGCTGAACTCAGAACTCAAAACCTGTCTTCAAATGAGGTCTTTCTTTTCACAGGAGTCCAAAGTTTGCAGCCTTCAACACCAACTCCTGCTGTAAACCTGACTATCTGCCTGTCTCTCTCTCCCCAAAGAATCACCTGTTTTTTCCTTCTCTCTGTTTGCAAAAGCACATGACCCCTTTTAGAATAGCAACCTTCAACTAGCATTTTCAATTCTTGCGCCAAAGCCCTGTGTAAACATGGTGATCCTTTAATACCTACTTGTAAAGCTGTCATAAGTACTCTTCCATTGTCTCCGCAAAGTCAATGTGGACTTGTAGGCTCCACCTTAGGCATAGCTCTTGCATTTTAAATGAGATGTCTTTTGTGAAATGTTAATGTCTGTTTGTGAAGTGTACTTAACTAAACCCCCACAATCTATACCTTTTTAAGATATTTTCATCATAATTTTATTAACCCAATCCACTCACATACCGGACACCTCCCCACCGCTATCACTAAACCTGAAGTCCCCGCTCAGATGCCCTTCAACTCACCACCGCCACCATAGAACCTGCTTGGGAAACTCCAGGCCTGACCCTGGCTGCTGACCCAACAGAGCTCCCGACGCCACGGCAACCAACCCAAACCCTGGCCCCAGCTACCAACCCAATGGAGGTCCCGACTACATGGCTGCCAACTCCATTCCTGGCTCCAACCACCGACCCATTGCGCCCCGGCTGCAAACTGAGGCCGGGGTTCCGGACTGAGTTCCGGACCCGATCACTGGAACTCCCTATGCTTCAATTGCCGACTTCAGCGTTGAACCAGTCTGCCTACCTGCAGAAGATTCCGTTGCTGATGCCGCTGGCTCTCACCTGAGCCCTGGGCACCCTCAGGCTGGAACTTTCCGGGAGCCCGAGGTCCCCGCTCTGATCCTAGCCCAGTACCATCAGCATAATATTGAACAGTATCAGCAGTTAAAACAACAACAAAGAACAAAGGAAGGTTTTTCAAGCATGAAATAAAGTTTAATTCTTCACTTGAATACACAAGAGCTCAGATAGATTCAAAATGGCACTAACAGTGTGTCAGAGTCCTATTTGAATATGGCAGGTAAAAAAATCAACTTGGGACATCATGTTGCTGCCGAAAATATATGCAGATAACTGGTAATTTCCATAAAGTGGTTTTTGGATAATTAGAAACGTACTGTATAAATGTATTTGTACACTTCATTTGATAGATTTGCCTTCAGGTGTGTCTTTCCTTCTGGTTTCAATGCTTTTGGCTGTGAAGGATATGGCAAAACAATCAATAGCTATTTGCCGTTTGTTTTACATCCTTTCCAGTTTTAGTTTTTATCAACATCAAAGTTTTTACACTTCTTAAGACAAAATTGAGGCCAGAAAGTACATGGTCCAAAAACTGCTGAATGTTTGAGCTGGATTCCGCGGACCGAATGGCATTTGCAGAAACTCAAACGTGCCGACAAGAGTAATTACTGCTGTCTTGGTAATGTCAGAAGGCTACTGGAATCCAATAGTAACCACGCACCAGGCCTATTTTTGAAAACACACATTTGCTGTACAGGTTCTCTGAGAAGTCTTGTAAATTGGGAATGTTGTATCGGTCAGGCAAGGTGGAATTGTTCAGCGCATGATAATTACCATAAGGCCACCAATCCTCAGGAGACTTCTTTGGAACCATATGCAACAGCGATGCCCAGCTGCTGTCAGATCTGCAGACTATGCCCAGCTCCTGCACGTGGTTGAATTCTGCTTTTGTGATTTTAAGACAATCCGGGGGTAATTTACGAGCCCGCGCTGCAACCGGAGGACCCTGTGCCTCTGCAAATCTGTAGGGCAATATGAAGGAGTCACTAGGTGAGGGAAACACTTGAGCAATGCTCGGAAAGGGCAGGAGCCAGGTTGGAGGCTCATCAAGTTGGTGACAACATTGGAGGGATGACAAATGCAGCTCACTTGGATACCAGTGCTGTGGTCTATGACACAGCAATTCTTTAAATCCACCAGCAGCAAAAAAATCTGACCGAAAATCCACCCCAAAGTAGAATTTGCCACTTTTGCAACCATGAAAACCCACCAAACGATTTGTTGAGACCGAAATCCAGCATGAGTGACCTCTGGCCATATGTTTGAATATGAGAATCATTCGCGGCCGACAGAACACGTGACATATTGGGGTGTCTGTGTTCTTCAGGGGCAAAGGGATCACATAAATTTCTGCACCAGAATCGACAAGAAATTAAACACCCGAGAGATGGTCTTTGAGGAAGCCAAAGTGGCCACGGGCTGCAGTTGCCTCTACTGCCGGGCCTGGTCATTTTCCAGCAGCCATTTGTAGAAGTCACAAGGTGGGTGTCAGGACCAGGCAGCAGTGCCAAATTTCCTGTGCTTCCAACCATGACAACATCCATGTGAGGCACTCCTTCAAGTCAACATCACAAAGGACCCCCATCACCCTGGGAAGAAGGTACAGGAGCCTGAAAACCAGCACCTCTCAGTTCAAGAACAGTTTCTTTCTAACACCTTTAAAATTCTTGAACCTTCTCTTGGTACACTAATTGTAGACTGCTCCAACACCACAAAACGACTGGCTTCATTGTTGCAAGTTACTGTTTTTGCACAAGGATTACTGTGGAAAATTATTATCTAACTTTTGTATTTACTCCTTTAATTTAATTCAATTAGTTTACTATTATAGATTTTCTTTTCCAATAACTGGTCGGCTGCAACAAGTAAGAATTTCAGTGGATATGTGGATTATTTGTGACAATAAACTCATCACTGTCATTCAACTACTCATCCATCCAAATGGACTTAAAGAGAAACTATTTCTTCAAACCAGCAAGCTAAAATTGACTTGAGGGCATGACTCTCCCAGCTGAGCTATTAAAAGAAAGCAAAACTGGAAGTTAGAGCAAATAATTGGGATCAGGTTGATTAAATATAAAAATAACTGGATAGGGTGAATGCTAAATTGACAAGTGCTTCATCAAACTCATGGGTTACAAAGTCATGAGATTGCTGGAGGTTGCTGAACAGTTGTAATAGAGGCTAATTGGTATGACTCCACAAAACAGAACAGAGAAGTAGAACTTGAGGGTAGCCTGCTGAAGGAATCAGCATTGTGTGTGCAGTCATAAAGAAAGCTAATTCACTTTAGGCCAGTTTAGATTGTAGAATAGGACATTAATCTGTGAGTGAGTTCCTGCAGAGCAATGGGGGGAGTTCAGTACTGTATAAGATTCTGATAACCATATTTTGAAACACTAAATCAGATATTGCGCAAGTTACAGCAAGGAATAACTTAATTGATGACAAGAATTTAGCATCGGAGTTCTGGATAGAGATAAAACTAGCTGATAGATTGCAATGAAGAAGCATAGGCTCAGGAGACCTTTAACAGAAACGAAATACCCATTCAGTCCCAACCCCCATCCAATGACATCAAGACTGCTATCGAAATGGTATTCTTCTGTTGGGAAATATTCTCAAGGCTGTCAATTTTTGCTCGTTCTCAATTACCCTTGAAAAGATGTAATAAGGTGCACAAATTATTCAGTTGAATGAGAATACAAGTTTTGTAAATTTGCAGATGATGCCAAAATTGTAGTATAATGGCAGAAGGACTTTTACTCAGACAAGTATGAATCAATACATTTTGGGAGGTTAAATCTGGCCAGGATGTACACAGTGAAAGGCAGGGTCCTGGGGATTGTTCTTCACATGTGCTTCTCCCATCTAGAGAAAAGATATAGTTCCCCTTATTCTCCCTGGCACCCACCAGCTTTGATAAATGTGGATTTCTGATTTTCCTGAAATTCTCAATTATCTGAGAAAAATTTTGCCAGATGTCACTTCTGGGTCCAAAACATTTCAGATTGCTGAGGATTTCAGATAATCCGATTTTGGATAATTGGAGTTGTACTGTAGATATCTGCATTGAGCCTGTATAGCACGCACACACACTCATGACACCACATATCTCTGTGGTTGATATTGAAAGAACACCTTCCTGATTCACTGCATAACATGTCAAAGATTGTGTAAGGCCAGTTGCACGGCATTTGGATAGTGTTAAAAATGCAGTGGCAGAGCTGAGTGAAGTTACTAATTTAACAGCAGAGTGTAAGTCTGATCTTCAGGGTATCAAAAGATTTTTGGTTACCTTTGAATGTGTCATGATGTCAGCCATTTAGATTAAAGTTCTCACAATGATCCATGAGGTCAACTTGGTAATAGAGTCTCGTGATGCCACATTAGATGTGGAAAGGGACAACATTGATCATCTACGGGCTGATATCCTGAAACTGAGTGAGAAGTGGAATGATATACTTGAAGAAACATGGCATGTGTCAATCAAAATGGGTGTGCCAGATAGTTTTGCTACTCGCAGGGGGTAGCCAACTCAAAAGAAAGCCGAAAATTACTTCAGGGTGAATGTGTTCTTCAACATAAATGACTTTGTTATCATTTATAAACCTTTCACGTTGCTTTTCTGCAGTCAGGGACATTTCTGGACCTTTTGATTTTTTTGTGGTACTTTAAGCAGTTAGATGAGAATGAGTAGTTACAAAAAGCTAATCAGTTTCAGCTGCGATGCCCAAGTCGTATTTCAAGTGACATTCGGAGAGTAAATGCTTCTTCTGAAAGGCATTTTTGATGTGAATTTCAAACTCAGTGCTCTGTTGCCAAAGAAAATTTATGGTCAAATATTGAACGAAATTGAGCAATGTTTTCCCAAATGTCCTCATCACGTTGTGCATTTTTCTGTCATTGCCAACACAGTGCCCTCTAATCAGAGGAGCTTCAGTATCCTAAAATGAATTAAATCATACTTTCAGTCCACAACGGTGCAAGAATGTTTGAATGGATTAGCAATTTTGAACATCAATAGTGACAAGGCAAAGTTGCTTGATACATTTGGTGTAAATGATGAATTTCCCCAAAGAAAAGCATTTAAAACATATCTGAATGTGAAGAAGTGATGACCATTTCTGATCAGAAACTCTGATACAGAATAAATGTGAATATATTATTGTATTTACTGATTCTTATTACAGTACTGTATTCTATTGTCTTATACACATTTTGAATAAAATTACTTGCCTCTACCAATGTTCTGTTACTTGTAAATACATCATGTACACTACATGTACGTGTATACCCATACATAAATCATATGTATTTAGCACTGTTAGAAATAGAAGTACCTTAACAGAAATTGCTCGAGACAAAAATTGAGAACAAAGAACATTTATTATAACAACAATGCAAAGTTGGGTGCTTCCCCTTACCCTTGGAATACACACATACACTGGGGCTCACCCAACTTTAATACAGTGAATTTCAGTATAGGAATACCCTCCCCCTTACATTCTTCTGCCTCCTGGATGGGTTTGGCATTAGGTAATCCTTCCTGCCTACGTGCTGTTTCTGTGAACTTGGAGGACCAGGGGTATCCTGTCGGTGTCTCATCATGTCATTATCCTCATTGTCCTTATTCACAACCTTGCCCTTGTCCCCATTCACACCTTTCCGACTCTCACAGTCTCTTCATATGCAGAGTTCGCTAATCCTGTCTAGGGTTTACTAATTTAATATGCATTACTTGATAAATCTGTGTAAGGCTTATTAATTATATATGTAGAACTTGGTACTTCTGTCTAGGGCTAGGAGACCCTTATCTCATCCAGACTACCTCAACTTCCTACATTCTATTATTCCTTACCTCTCCTTATCTTATTCATACGGTGGGCTCACTGATCCTGTCAAAAAGACTAGAAGATTCTTATCTTACATAGGCTGACTCTACTTCCTGCATTCTAATTTCCATGCTTAACCTGTTCATACTGGTTTAATCCATCACTCCACATGTCTGCCCATCTTTCATATTTTTATGTCAAGTTTCCTCATCTCTCACAATCCTCACTTCTCTTTTAGATCAGTGTCTCTGATCTGTCAAATGAAATGTGCTATTGCCAAAGTTGGTCTTTCTCCCAGCGGGTCAATAAACAAATTGCAGTGTCATAAGCATTCATTTGGGAAACACACACCCCTTGGGTTATAGAAATAGGGGTCCGCAAAATCATGAAATGAATACCAGCCTTTAGGTAGGGGAGCACCACACTGACCAGAATAGTGAGTCATGTTGCTATAAGGGCTGTGAGTATCAGGCTCCAGTTCTCAGTAAAAAGTCTAGTCCATCCCACATCAGTCCAAGGTTGCCAAGTCTGAATATGGGCATGGGAAGATTTTTGTCGAAGTCCTGAAGCAGTGTCTTTAACCGTCTGACCGTTGTAAGCATTGTCAGTACTGAGTCTCGCACAGACGTTGCCTCCAGCAGCCAACGAGCAATTATGAGCCAGGCGGTTTCGTTGAATCATTGCTAGTAGCTGTCGTCTTTCTTCAGCCCCTACATTCAGGGCCATCGCCGTCCGTTCGGTGACGATCTCCAAAGCCGCCTGGAGTCTGAACAAACGATTTAAATGCCCAGCAGCTTCAGTATTCTGGAGCTGTTTACTTCGTTGACCATTGGAACTCCCCTTACAGTGGTGGTATTTAACATTTGGAATGGCTGTGTAACCCAAAGGATGCTTTAGAATAGCACAGGTTGGGGAGGGGTGTTTCTTGTAACTTAATCTGTGAGTTGTTGGGACCAAGGAAAACTGCCTCAGGACCTTCGTGATGCCACCATCATCACCCTGTACAAAAACAAAGGCGAGAAATCAGACTGCTCAAACTACAGGGGAATCACGCTGCTCTCCATTGCAGGCAAAATCTTCGCTAGGATTCTACTAAATAGAATAATACCTAGTGTCGCCGAGAATATTCTCCCAGAATCACAGTGCGGCTTTCGCGCAAACAGAGGAACTACTGACATGGTCTTTGCCCTCAGACAGCTCCAAGAAAAGTGCAGAGAACAAAACAAAGGACTCTACATCATCTTTGTTGACCTCACCAAAGCCTTCAACACCGTGAGCAGGAAAGGGCTTTGGCAAATACTAGAGCGCATCGGATGTCCCCCAAAGTTCCTCAACATGATTATCCAACTGCACGAAAACCAACAAAGTCGGGTCAGATACAGCAATGAGCTCTCTGAACCCTTCTCCATTAACAATGGCGTGAAGCAAGGCTGTGTTCTCGCACCAACCCTCTTTTCAATCTTCTTCAGCATGATGCTGAACCAAGCCATGAAAGACCTCAACAGTGAAGATGCTGTTTACATCACGGATGGCAGTCTCTTCAATCTGAGGCGCCTGCAAGCTCACACCAAGACACAAGAGAAACTTGTCCGTGAACTACTCTTTGCAGACGATGCCGCTTTAGTTGCCCATTCAGAGCCAGCTCTTCAGCGCTTGACGTCCTGCTTTGCGGAAACTGCCAAAATGTTTGGCCTGGAAGTCAGCCTGAAGAAAACTGAGGTCCTCCATCAGCCAGCTCCCCACCATGACTACCAGCCCCCCCACATCTCCATCGGGCACACAAAACTCAAAACGGTCAACCAGTTTACCTATCTCGGCTGCACCATTTCATCAGATGCAAGGATCGACAATGAGATAGACAACAGACTCGCCAAGGCAAATAGCGCCTTTGGAAGACTACACAAAAGAGTCTGGAAAAACAACCAACTGAAAAACCTTACAAAGATAAGTGTATACAGAGCCGTTGTCATACCCACACTCCTGTTCGGCTCCGAATCATGCGTCCTCTACCGGCATCACCTACGGCTCCTAGAACGCTTCTCCCAGCGTTGTCTCCGCTCCATCCTCAACATCCATTGGTGCGCTTTCATCCCTAACGTCGAAGTACTCGAGATGGCAGAGGTCGACAGCACCGAGTCCACGCTGCTGAAGATCCAGCTGTGCTGGGTGGGTCACGTCTCCAGAATGGAGGACCATCGCCTTCCCAAGATCGTGTTATATGGCGAGCTCTCCACTGGCCACCGTGACAGAGGTGCACCAAAGAAAAGGTTCAAGGACTGCCTAAAGAAATCTCTTGGTGCCTGCCACATTGACCACCGCCAGTGGGCTGATATCGCCTCAAACCGTGCATCTTGGCGCCTCACAGTTTGGCGGGCAGCAACCTCCTTTGAAGAAGACCGCAGAGCCCACCTCACTGACAAAAGGCAAAGGAGGAAAAACCCAACACCCAACCCCAACCAACCAATTTTCCCCTGCAGCCGCTGCAACCGTGTCTGCCTGTCCCGCATCGTACTTGTCAGCCACAAACGAGCCTGCAGCTGACGTGGACTTTTACCCCCTCCATAAATCTTCGTCCGCGAAGCCAAGCCAAAGAATCTGTGAGTTGTAGCCTGCCTGCGAACATTAGCATATGTATCAACTCTCTCTCTGCCACATGTACAATCCTGACAATTATCTTGTCTGCCTTTGTGCCCACATCTGCTTCGTGCTAAACGTTTAAAACTGATCTTGTTAATATTTGCAGAGTCCAAAATACCATTAAAATCATCATATTGAGAGGTGTTCTGTTCCCCTGGTCCACATTTGAAATCTATATTAACCCCTACCTTACTATGATCGTACCCTATATCTATGCCCCGTCTACATTCTAAAGTAAAATACTGGCCATCTATGCTGCCCCTATTCCAGGAGGACTTAATACATTTTGAATACTTCAGTGATGTCCCAGAATTTGGGAGGCAACAATTAAACAGTACAATAAATAATAAAAACAACATTACAAGACTTTTTCCCAACGTAGTGTAACTTTCAATTCAGGATGAAGGACTGCACGCCAGGTGGAGGGTGGATTTTGAAGATACAGTAGTTCAGCAGCTCGTTTAATTCGTTGGATGTGGCTCCAACCTTTTTCTTTCGTTCGTACAGCGGTGTCTGTTATCAAAAGTACACAGTAGGGGCCATCCCAGACAGGTTTTAGTTGTGTATCTTGCCAAGCTTTAACAAATTCCCAATCACCAGGTTTAATAGAATGAATTGGATACTCCAGGTGGGGAGTTTGAGCTAGTAAACCCTTCTGTTTTAAATCAAGGAGCGAAGCAGACAGTTCCTGTAAATATTTAGAGATATATTGGTCATTAGCCTCAGGGATGGGAGTATCAGTGTGGAATCCCATGTAAGGAAGACCAAACATCATCTCATATGGTGAGACAGCAAGGTCTTTACAAGGAGCTGTGCGAATCCTGATTAAAGCTAAGGGTAAGCATTTAATCCAGGAGAGGCCAGTTTCCTCATGAAGTCGAGTGAGCTGATATTTCAAAGTCTGATTCATTCACTCAACCCGGCCCGAACTCTGGGGGTGCCATGGGGTATGGAGTTGCCAGTCGATGCCCAATCTTTTACAAACCCCGTGGAGTACCCGAGAAGTAAAGTGTGTAGCATGATCCGAGTCAATGGTCTGGATCATCCCATACCGTGGAATCACAGAATCCAGCAGTACTCTGATAACAGTGCTAGCACGATCATTCGGGGTCGCGAAAGCCTCAACCCATCGCGTGAAATGATCTACCATCACCAACAGGTTCTTGTAAACACCTATCTTAGGTAACTCTGTGAAATCCACTTGTATCCGTTGGAAAGGGTGTACAGCGATATCGCGACCGCCAGGCATTACCTGGCGCATGACTTTCTTATTAATTTTCTGACAAATTGGGCACCCCTGAGTACTCTGCTTGGCTATAGTGTATTCGCCCGAACAATGAAAGGAGCGTACAAAAGTGTCGACAAGTGCCTGGGCTCCACAATGTGTCTGTTGGTGGAGCTGATCAAACATTTGCCGTGTCAATGCTTTGTTCAGCACTTGGCGTACTTCGGCTGTTCACCACAACCCATCACTAGTTTGACGCATCCCCTGATCCCTCATATAAACCTCCTCTTCTCGTGAAAAGATGTGAGTGTTTTTAAGCTCCTGTGGGATGGGGAGTAACAGCTGCATGTCCACTTTCGCAGTGAGCGCTGCCTGTTTAGCAGCTGCATCTGCCTGTCTGTTGCCCTGTGCTTCAGGGCTGTCACCAGTTTGATGGCCCCGTACATGGACCACAGCTATTTCCTCAGGTAACTTCAGAGCCTCCAAGGATTGGACAATTAGGTTCTCATGCATCAATTTCTGTCCTTTTCCCGTTATCATTCCCCGTTCCTTCCAGATTTTCCCAAAGGTGTTCACTACCCCAAAAGCGTATTTTGAATCTGTGTAGATTGTGCCCACCTTATTTTCCAGACCTTGGAGAGCTCGACAGAGGGCATATAATTCGCAAGACTGGGCTGACCAGTGACCGGGAAGGCGACCGGCTTCAATAACTACCCCCTCATTCCCTCCACTATACTATATCCGCTATAGCGAGTGCCATCAATACAGCGGGAAGAGCCATCAATAAACCACCGTTCTCCCTCCTGTAAAGGCTCATCACTCAAATCTTCTCTAATCTTAGTCTGCAGGTCTATCACTTCCAAACATATATGCTCTAACTCATTGATTGTGTTGGGAGAGGTTGGAGAGACTAAAAAGGCTGCTGGATTATGTTCTTTACTTATAGTCAGAGTTAGATCATTGCGAACGGTGTGAGGCGTGTGCACTATCATTGGGGCACCAAATGTAATTTTTCGCGCTTCTTCAACTAAAATAGCAGTGGCTGCGATAGCTTGAACACATTCTGGCCAACCACGACAAACAGGATCCAAAACTTTTGAGAGAAAAGCAACTGGCTGCCTGCAGCCTGCCCTTTCTTGTGTTAAAACACCGGTTGCTACACCCCCTTTCGCGTTAGTATAAAGGTCAAAAGACTTATTAAGGTTGGGTAAAGCCAACACTGGGGCACTGATAAGGCACTGTTTCACCAAGTTAAAATTATTAATCTCTTCTTCCGTCCAAACAAGCGCTTCGCCCCCTAGAATCGCGAGTTTATCGTAAAGGAATCGAACTAGGTTAGAATAATTTTCTATCCAAATTCTACAGTATCCCACTAGGCCAAGGAATTTCCTGAGTTCTTGGGCATTCTTAGGAGTGGGATCTGTAGAATACCTTGTATCCTTTCTGGACTGATCTTTCTGGTTCCCTGACTTACCAAATGACCCAGGTATTTAACCTCTGATTGTACGAATTGTAATTTGGATTCACTCACCCTGAGACTCTTCTTTTCGAGAAAATTCAAAAGTGCAATGGTATATAGTTTAGCTGATTCATACGTTCTTCCCGTAATTAATAAATCGTCTACATATTGAATTAACTGACAACTCTCTTTCCGAGGAGCCTCCTCTAATATTTGTTCTAGGACCTGGCCAAATAAGTTTGGTGATTCCGTAAAGCCCTGAGGGAGTACGGTCCACCTGTATTGATTTTTACGTCCCGTAAAAGGATTCTCCCATTCAAAAGCAAACATATCCCTGCTCTCTGTTGCTAACGGGCAGGTTCAGAAAGCATCCTTGAGATCAATCACACTAAACCATTTACTATGGGGATCGATTTTACCTATTATTGTGTATGGATTAGGTACGACAGGGTGACGGGTGAGAATAATTTCGTTTAGTTCCCTCAAGTCCTGTACTAATCTGGTTTTTGGACGGGTAAGATTGGGGTATTAAAAGGTGACATACAAGGTTCTAGAATGCCATCTTTCACCAATTGGTCAATTACTGGCTGCAGCCCCTTTCGGCCAGCCATTGGAATGGGATACTGCTTTTGCCTAATAATCTGCTCAGGATCTTTTAAGGTAACTCATAGGGGAGGGATATCTAACACTCCTCTATTGCCTCTTCCTGCCCATACTCCAGGATTTATGAGTTCTCAATCCTCCTCACTTAATACATATAGTTGAACCCCAATACCTGATTCTTGTGGTCTGGTGCCGATAGCCAATTGATCTTGTAAATCCCGTCCCAGCAAACAAACTCCAGCTTGGGGAACTAGTAAGAGATCCTCCGTTATAACCTTTTCTCCCATCTGTATCCTAACATCTCTTAATACAGGGACCGGGAAATCTCTTCTCCCTACCCCCGAAATTATTACTGTCCCTTCTATCCTCACACCCTCAGGTGGGTGTAATATACTAGACTGGGCTGCCCCGGAATATACTAAGAATATCATCCTATCACTGTGGGGTCCTATGCTTAAATTTACCAGTGGTTCTCCGTGCAGCCCCACAGTGTGTATTGACTGAGAACCGTGACTCCCCTATTCATAGTCTGTTTCCATCAGGGCATACGATCACGTCTCCCTGGCTCGCATGGGGCACTCTCTCTTGAAGTGTCCCTCCTTGTTACAATAGTAGCAGACCATTGTTCCCACTTCCCAATTCCTAGTTGGGTCTCCCCGGGGTCCCGGGAATGGTCGGCATCCCCGGAATCCTCCTCTACTCCTTCCTCTACTCTGGACCCTATTTCCCCACCCCTGGCTCTCCTCCCAATGCCCAGGAGCTGGCACAAAGTCCCTACCTTTTCCTTGCTGTCCCTCCACAGCTCCCTTAAATGCCTGCATTAAAATCTTAGCCTTTCCCTTCTGCTTATCCTCAGATCTCTGTACAAAGGCTTTTTGCGCAATTTGTAGAAGCTGGGTTATTCCCTGCTCATGCCCATTCTCAGTTTTCTGTAATTTCCTCCTTATGTCTGGGGCTGAATTTGTAACAAAACTCGTTAATACTAATTGTTCCCCTGCTGGGGATTCTATATCCAGACCCCCATATTGCTGTATAGCCATACGCAATCTATTCAAAAATGCTGAAGGGGTCTCCTCGGGTCCCTGAGGAACTTCGAATGCCTTTTTAAAGTTCTGTCCCTTTGGAACAGATTCCCTGATTCCTTTAATCAGATTAACCCTATACTCTTCCATTAATACCCGACCATCATTGGTATTTTTATCCCAATTAGGTCTAGCCAAGGGGAATTTAGCTTCTCCAGGTACCGCATCTGGTCCCCCTTGGTAATCCCGATCCCAGACTCTGATCCCTGCCTGGCGAATCATTCCACGCTCATCCAGGGTAAACAGAGTCCTAAATATAGCCGTTAATTCATCTCATGTATATATATTCAGTCCCAACAATTGATCCAATTGTTCACCACATCCCTGGGGATCCTCTATCAGAGAAATCATTTCCCTCTTAAAATTACGCACCTCCGTACTGGTCAAGGGCACATTTACAAAACCGAGACCCCCTCCCACGGGAACCTCCCGCAGGGGTCTCATCCAGCTAACTTCTAGCTTATTATTTCTGAAATCCTGCTCTTCAGAAACTGACTCACAGTATCCTGCCCTTTCTTCCAGTAGGTTCTCACTCTGCTCAAAACTAACCTTGCCTCTGTCTCTCGTCGACCGTGGAGGCAATCTAATACTTTGCGAACGGGTTAACATGCCACCCCTATTCTCTTCTCCTTTCGTTAGTTGCGGGGGAGGAGGGGAAGGTGCGGAAGGGTAGAGCACAGGAGGGGGAGGAGAGATAGGAGCTGGTAAAGGAGGGGCATAGGGTGGAGGAAGGGAATGTAACACATCCCATCCTTGCGTTTCAGGTACAAGGGGTTCCTCATCCCTCTTGTCCTCACTTCTCTTTTCGTTCAGGACCAGTTGGTCAACCAATCCCCTGAGCCAGCAGGCGGCCTATTCCCTGCTTTCAATGTTATCCCTTTGATTCTTATACAGCCAGATGTTCAGTTCCTGACACATCCAGTCATCCTCGGATCCGAGCCTCGGCCAATATACCGAGCTCCCTTTAATAGGGCTTTTAACCCATTACTTAATCATGATAAGTTTGTCTTTTCCCCGGGTTCTCCCCAAACCCCAGTCAGATAATATTACTCCTAACGGACTCTGTTTGGTTATCTGATCATCCAATCCTTCACTAGGATTCTCTTTCTTACTGCCCATACTTCCCATACTGACAGGTATAAAAATTTCTCTTACCAGATCCAGTAGCTACTCTTATCGCGCTTCCTTAACGTTCTCCCGTCGTTTGTTCTCAATGCCTCTTCTCGGATATCACTCGCTTCTTCCACTGACCAGCCACCCGTCGTCCATGAATCCAGCTGAATCAGCTGGGGTGCACCTACTTTCATCGTCAGGCACTCTGTCAGTGGAGGGAGTGGGATCCCGGACGATCCCCCATTTGTTAGAAATAGAAGTACCTTAACAGAAATTGCTCGAGACAAAAATTGAGAACAAAGAACATTTATTATAACAACAATGCAAAGTTGGGTGCTTCCCATTACCCTGGGAATACACACATACACTGGGGCTCACCCAACTTTTATACAGTGAATTTCAGTATAGGAATACCCTCCCCCTTACATTCTTCTGCCTCCTGGATGGGTTTGGCATTAGGCAATCCTTCCTGCCTACTTGCAATTTCTGTGAACTTGGAGGACCAGGGGTATCCTGTCAGTGTCTCATCATGTCATTATCCTCATTGTCCTTATTCACAACCTTGCCCTTGTCCCCATTCACACCTTTCCGACTCTCAGAGCTACAGTCTCTTCATATGCAGAGTTCGCTAATCCTGTCTAGGGTTTACTAATTTAATATGCATAACTTGATAAATCTGTGTAAGGCTTACTAATTATATATGTAGAACTTGGTACTTCTGTCTAGGGCTAGGAGACCCTTATCTCATCCAGACTACCTCAACTTCCTACATTCTATTATTCCTTACCTTTCCTTATCTTATTCATATGGTGGGCTCACTGATCCTGTCGAAAAGACTAGAAGATTCTTATCTTACATAGGCTGACTCTGCTTCCTGCATTCTAATTTCCATGCTTAGCCTGTTCATACTGGTTTAATCCATCACTCCACATGTCTGCACTAGTTTCCCCATCTTTCATATTTTTATGTCAAGTTTCCTCATCTCTCACAGCACTGATAACAAAATACTTAATAAGCAGTTTGAAATGAGGCCTACATTTCTCATCTGGCCTGGACCTATTACCAGGTTTGCATGGGCCTGATCACATTAAAACAGTTTGTTCTTCTCACAGATGCTGCCTGATCCACTTGGCTTTCCTAGCATTCTCCTTTTATCAGGTTTCCATCAATTGCAGTGTTTTATTTCCTGCTGGTCCAGAATTATTTGTTTGTACTCTCTCTTCTATTCTCCCCCAATTTACACCTCCTCCAGACATATTAACTAGGCTAATTGTTATGGTGGGGGGGGGGGGGGGGGAAAGAAGAGAAAGTAAAAAATAAAAAGCAGAAAGCAGTCAAACAGGAAAGTCTGCAGACACTGTGATTGTGGTGCAATACACAACAGCGGTGGAGAAACTCAGGTGGTTTAATTGAACAACTGAAAAGTGGCAAAGCAGCAGGTATGGATGGAATCCCCCCAGAGGTCTGGAAGGCTGGCGGCAAAACTCTGCATGCCAAATTGCATGAGTTTTTCAAGCTCTACTGGGACCAAGGAAAGCTGCCTCAGGACCTTCGTGATGCCATCATCATCACCCTGTACAAAAACAAAAGCGAGAAATCAGACTGCTCAAACTACAGGGGAATCACGCTGCTCTCCATTGCAGGCAAAATCTTCGCTAGGACTCTCCTAAATAGAATAATACCTAGTGTCGCCGAGAATGTTCTCCCAGAATCACAGTGTGGCTTTCGTGCAAACAGAGGAACTACTGACATGGTCTTTGCCCTCAGACATCTCCAAGAAAAGTGCAGAGAACAAAACAAAGAACTCTACATCACCTTTGTTGACCTCACCAAAGCCTTCAACACCGTGAGCAGGAAAGGGCTTTGGCAAATACTAGAGTGCCTCGAATGTCCCCCAAAGTTCCTCAACATGGTTATCCAACTGCATGAAAACCAACAAGGTCAGGTCAGATACAGCAATGAGCTCTCTGAACCCTTCTCCATTAACAATGGCGTGAAGCAAAGCTGCGTTCTCGCACCAATACACTTTTCAATCTTCTTCAGCATGATGCTGAACCAAGCCATGAAAGACCTCAACAATGAAGACGCTGTTTACATCTGGTACCGCACAGATGGCAGTCTCTTCAATCTGAGGCGCCTGCAAGCTCACACCAAGACACAAGAGAAACTTGTCTGTGAACTATTCTTTGCAGACGATGCCGCTTTAGTTGCCCATTCAGAGCCAGCTCTTCAGCGCTTGATGTCCTGTTTTGCAGAAACTGCCAAAATGTTTGGCCTGGAAGTTAGCCTGAAGAAAACTGAGGTCCTCCATCAGCCAGCTCCCCACCATGACTACCAGACCCCCCACATCTCCATCGGGCACACAAAACTCAAAACGGTCAACCAGTTTACCTATCTCGGCTGCACCATTTCATCTGATGCAAGGATCGACAATGAGATAGACAACAGACTCGCCAAGGCAAATAGCGCCTTTGGAAGACTACACAAAAGAGTCTGGAAAAACAACCAACTGAAAAACCTCACAAAGATTAGCGTATACAGAGCCGTTGTCATACCCACACTCCTGTTCGGCTCCGAATCATGGGTCCTCTACCGGCATCACCTACGGCTCCTAGAACGCTTCCACCAGCATTGTTTCCGCTCCATCCTCAACATTCATTGGAGCGACTTCATCCCTAACATCGAAGTACTCAAGATGGCAGAGACCGACAGCATCGAATCCACGCTGCTGAAGATCAAACTACGCTGGGTAGGTCACGTCTCCAGAATGGAGGACCATCGCCTTCCCAAGATCGTGTTATATGGCGAGCTCTCCACCGGCCACCGTGACAGAAGTGCACCAAAGAAGAGGTACAAGGACTGCCTAAAGAAAGCTCTTGGTGCCTGCCACATTGACCACCGCCAGTGGGCTGATATCGCCTCAAACCGTGCATCTTGGCGCCTCACAGTTCGGCGGGCAGCAACCTCCTTCGAAGAAGATCGCAGAGCCCACCTCACTGACAAAAGACAAAGGAGGAAAAACCCAACACCCAACCCCAACCAACAAATTTTCCCCTGCAACTGCTGCAACCGTGTCTGCCTGTCCCGTATCGGACTTGTCAGCCACAAACGAGCCTGCAGCTGACGTGGACATTTACCCCTCCATAAATCTTTTCTCTTCTAAGCCAAGCCAAAGAAATAGGAAGTGAAGAGTAACCAGTGTCAAAGTTTGAGCAGAAAGCAGGCAACCTCCTGAATAAAAAGGTGGTGAGGGAGTGGAGGGAAGGAGTAGGGGCAAAGAGACAGGATCCCCCTTGTCCTCACCTACCACCCCATCTGCCTCCATATCCATTATATTCCACAATTTCCACCACCTACAGCATGATCCTGCTGCCTACAACATGATCCCACCACAAGACACATCTTCCCCACTCTGCTTTCCACAGGGATCACCGCCTCCATGATTCCCTCGTCCACTCATCCCTTCCAACTAATCGCCCCCTTGGCACCTATCCCTGTGACTGCAGAAAATACTATACTTTTACCCACACCTTCTCCCTTACCATTATTCAAAGCCCCAAACAGTCCTTTCAAGTGAAGCAACACTTCACTTGCAAATCACCTACTGTATCCACTGCTCACATTGTGGTCTCTTCTCCATCAGAGAGACTGGATGCAAACTAGGAGATCATTTCGTTGAGCACTTTTGCTCTGTCCTGTGTAATAATGGGGGCCTCCCAATGGCCAACCATTCAATCCCCCACCCCATTCCCACGCCAACAAGTCTGTCCATGGCCTCATTACACTGCCAAACCGAGGTCACTGGAAAATTTGAGGAACACATCTAATAATCAGTCTGGGTACACTCCAACCTGATGGCATTAAGATCGGCTACTCTGGATTCTGTTAGGCCCCTCCCTTGTCTCTCGCTCTTTCCTACCCATTTCTCTCCTTTCACCCAGCTCCCCATCCTCTTCCCTCACCATTCAGAGAGCTATCTCTCTCCCCTATCACTGCTCAGCAATTTTCTCTTTAGCCCTCCAACCCTTATCCACCTATGTCCTCTTGCCTGTTGTCCTGTGCTCCCCCACCTATTCCTTTCTTCCTCGCCTCATCTTTTTATTCAGGCACTTGCCTAATTTCTGCTAATACTTTGCTCAGCCCTGAAATGTTGGTTACCCTTTGCTTTCATTAGATGCTACATGACCTGCTGAGGTTCTCCAGCACAGTTAGTTTAACATCAAGATTATGTGAATCCCAGACCCCACTGCAAATGGAGGACATGTACAAAACTTTCAACAGAATTAGTTACCAGTGGATATAGTGTATTTGGTTTAGATTTCCTGCACCCTCACCCCACCCCTCTTTCCATTCAGTCTCTCCTATCAGAATCTCAAAGTGTAGGAGTAATTAAATTTTACAGCAGTTTAAACAGGTTGAGAGAATTAGCAAAAATATGGCAAATGCAGTGTAATTATGAATAAATGTGAATTTAGGTAGGAAATTCAGGAAGACAAAATGTGATTTAAATGGTGACAGATTGGGAAATATTGAGGTGGATAAAACCTGGGCAATCTTGCTCATCAAACCAATAATAGCAAGTATTTTGGTGAAGTAAACAATTAAGAGACACTTCATTGCAAGAGATTTTGATGATCAGAGCAAGGATGTTTTGCCATGGTGAGACCGAATCCAAATGTTTTTGTCATTTTACTTGAGAGAGTGCAACAAAGGTTCATAGGCTGATTCTCAGAACTGTGTGTGTACCTAATAGCCTGAATATGCCTGAGATCGATCTCAGAAGCTAAGTAGGCACAGAATTGGTCAGTTCTTGGAGGGTAGACGGCCAAGGAACACCAGGTGCTGCAGGTTTCTATGAGGGACGCTGGACAAACTTACTGTAGACAAAAGTTAAAGAATTGCATATATGTTACATTCTAAATGTACTATTACGTGACAATAATGGAACCTTTACCTTTATCTCTATTTTATGAGGGGACATGAAGCAAACCGAGTCTGTAATCTCAAAGATTTAGCACAGTGGTTCTCAACCTTTTTCTTTCCACTCACATACCACTTCAAGTAATCACTATGCCATCAGTGCTCTATCAGTGAGGAATTGCTTAAGGTGGTATGTGGGTGGAAAGAAAAAGGTTGAGAAGGTGCGGTGAATCTAAAACAAAGTTGTTTTTTTAATTTGAAAGAACAAAGGGCATGCCTTCTCAATCTCTCTTTATAGCAGACCTGCCATCTGATGCCTGAGAGCTAAATCTTTACTGAACTCCCTCCAAATCAAGTATATTCTTCTGTTCGTAAAGATACCAAAAATGTACATTATATTTTGAGTCCAACAGAGTTGTTGTAAGACATTTACTCCTCTAAATAAATCCTTTGCAATAAAGGTGATTGTACCATTTGCCTTGCTAATTCTTGATGCACTTGCATGTCAGCTTTCAGTGAATTCAGTTCAAAAACAATCAGTTTCCTAATGATTCATCATTTAAAACAAAATTTGCATTTTTTTTTTCTGTTGTTATGTTATTACTCACTCTCTCAGCTTGACTCTATCCCCTTAGAGTCCCTCTGCATCCTCATCTGACTTGGCTCTGAGCCCAAGCACTGTTCATTCTATTACCCCCACCCCACAATTGCAGTTCGCGAACCCCATGTACACCCCTTTTATTACCAGTTTTTTTTCTGCCTGATAACCAACTTCCCATCTATGCTAATGTCTTTCCCGCAATTCTATGTGCTCTACCCTTAATTGACAACTTTTATTAATTCAGCTATCAGTCTCTAAGAGAGAAGAAGATGCATAAATGCTGCTTATTTGAATGATGACAGAATGCACGCAATGAAGACCATGCTGACATGGACAGTGGGGTGGAGAAGACCTTTGACAGATTGAAAACAAAATGCTTCCCCTGAGTGTATCACTCTGGAGACCCCTCCGCAGTACACTATAGATCAGGTGTCGAGATTTCCTGGTCATAATCTGAGGGTCATGAGGGCACAACACATGGATGCAAGGCAAGCAACTGCAGAGTAGGAAAAGGGGGGAAAGGACGAAACAATAATAATGGAAAGTGCTAGAAAGCCTTTTTCTAGGTGACTTGCTGTGATATCAATAAACACAGTCCCATTGCTCATTGAACAGGCTCACAACTGTCTTTCTTTCTTTTGCTGACTATTTGCTTGACCGCAATTTGAAAATATAGTCCAAATGCATCCTTCAAAAATGCAAACCAAATCTATAAATCAATACATGATTAATAACCTGGACCCGTATGCAATATTGTAAATGCAAGCTTATTAGGGTCAAGTCATGTGAACTCTTGCCCTTTTGTTCAACATTTTGCCTTTCATCCTAATTACTTTGTTGAATCTTCATATTGACTTCCAATGAACATTGCACAATGTCGCCCAGGTCATTCTGAACAACAATTTCTTTCAGTCTTTCAATATTCAAAAATTACTCATATTTGTATTTCTCAAGCTCAGTTTTCAACTTTATTTTCCATATGCCATGTCCTTGTCCGTTCACTTAGCCTGTTTATATCTCACTGAAGGATCTCTGTATCTCTTCATAGCCCACAGTTCATCAGCAAACTTGATATATTATATTTGATTCCCTTTTCTAAACCATTTATATAGATTTTGAACAGCCTTCCAAACAAAAAACAACCTTCTTATTTCTTCTCTCTAGGTTTTCACAAGGAATCAGTCCCCATTTTACACTTGTATATTAGCTGTAAAACTGTGTGCTCTAATTTCATTCAGTAATCACTTGTGTGGCATCTTATGAAATAACTTCTGAGAGTCCAAATACTGCATATCAACTGGTTTATCATTGGCTTTTCTTCTTGTTGAAACCTAAAAAATGTCAAAGGTTTGTCATAACTGAGTCTTTTCATAAATCCATGCTGACTCTCCCCAATAATATTAGCACTTTTCTAGGCCTTGATTTCCACTTTCTTATTAGACCTCCAGTATCTCCATGTCCTTGAAATCATACAAGCTAGATGGTAATACCCTGTGCTTTTTTGAATAGTGATAGAAATAATTCAGCACAAAGTCATGGGCCAAAAGGCCCATACTGTGCTGTACTGTTCTACGCTATATATTTGCTGCCTTCCAAACCTTTCTAGAATCCACTGTATCTGGAAGATGACAACCAGTCAACCACCACCCTCATAGCCATGTCCTGGGAAGTCATGTAACTTTTCTCTAACTTCTTTCATCCCCTCCCTTTCCCAGTGGTCTCTCCCTCTACTTGTTCCTCGATCTCCCACACCTTCTTCCTAATAACCTATGGATCCCTCCATGAGCTTCTTTCCCCTCTTGTTTGGCCTGGGGGTAGTCCTCCACTATTTTTGGGAGGCTTTTGTGTCTCCCACAAGGATAGAATCAAAATATAATTCTTTGACGTTTTCTCATTGCTTAGCATAATTTCTCCCATATGTTCCTTATTCCCCAATATTGTGATGTTGACATCCATTTGACAATTTTAAAAAATGTTTACATTATGCCAAAATTGTGCTCATATATTAATTTCTTCTTTAACTGTCCCTTAACTGAAATGAGCCTTTATTGTATTTCTCAAGCAACCAATCGTTATGTGATGAAATTACAGGCATTAAATGCAAACCGCTGACTGGCTTTTCCTTTTATTCAGCGCACTTTCACTTAAATGTGAAAATCCCAATATTTCTGCTGTGCTAATTATCCACTTTCTTTATGCCCATGGTGGATGCAGTGAGGTGTCTAAGGCATGGTGTGCTTATTTGTCTCTGGATAATTCTTAATGTTGCTAAGCAACAAATAAAACAACGTTTTAATTAAATCTATTCATAATTTTGTTTTGAGTGCAGACGTAAACTTCAAACAATATATACATCTAGAAGGTGACTTAAAATACAATACAAAGCCTTCATTAAATTTGAACATTTTAATATTGTTTACAGTTAATTCACAGTAAAAGCAGAGAGGCAGTTGCCCCTTCCGAGGCCTCCAGTCATGTTGCTTCAGGACGAGGTTGCAAGCTTGTGAGAGAGAGCCAAATCTGCCCACTGATAGTTAAAATGGTTTTTCTCATTCTTTGACTGACCTTCTGCTTCAGTGCTTTGCTCTGACAAAGCATGGCCAAAGTCAGACAGTAGCTATGCCTATCAATGAAGAGCAGTGAAGCAGTCAGTTAAAAAGTGAGCTGAAGGAACAAAATGACATGGCACAAGATGTTAAAATTACAAATGGAAAATTATCTTATACTGATGGAAAACAACAATAAACACATTATGCACAGTATCTACACCTTCTCTATGTAAATTAATTTCTTCCACCTTTCTGTGAGATTATCGTACTTCTTTAAAAACACATTTGAGAAAGCAATGGGGCAGGCAAGGTCAACAATGTAGGAGATTTATAAAATTCCACCTGCCTCATTTAATAAATGGGGAGTCACAGTGGTTCAGCTGGCAGATTTATTGCCTCACAGCGCTGGTGAATTGTTTGTGTGAAGCTTTCATGATTTTTCTTTAATTGCATGGGTTTATTCTCCCACTTCTCAAAGATGAGCAGTTTGGTGGGTAAATTGCCCTTTGTGTGTCGAAAGAAAAATTGGCGGCACCGTCAGAGCTGCTGTAACAGTGTGGACCCACAAGAGCGGTGAGCGAAGTTTCAGTGCTCTTCCAGTGACCTTGTTGGCGGACCAGGGAGGAGTTTTGAGGCTGAAGAACACAGGATACTGGCTGACTTCAGGCAAGGAACCCATGCAAATTGTGGGCTGCTAACTACAATGGTCAAAGGACTTAAACCAGGCTGTGGACTGCTGGAGACTGGCTGGAGGAGTACCAGGTATTATAACCGGGATGTGAGAAGGCACTGGAGGCTTCCTGATCATGTCAGAGGTGCGCATCTGGAGCTCGGTTTGATGATGGTTCAGACTGAAGGCTGTGTGGCTGTGGAGGCTGTGGGAGTGCTGGAGGTGAAGCCACAGACATTCAGTGACTGGGGGAATTTTCTTGTGCTTCTCTTTCTCTGACTCTAAGGAGCGGTGGGCAATTTTTGCTGATGGTGAATATTTGCCTGACGGTAGACTAAAGGAAATTTTGTGTATTATCACATTTTCTGTTTTATTATGTGACAATAAAAATAATTATGAAGAAAAGTGGTAGAATCTGGGGCGGTGGTGGCCGGGGGGGGATGTGGTTGATGAGAATGTGGCAAGAATATAAAAAATTAATTTGTATAAATGGGTGGTTATGTTCAGTACGGACCTGATTACCCAATGATCCTGTTTCTATGCTCAATTACCCTATGATTAAGTAAACATAAATGGAAGATTGCTCATTGCCTCCTCTCGTACATCTACCTTCTCCCCAAGATGAACAAGCAAGATGGCCTGGTAGACCCACCATTTCAAAAGGTTCGTCCCATTGATCTTATTTCTTCTTAACTTTGACCATTCTTTCTTCCATCATCCAATCTGTTCACAATCACCTTCATGAGTCCTCTGATACCTCTGTCTCTTTGGCAGCTTTCAACTTCTATCTGAGTCATTTTTCACCAAACCCTTCATCTCCATTTCACCTGAGAGCCCTTTGCTGCGTATTTGAACAGATGCCCAACCCTTCTCCTACCCCTCGCTAAATCCACTCTCATGTTGAACCCACTTCCTCCAAATCAAAGATGGGAAGGCCATCCTCCAAGCTGCACTTGTGAGATATATGGAACATGATATATGTTTCAGTCCTACTTTCCCTCACTTCTTTCTCCAGTGGATTAAGTGCTCTATACATGCTGTTGGACAGTTCCTGATGTTCTAGAAGGCTTCGTCATTTTTGTTGCCACTTTCCGCCCAGCTCTGACATCTTTCTTCCCTCACTCTATTTCATTTTCAAGGGATAGGTTAGCCGCCAACATACGTTACAAGCCCACAACCTCTCAACGGCAACCTTCCCACCTTGCCCAACAGCATTGGCTCCACTCCTTTTCTGAAATCTGTAATAAAATAAGAAAATGCTGGCAACACTCAGGCAGCATATATGAAGGGAAAAACAGAGTTAACATTTCAGGTCAAAGACCCATTGTCAGAACCATAAAAGTGAGGAAACAAGTTAGTTTTAAATTGTAGACACAATGAGGAAGCGATGGTGATGAACCATCAATTACCACAACAGACTGAGGTTGTGAAATTGATAGGCTTTTACTGTCTCATCGACTGATCACGGCAGGAAGACTTGGGAGCTTGCAAGGGGTAAAGAGTAGGATCAGTCTCAGGAGGATTGTCCAGCTGACAGTAGCCAATCACAGTATAACAATGGTTCACCTCATTCACCCCCTCCTTTTTAAGAAGAGACCTGCAGGGTGAGAGAGAAGAAAAAAATCAAAGTAAATATATACGCATAAACATATTTTACAGGACAAGTCTGTCAGAGGGTCTCTTCAGCTGCAGCGAACGATGTGGTAATGGTTGGGGGAGATTCCCGTAGTACCCTGGAAGCTTGTGTGGCTGGTCTGTTGTCACCAATTACAGTTAGTCAGGGGGAAGGGACAAGTAAAGGGAGGAGGAGGTGCAGTGCTGGTGCATCATGGTTGACAATAGTTGCCGGGTGGAGTGTGGTCAGCAGCAGGTTCAGGGACACTCCCAAGATGTCAATAGAGGAGGTGTCTGTTGGTGGTTGATTGCGGTCGGAGGGGCACCCGATAGTGCCAAATCCCGGGCAACCATTGGGGAAGGAGGTGAACCCTCTCAACCAGTGGGCCAATCTTCAATTACTTGGTGTGCTTCCGAAGCAGGACTGGTTCTGGAGAGATCAATCAGGCAGGCAGCATAGTCCCAGATGTAGACTTCCTTGGGAAGGCAAGCATACATTTATGAGGCGTATTGTTAGTGGCCGTACTTAAGAGTGACGATACGGAGCGGAATGCGTCTGGGAGGTCCTCTTGCCTGTCTGAGACGGGGAGGCCCCATGACCTCAGGGCCAGGAGGATGGTTTTCTAGAGCATGGCATCCTCCTTTTCCACCTGCCCATTCCCTCTGGGATTATAGCTGGTGGTCCCGCTCATGGCGATGCCCCTGGCCGGCAGGTACTGCTGCAGCTCATCGCTCATGAATGAGATTTCCCATTCGCTGTGGATGAAACAGGAGTACCCAAAGAACGTGAAGATATTATGGAGAGGCTTGATGACTGTAGCCGTAATCATGTCCGGGCAGAGGATTGCAAAAGGGAAGCAACGATGATGGTGAGGAAGTATACATTCTGATTCAAGGAAGGGAGAGGCCTCTTGAAGTCGATGCTCAGGTGCTTGAAGGGGCAAATAGCTTTGACCAGGTGTGCTTTATCTGGACTCAGCGCAGACCAGGCAGTTTTTGGTCACTGTTTGACTTCCTCAATATAGGTTCCATGCTTTAATGAAATGGAAGAACCTAGTCACTCCAGGGTGGCAGAAGTTGTTGTGGAGGGTCTGGAGTTTGTTCATCTGGATACTGGCACAAGTCCTATGGGAGAGGGCATCCAGGGGCTCTTTAAGCTTGCCAGGCCAGTACAGGATATTGTACTGACAGTGGACAGTTCACTCTCCACCTGAGGATTTTGTAATTTTTGATTTTTCCCCTCCAAGCAGAGGGGAACACGAAGGCAACCTCTCGCTGGTCCGTAAGGGGTGGGGGGGTGAATCATTTGCCAGCAAGGTAATGCCTCCATTGGCGTACTACCTCCACGATGTCCTGGGCTTCTTTTTTAACAGAGGAATGGTGGACTTCAGGGCCTTGGAGGGTACATGAGAAGAAGGTGATGTGTCTGCCCGCTTAGTTAAGTGTGGCAGCCAGGGCAAAGTCAGACACATCACTCTCCAGCTGGAAAGGAGTGGTCTCGCCTATCACATGCATCGCTATCCTTGATAAGGCTGAAGGCTGCATGGGCCTCTGCTGACAGGGGGAAAGAAGTGGCATTGACCAGAGGGCAAGCCTTGTCCACATAGTGAGCATAGTAGGAGATGAAGCCAGGTATCTCCTCAGGGTGTTGAGGGTGTGGGGGAGAGGCAGCTCCAATAGAGGGCACGTGCAGACAGGGTTGGGGCCAATTCAATTTTCAACCATGCAACCGGGTTGTCCGGAACACACATTTCTCCTTGTTATATGTAAGGTTCAGAAGCTTTTTGGCCTGGAGGAATTTTTGAAGATTGGTATCCTGGACGTCGTGGATGCAGATGATCACATTGTCAAGTTATGGAAAAGTGGTCTACAGGTTATAGTGGTTCACTATGGTTATAGTGGTCCACTATGCAGTCCATCTCCCATTGGAAAACAGTGACCTGGAGGAAGTGGTAGAGATGGCCATCCACCTCGAATACAGTGTTCTGGTGTTCCTTTGGGTGGATTGGCAGCTGGTGATAGGCTGACTTGAAGTCTTGGAGAATGCCTGATATTTTGCAATTGCAGGAGAGGGGGTACACATCGAGCTGTGCATACTGGTTGATGGTCTGGCTATAGTCCATGACCATCCTGTTCTTTACTACGATCACTTGGGCTCTCTAGGGGCTATTGCTGACATCGAAGATGCCTTCGCCCAACAAATGCTGCACTTCTATCTGCAGGGCAGTATCGCCTGCCCCTGGTGGCCACTGGCTTGCAGTCGGGGGTGAGGTTTGCGAACAGCAGTGGAGGGTGACCTTGAGGGTCGAGAGCCCACAGGTTGTTTGGAGAGGGCTGTCTAGGAACTGTTTGTTGCAAACGGTGAGGGGGGATGGGGCCTATCGAACTCTAATGTAATGCTCTAAAAATTGGTACTGGAACTCCAGCCCCATTATCAAGGGGGCGCAGAGCTGTGGCTTGACGAGGAACCTGAAGAATTTGTAAACTATCCCGCTATCAACCCATTTACCTAGCGAGTTCGAGTAGTCCCTCTTGGTTCAGAGTGATGGAGGCCAATATGGACTCACTGTCTGAGTCTGATGAGGGCCCAAGTTCCCAAGATGGCCACCCTTGCTGCTCCCCCGCGGTGCTGTCGGCCTGAAAAGATGGTGCCAGCTGCATAGTCCAAGATGGGTATCCCTGTGACTCACACGTGCTGTTGCTGGTCTGCAGAGGGGATGGTGCTAATCATGCTGTCTGGAGTGCCTGCTGTCCGCACGAAGTGCCGCTAGGTTTTGTGAGTGAGTTAGACTGACAGTCGTATATGTAATGTCCCCTTTTCCTGCATCTAGCGCATAACGGCTTCTTGGCAGGGCAGCGTTTCATTGGGTGTTTGCCCTGCCCGCAGAAGTAACAGACAGTGAGTCCATATTGTTACTTCTGCGGGCAATCACCCACCAGGGCTGCTGAGGTCAGGTCGCTAGAGGAATGTGAAGATGCTTGTGACCATTCGCTCACCGCCCAAGACGGTCCCCTGTCCCAGGATTGCAGAGCCCGCGGCAGCCAAGAGGCGGCCGAGTAGTCGTCCGAATTTTGGAGGGCCACTTACAGCGTCTCTGTTAATTCAACCGCTCTTTGCAGGTCAAGTACCTTCTGCTCCAGGAGTCGTTAAATTATGTATCTAGATCGGATGCCAGCCACATAGGTGTCCCGGATGAGGTCCTCTGCGTTCTGGGCGGCCGTCAAAGCTTTACAGTTGAATGCCCTGCAGAAGGTCCATAAGTAGTTGGCACTCAACTTACTGGGTCGCTGCTTCCTGGTGGCCAGGAAGTGTCATGCATAGACCTCATTCACCCTTCTGTGATACTGGACCTGCAATGTTCTCATGGCCTCCGCATATGATTTGGTGTCTTTGAACATTGGAAAGACCAGGGGTCTAACTCACGAGAAGAGGAATTTCAGTCTGTCTTCAACCGTGTTAACAACGTAGCAACATAGCCAGAGTTTGAATGTGTTCTGGGCGTCAGAGGATCGAGGGTCGATGTTGAGTCTCTCTGGTTTCAGGTGTTGCTCCATTTTCTTCGAAAAATTATAGTCAATAAAATTGATGCACCATCAATTACCACAAAAGACTGAGGTTGTGAAACCAACCAGCATCATCAACTGATCATGGCAGGAAGACCGGGGAACATCCAAGAGGTAATGGGTAGGATTGGTCTCGGGAGGGATGTCCAGCTGGCAGTAGCCAATCATAGTATAACAAATGTTTACCAGAGATGGAATGGACAAAGGGAATATCTCTGAAAGAATTAGGCTAGTGTTGCAGTTTGTGATGTTTATTAAGTTGTTCAATTGATAGGTCAATTTGGGGAAAGAAAACAAATAAGGGGGTAGGTAACAGCTGAGAAACAGGTGGAAGCAATGCCGCATTTTTCTTTCTCCACAGATACTGGGCACTTCCAACATTCTCCTTTAGTTTTTAGTTCCTTGCAATAGCTCTAACCTGTATTTCACAGCTTTTGCATGTCTCTGTCTTGTCATCAATGTCAGTGTAATTGTACTGATACCCCTTGGTGAAAGTTGTGGCTAGTTCTGAAGCACAAGAGCTCAGCACCAGAGCCAGGATGTTGATCAGTCCCTTCAGAGTCGGCGTCAGAACAAGTTTAATTGGTCAGGTGGGGGGATCAATGACTCATTTTGGGGGGCATAGCCTCCCCTTGACATTAGATTTTGCCAGAACCAGAACCATGGTTTTAAGCCATTTCTTGATGTCATTTGGGGTGATAAAAAATTGATTGGTTTGTATAATAGTGTGGACATTAGGAGATTCGAAGATTGGCTCTGCATGTATAGCCGATGGATGCAAGTGCTTCAAACTTTCCTTGTACAGTCATGCTTCGTATTCCATGTCCTTTTCCTTGTCATTGTTTAATTCTCCAGCGCCATTAATGTTGCAAATTTGGAGACCAATACTGTGATCTGCTGGTTGTGGGACTGCTCAGGACTCTCAATTGCTTTGAAAAGTAAAATAAAACTGTAGATGGTGGAAATGTGAAATAGAAACAGCAAGTGTTTTATTTCTGACAAAAGCACCTAAACCTGAAACATTAATTTTGTTTCTCTTTCCACTGATATTGCTTAACCTACAAATTATTTCCAGCAGTTTTTGTTATTTCTGCCCATTGTATGACTTTTTTTTGTCTGTATAGGATACATGTAGTGCAGTGTTGCAGCTTTTTCAGATCAGGTTCTCAACTTTATACATTGCCTAATGCTGCTATCAGCATTCCTTTTTTGCTTTCGTCAAAATAAGGTTAATCGTCTGGCTTGATAGAAAAAGTAAAGTGATTTATATGCTAACCCATGAGTTTATATATTGTATGGGAATACAATACTGCTATTAATGGTTGCCCATAGACGCCCAGGTTTAAACTGCCAGATCAATTATGAATCTATTTCATTCAATGCAATGGGAGGGTCACACAACACAGTGGAAAATTTCCCTTTATCTCAATAAGGAGGATGTGATGATTACTGAGGCAGGGGTGCCATAGATAGATAGATTAGTGAGGATAAATTGGCTCACTTTGTCACTTGTTGACAGACATCTACAAACCAACCAACTACCAAAGCTACCTCGACTACACCTCTTCACTCCCTGTCCCCTGTAAGAATTCTTATCTTTTCTCTAAAATCCTCCTTTTCTACCACATCTTCTCCCAGGACCAGGTCTTCCATACCAGATCATCAGAGATATCCAGCTTCTTTTAAAAAACATGTGGTTTCCCCTCAACCACCATCATCTCTGCCACCATCCGGATGTCCTCCATTACCCACACATCTACCCTGGCCGCCTCGGCCCCCATGCAGAATAAGGACAAGATTTTCCCTTGTCCTCACCTACCACCCCATCAGCCTCCATATCTAACATATCATCCTCCATCATTTCTGCCACCTACTACGTGATCCCAACACCAGATACATGTTTGTTTCTCCTCCCCTCTCCACCTTCCGCTGGGAATAATCCCTCTGTGACCTTCTCCTCCACTCCTCCCTCCCTACCAGTCATCCTTTTGGCATCTTCCCCTGTGCTGCAGGAAGTGCAACACTTATGCCTACACTTCCTCCCTCACCACCATTTGGGGCCCTAAATAGTTCTTCCAAATGAAGCAGCACATCACTTGTGAATCTGCAGGAGTCATTCATTTTTTCTGGTGTTCCCATTGTGATATCCCCTATGTCAGAGAGACTGGATGCAGACTAGGAGATCACTTTGTTGAGCACCTCGGCTCTTTCTGCCACAATAGCGTGGATCTCCTAGTGGCCACCCACTTCGATGCCCCATCCCATTCGCTTGCTGACACGTCTCTCCATGGTCTCATTGCATAGCCAGACAGACCACCTGCAAATTGAAGAAACAACATCTCACCTTCCGACTGGGCACCCTCCAACTGGATGGCATTAATATCGACTTCTCCAGTTTCTGTTACCCTCCCCCCCCCCCATCCTCCCGGGATCTTACCCTATGTCTCCTTTCCTCTAGCTCTGTCTCTCTGTTTGTTTCTCTCTCTCTCTCTCTCTTCCCTTTTCCATCTGTCTCCTTTCCCCCAGCTCCACTTTCACAGAGCCAAACACAAACCCCTCTCCTCCATTCAATTTTCACACTTTCTCTCTCCTGTGACCCATCGCAATCCAATTAACAGCTTTAGTCTGTTGATCTCCTTCCCCTGTCCAAACTTCCCTTCTCACCAGCCATTTAATTCAAATGCCCACCTGCTCTTTTCTCATAACCTTGAAAAAGATCTCAGGCCGAAATATCAGTTATATATCTTTACCTCCATAGGTGCAGTTGTACAGTTCCTGAGACTCGCTGAGTTCCTCCAGCATTTCCGTGTTTTTACCACAATCACAGCGACTGCAGACTTTCATGTTTCACCTCACTTGTCACTTGCTGCAGGTCCAGTCTTGTTGCTACTAATGCCAAAGCTACTGATGATACTGATGTCATTCACTTGGGTTTTTTTTGTGCTGGTCTTCAATGGTTCTTCCATTTTTCATACAACATGGAGTAGTACTGATTGGTCGGTTCAGATTGGTTGGGATGTGATAATGAGAAGAGAATTTTCTGCTTGTATTTGACCACCCCCCTAGCTAGTCCAGATTCAAAGTCAATGAATCCCAGCCATCCATTCACTCTCTGGTATTATCCTTCTAGAGCAGGGTTTCTTGGGGTCCGAGATAACATTTCAGTTTTTTTGTTTATATTAAGGGTACTGTCCTATATATTCAAGATAAAAATATCGATTTTTTTAAAAAGTCCAAATTAAAGATGGGGATGTCCTCTTTTTTTCTCTATTCAATAGATTGAGATTCTCTATGAATTTTAGTGCGTTTCGATGTGCTGTTTCCCTTTAAATGGCATCACCCTATAACTTTTTTAAAATTGGGACATTTAAAATGGATGAAAATTTAATTTTTTTGTAGGGTTTATGCAACTTTTAATTTGTTGTAATATTTTTTTCTTTTCCATATATTTCATTTTTGTTTATATATTATTAAAAATTGATTATACAAATTTGTTTAGGTCACCTTCACCTTTCTTCTTAAATAAGTTATTACTTTAAGGGATGTGAGAACATATTAAAATTTTTTGGGGGTGCGGGACATAAAAAAGGTTGGGAACCACTGTAGAGGATAGAAGAAAAAATTGGGAGATACATCTTAGGTTTCTGAGGGAAATAAGGAAAGTTTAGGATCTGATCATAATTGTTTAAGCATCAAAAGGCTCAGGCCTGGTGCCTGAAAACTGAAAATTAACAGTATCTTGCTTATTCAAAAAATGGGTGTGGATAAGACCTGTTAACTGCAAACCAATCAGTTTAACTTGTTGATGGAGAATTTTATAAACATTTACCCCTCCATAAATCTTTGTCCACGAAGCCAAGCCAAAGAAGAATCAAGAGCTCTATCGTTCGGAACCTGGAATTTAGAAAAATGTGGGATATCTCATTGAAATTTCTAAAATTCCTGACAGCACTTGATAGGTAAGATGCAGGTAGAAGTCCAGAACAAAGGGTCACAGTCTAAAGATAAGGGGGAAACCATTTAGGACTGTCAATCTTCTTCATTCAGGGAGTTGTAAAATTTTGGAACTCGCTGCCACAGAAAGTAGGCGAGGCAGTTTATTAGATATATTCGGAAGGGAGTTAGACGTGACCATTCTGGTTGAAAGGGTCAAGGGTGTGGAGAGGAATAGGGTACACAAGTCACATGATCATTATGTTTGTAGTGAATGGAGGAGTGGTCTTAAAGGGCTGAATGACTTCCTCCTGCATCAATCTTCAATGATTCTATGAACTCATTACCAGTCATTCAAACAACTATGGATTTAATAGTGAAAGTTAGCAAGGATTTGTCAAGGCAGATCATATATAATTAATATGATTTTTTGGAAAAACTAAGAGGGTCAATTGGAGAAGTGTAGGAGTAAATTTTCTACCCCTCAATGCATTTGGTCAGGAACTGCACAATAGGGTGTGGTATAAAAGGGAGTGTTGTCCATGAAACCCACACTCCCAATTACACGCAATTAACCTACCAAACCTCTTATGTTTTGGAGTTTAGGTGAAAGCCCTGAACCTCACTTATAACTCTGACAAGTGCGTGTTCAGGACTAAACATCTGGCTATCCTTGGCTACACAGTGGAGAACAGCATCCTGATAGGATGCACCGCTGTTAGAGCTCCCTGTTCCCAGGACCACAAAGGCTTTGAGGAAATGCCTGGGGATTTTCTCATATTACGCTGATAAGATTCACCCTGTCTTAAAAGCCACTAATTTCCCCCTCTTGGCTGAAGCCCAAATGGCTTTTAATTACCTCCGGAACCACATTGCGAAAGCCACCATGTGCGCAATGGATGAGAATGTACCTTTCCAAGTGGAAAGCAACACTTTGGACATAGCCCTGGCTGCTACCCTCAACTAGGTAGGCAGGCTGGTTGCATTTTTTTCTCAGACATTACAAGGCCACCAGCTCTGGAACCCGTCTGTGCAAAAGGAGGCTCAAGCCATTGTAAATGCCATAAGTCACTGGAGACACTACCTGGCTGGTAGGAAATGTACGCTCCTCACTGACCAGTGCTTGGTTGCATTCATTTTAATAATGTCAAAAGGGACAAAATCAAAAATAACAAAATTGCTAGGTGGGGGATCGAACTCTCCACCTACAATTATGGCATTGCCTATCAGACAGGAGCTCTTAATGACCCTCCAGATGCCTTATCCAGAGGAAGCTGTGCCTCTGCACACACTGGCCAACTGCAGTCCCTGCATAATGAGGTCTGCCATCCAGGGTCACCGGCATTGCTCATTTTGTCTCCTGCTCTCTGTTCGCCATTCCATGTCCAGACACGTCCACTTCATCAGTCATAAAAGGCCCGAGATTCCATTTTCTCCCTGTTCGCGTATCCCAGCTATATTCATAACGAGTACTCATCCTTTATGAGTGATGAGCTACATCAGTACCTGCTGGCAAGGGGCATTGCATCCAGCATGACTACTAGCTACAACCCCCAGGGAGACCCAGCCCGCCACTCCTCCCTCACAAGGGGACCAAGAGACTCAAGGAGTCCAAGGCCCCCGGTGCTAAGGCGCTTCACCACGAGGTTCCACTGTGTCTATTGCCTTTATGAATCATTAACTGAATGGTTATTTTAGGGCTTTTCCCAAAATATGACATAGTCCCTGCCATTAAAGTTGTGGTCAATTTTCTTAGAAATGTAGCAGCACAATTTATTTTTTCAAAAAGAAAACTTTTCCTTTTGAATATGGACCAAAGAGGAAGATGTTTGTTCTTTTAGGCTGCATTTGACATTTAAGTCCAAGCTTGCAGCTGATAGTCACTGTGTTCTGTGCTCCCTTCCATTCAGACTCAGGGGTGTATTGCAAAACAAATAAAACTCCAGATGCTGCAGTCTGAAAATATACCAGGATTGCTGGAAAACCTCAGGCAATCCAAGCAGCATTTGTGGAAAGAGAAATCAGTTAATATTATGTGTCAGGGACTCTTCCTCACAACTGGGGAATTTCTGCTTTTCCATGGTTTCATTGATCTTGGTCACCTCATGAGCTGACTTTCATTTCCTCCATGACCAACACTTTTTTAGTATAAAGCTGAACTCCCCAGGCTGGTCAGTAGCAGTCAAGACCAAATTTATGTGGTCCTCTTACTTTCAGTTGTGACAGGTGTTACATCTGGAGATGGTCAGAAAGCATTTCCCAGGCTGCATTGTTTTTATGCCAGATTACAAAAAAGGAAAAATGTGTTTATTGATGACTAACTCTAAAATCAAACACTATGATGAAGTAAAGAACACATTTTCAGAATATTAAGCTTGAAGCCAGATTTGTGACCAGATTTTTTTTTAAATTAGGTGATTGAAGGAATAGAAAAAGGGAATTGGTTCCATGACTTGTGTGGGAAATAAGCATTGGCACAAATGGATAAGAGCAAATGGCTGTCTGTGTGTCACTTCACTTGAACTTGTGGAGAGCCCAGACTTACCCCTTTAGTGCCTTCTGATTCTATAAATTTCCATGTTCTTATCAGATCTGAATGTTAAGCATAAAAGACAGTGTAGAGGAACTAAAATGTTTGAATTCCATGAATATCTTTCCAAAATTTTCCAAACTTTATCAACAATTTTTAAGATCAATATAGAACCTTGTCCATTAAATGCTTTGTTTGTTTTTCATGTGAGCCAGATATATCTCTGTCTGCAACTCAGAAGAAAGTTTCAGCCATTATCACACTGATAGCCAGACGAGCAATTTTATTGAAATGGAAAGATGACTCTTCACCTCCTCACGTACAGTGGTTACATGATGTAATGTCCTATTTAAGCTTTGAGAAAATTAGATACAATATTAAAGATTGAAAGTTTCAATTTGTAAAGATGTGGGGCCCATTCACAGAATATTATCACGAGTGGAAGAATTAAGAATTTTGAATGTTCCGGAGATTCTCTGTCTAATGTCTGGAAGTCACTATCCAATCGACAATTTCCCTTTTATTTACAGAGGTTACCTTGATTAGAGGGAGGGGGTAGATTCTATTTAGTTTTTAGGTTTTATTTTGTTTGTTTTCTTTTTTTAATCAATTTTTAGTTCAATTAACTTGGTAAATATGGGTTTGACATGGATTTTCAATAACTTGTTTCTCATGTGGATGAAGGAACTGTCTAAGGTAGTTCCATCCTTTTTTGTAGTTGTATCAAAATGAGATGACTTATTGTGTGTTTTCCTTGAACTTTTGTAGGTAAATTTATATGTTAAACAATAAAAAAATATTTTAAAAAGAAAAGAATTCCATGAATATAATCAACAATATAGTATTATTTTATGGAACTGGACAGATATATTTCATAAAATAGATGTCAGTGATTCATATCTGAATGATTCAATATTTAAATGTTTGTTCTATGGACGTTAAAAAAAATCTCTGATGTCAGTGTAATGTATGTGTTCCAAGGGTCATTTAACGGATATCAAAGATGGAGTGGATAGTTTGATGTACAGCTGTGCCAAGATCAGGAAAAGAAGAACCTTGCTCATGATTTAGAGTTCTGCTGCATTTATTATTTGCCTTACAAGACTCTCCTTAGCCACGTAAAGATTTGGAATTCATGAGTAATAGAGTTTCCATGATCATTAAAATCGGGTAAAACCTTCACCAATAAGCATGTCTTGTCTCTGAACAACTTGAAGACCTATACACCCACCTCCCCCCACCCCGCCCCCCCAATCCTTAGCATAATCAACCACAGGATTGATATGATACAAGAGATTTTTTTTACTGTAAATTTAAAATGTCACTGTTCTATACAAATGAGGAAAAATTACATTTATATTAATTCTCAGGATGTTCCAAAAACACTTTAAAAACAATTAAATATTTGCAGTTACATTTCTACTGTTGTGAACTCTACCAATTTGCATTCTGCAAAGTTTCAAACACAGGAATGAGATAAATGTCACTTACTTTAATTTGAGACAGTAATTTGAAGAAATATTCTCCAAGTTTACAGAATGTGTTGCTGTTTATTGACTGCTATAGCAAGGTCATTGATATATGCCTGCATGGATGGATTGATCCAGTGTGTAAAAGTCGATGACACAATTTTCTTGATTATTTTCATTGTGTGATGACATTGTTTAATGGTTTTATTGTATTGTATGTGTTGAATGTTTAATGGGTTTGGAGGGGAGTGGGAAGGTAGGGGGGGGGAAAAGGGGGAGAAAATGCCACTGTGTATATTTAAGAGGGAAATCTTTGTATGTATTTTGATTCACACTGTGAAAAATTTTTTTAAAATTAAAAAAAGAAAGTAGGAGGGAGTTGAGGTTATGAGAAAGAGTGGTGTAGAGAGGGAGGGAATGAGTTTACAGGGTTGATGAGAAGGGGAAGGGGGAATAAAGTAGAGGGACTGGAGGATGCAGAATGAGAAGGAGTGGGGCAAGGAGGGTGGGATGAAAGGGGTCCACATTCCCCTTGAGGTGTGGGTAGGAGCAGTTCCTGAAGGTGTGGTGATCATTAACAACAGGTGTGCATGATATCAAGAGCTTTTGGATGCTTTTTTAAGGCCAGAGAAACTCTTGTAAATGATACAGATTCTGGATGGAGAGGGAGAAAGTTTGGATGTATTGTCAGAGTATATGCATCACATACAACCCTGAGATTCTCTTTCGCTGAAGACAAGGCAATATTACCACTGGTAGTGCAAAAAAACTGTACTCAAGAAAATATGTATACGTGCAAACAAATAAAGAATGTAAACAACCTGACTGTAATATAGAGAGAAATAAAAGAAAAATCAATAAAGTACAAAAAAAACTAAATACTTCATTCAAAGAATCATGAGTCAAATCAATGTTATAATTGTCCTTTCACTTTTACCTATGGAAACAGCCCCTTAGAGTCAACTTGTCCTTGCCAACCGAGTTTTTTATCTCTGCTTTTCCCATTTGCCTGCATTTGGCCCATATAATCTTTGAATAGTTTCTTCCCATATGCCTGTCTAAATGTTGCTCTTGCCTTCCCAAGTGCATGAAGGTTCTGTCTCTGGGTCTTCTACAGTAACTTGCTCATGACTGACGGTCTGTAGTTCAATAGCTTGTCCTTGCAACCTTTTTTAAAATAAAAGTACAACGTTAACCACTTACCCTTCTAACATTTCACCTAACTCACCTAACCTTGGTTGAAATTATCAAATAAATTAAAGGTAGGTCTCTTGGTTTCAGCTGAAGGGGAAATTCTGTTGAGATTCATACAGATCTGTCAGCTGACATATCCTTAAACAGAGACTGTGGAACTGCAACAGGGGGTGGTGAACTTTCAGGGATTTCCCAGACCTTGGACTAAATCTACACTAGGTTGCCTTCTGGCAATGCAAGTCCATCAAACTCAATGGGACAAACCGATTACAAGGACAGGGATAAGCATTTTATTTTATTTTATTTGAAGTCAGTTTAAATTTTTTGAGTGTATGTATTTGGATTTTTAACTTTTTAAAAAATTTTTTAAAAAGATTGCTTCAAATATTAAATAGAAGCTGAGTGATTTAGATAATATGTGAATGTTGAGAACATTAAATTAATAGGGCCTTAACAAGTGGTGGTCATGAGGTGAATCTCCCTGCTGTCACTGGGAATCTGTGCTGATATTGGAATCTTGAGCAGACAATGAGCTGTTGGAGGGACTCAGTGGGTGAGGCAGCATCCATGGGTAGAAATGGTCAGTGTTTATCAAGACTGCTCAGGGAGAGGCCTAAATTGCCTTTGGACTGGATGATCAGCAGTGTGTCAGACTCCAGTGGGAGACATTAGGAGTGTCATCGGAAGGAGTATAACTCTTTGTGATGCAGGTGACTGGTAACCTGAAAGAAGCAAAATCTCCAGACCAATGGCTTTTTGATCTGGAGGCAAGAGGATGGGGGGTGGGGGGGGTGTTGAAATTTGGTTTAGTGATGTGTTAGTAAAGATAAAACTTTTTTTTTAATGTTACCTTATAGCAGGGGTGCCAAACTCAAATTCACGGAGGGCCAAAATTAAAAACTTGGACTAAGTCGAGGGCCGAACTAAATATTTATTGAAAATTTTCAACAACATCTGCATGTTTTCTCTTCTTTCAACATATGTAATGTTAAACTTTTTCTTATTAAAATAAAGGTTTAATAATAGTTTTGGGTAAACTCTTTCCAGAAGCATTAACAAATGAGAAATAAAATATTCAATAAATAATATTTCTCTATAGAGGATTTGTCAAATGTTGCTAGTGTGCTGTCGAATAGTAAAATCTGAGGGCTATTGAGAATGTGGGAGAATAACATGGTTCCTGAAACAATCAAATGGGTGACTGATTGTGGGCATGAACTCTAGCAGGGTTATTTGCCATGCCCTTTTTCCATTGGTACAGATATCCTTTGATTTACACACCTTTCAAGTTTTATGCCTAATGAGCTTGTATCCAGGTGCAGGACCATTTTTAACCAGGAATATATTTATCACTGTGACATGAAACTATTGGAAGATCGTTTTATCCTGAGATTAAAGTTCATAATCCTTACTCAGGCCTGTGTGCGGGAGGGCGGGGTTTGCGGGCGATCGGGTTGGACAACGACAGTGCGGGGGTATCGGCTCTCGCTGCAGGGCGGCGGATCAGCGGCCCCGTCACCGTGAGTCGCGGATCAGCCTGCGGCAGGGAGGGGGAGTGGGCAACGGTCCTGGCGAGGTCAGGCCCGAGGCCTCCGGTTCTGGGCGCTGGGAAGCGGCCTTGGTTTCCCCGACACTGGCCAGGCCCAAAAACCAGAGTCCACGGTGAGACCCTGCAACGTAAACAGAGGAGGTGGGGGCGATTAGCAGGCTGACGCCAATGCATTCTGGGATTTGTTGTATTACTGTGCATGCGCTATACTGGCGCAGCGGCCAGCGGGCCACCTTTAATACATTTTTGAAATGATCTTGCGGGCCAAATATAATTATATCTTGGCCCGCGGGCCAGAGTTTGACATGTGTGCCTTATAGTTTACTCTTAGACCTAGCTAAAACAAGATTGTAATCCACCCTCACATTTAAAATAACTGAAGCTGCCCATATCTCTGGGTGAACTATTTGAGAAAGTTCAATCAGGCAGATTAATATTGTGAGTGAAACTCACAATTTTTGGCAACTCAGTGCAGAATGGATAAGTTCCATCTCAGATGCTGAGCATGTCATCCATTTGCTTTTCACTGTTGTTCAGAGGTGTACAATGATGACACTGTCCTCCCACACAGAGGGTTAGGGTTGAGGTGCAGAGTAAATGAGTTAATGGTGCTTTTCATGACGTTTGTGTTGGTAATTTGAACATGAAAAATATTATGCCTGATACCTATGTCTCACCACAACATCACAACATGGAGAAGAGTGACTCATGTCAGTTGTTAAAATATCAACATTTTGTTGCATTGGTCTTCTAAAATTATTCCTATTTTAGTACAGTGTAATTAATTGGTTCTCATGCAATAGATTTGGGTTTTGTTTTGGCTATTCTGTCTGCTTTGTAAACAAGGTCATGTTGCTATTTTGACTGATCTAAAGAAATTGCTGAATATCTAACAAAGACTGCAGTAATGTCTTTTTAAATGCTGCATTTCGACAAACTGGAGAATGACTTTACACAACACTGAATGTTAAATGCCCTTTATATGTGCAACAATGGTATCAATCTTGTTGATGATGATGATTTGAAACTAGGTAAATGTGACAAATGATGTCACATTTTAAAGTGAAAAAAATTGTAATGCAATTTTAAAATAGAGATGGAGAAAGCTAAATACAGATGGAAAGAGTTTTGCCAATTATGTACAGCCCTTTGAAATAGAGATCCAATTAATCCTACTTCCCACCCCCCTCCCTTATCATTTCTCTTATTTTCCAATCAAAGTTTCTGTCAACTTCTCTTCTGAAAGTTACATGTCAGACTACCACCCTTCCAGGAATTGCACCTATTGTATGAAAGGTGGAATCTATTTGGTGATTAAAAATAAACATAATTACCATTAATCTTGGTATCCCTTGAGCGACAGGACAATATTTTCCCCTATATAAATTGATTTCTGCTAAAGGCCACTACACACTATTGGTTCCAAAGGCAAGCTCAGTGTCTTTGTGTCACTTGCGTTTATTACAGAATCCAGAGCGATGCCTGGGTTCAGAATGTACTTTTATAATAATTTATGCAGCTTTTATCAATTAAATCAGGATATAATTAAAACTAGTCTTTTTTTGCTTAATATTCACAACTACAAAATTTTGAACAAAATTTTAAACAAACATTATGTTGCTGGATTTATGGCATAAACAAACCATATAACATATAACAGTTTATGGCATGGAAACAGGCCATTTCGACCCTTCAAGTCCACGCTGGTTCACAAACAACTCCACTAAATCCCCCCACCTATTCTCCGCCCATAACCCTCCAACCTCCTCCTATCCATGTATATATATCCAGCCTCCTCTTAAATGAAAGTATTGACTCTGCCTCGACTATTTCCTCTGGAAGATTATTCCATTCAGACACCACTCTCTGGGTGAAGAAGCATCCTCTAATGTTTTTCCTAAAATTTTGCCCCCTTACCCTCAACTTATGTCCTCTTGTTTCAACCTTCCCTTCTGTCAGGGGGCAGAGTCTACTTGCATCTAGTCTATCTATTCCCTTCATAATTTTAAACACCTCTATCAAATCCCCTCTCAACCGTCTAAGTTCCAAATAATAAAGCCCTAACCTCTTCAATCTTTCTCTGTACTCTAAAGTATTTTAAGCCAGGCAACATCCTGGTAAATCTTCTCTGCACCCTCTCCATATTATCCATATCCTTCCTATAATTTGGAGACCAGAACTGAACACAATACTCCAAACCTGGTCTCACCAATGCCTTAAACAGTCGCAGCATCATTTCCCAGCTCCTATACTCTATGCTATGATTTATGAAGGCTAACATTCCAAATGCCTTCTTAACCACCTTGTCAACATGGGAATCCACCTTCAAGGAACCCTGCCCCTTAACTCCAAGATCTCTTTGTACTTGTGCATTCCCCAATGTCCGCCCCTTTACTACATATGTCCTATTTTGATTAATTTTACTGAAATGAAGCACCTCACACTTCTCTACATTACATTCCATCTGCCATCTTTCAGCCCAATTTTCCAGACAAACCAAATCCCTGAAAACTTTCCTCGCTATCCATCACTCCCCCTATTTTCGTATCGTCTGCGTATTTACTTACCCAGTTAACCACCCCATCATCCAAATCATTAATATAAATTATGAACAACAGGGGACCTAGCACCGATTCTTGAGGCACACCACTCATCACAGGCTTTCATCCTGACAGACAGTTGTCCACCATGACCCTCTGCAGTCTCTCTGAACCCAGCCACTTCTGAACCCATCTTACTATTTCTCTATTAATCCCTAGTGACTGAACGTTCCTTACTAACCTTTCATGTGGAACCTTATCAAAAGCTTTACTAAAATCCAGATAGACTACATCAACTGCCCTACCTTCATCCACCTTTCTTGTCACTTCTTCGAAAAACTCAACAAGGTTCATCAAACATGACTTCTCCTTCACAAACCCATGCTGGGTGCTCCTGATCAATCCCTGCCTATCCACATATTTACACACGTCATCTCTAAGAATTCCTTCCATAACTTTCCCTACAAGCTTACAGGCCTATAATTACTTGGCCGACAACTCGTGCCTTTTTTAAACAACGGAACTACATTAGCAACCCTCCAATCCCGTGGCACCTCACCCACCTCGAGTGATCATTGAAAAATCAGTGACGGTGCCTCCTCTATTTGCTCCATGACCTCCATTAACGTCCTGGAGAAAATCCCATCAGGACCAGGAGACTTATCCACTTTTTCTGACCCTAGAAGCTCCAAAACCCTCTCTTTACTAATCTCCATCTTTTCCATAACTAAGCCATTTTCCTCACTTATCTCACGTAGTCCAATGTCCTTTTCCTTCGTGAACACCGATGAGAAAAAAATTGTTTAATGTCTCTCCCATCTGATGCGGTTTCTCACACAGTTCACTGCTCTCATTTTCCAGCGGTCCTATTCTATCCTTAACCTTCCTTTTACGATTCACATATCTGTAAAAACTCTTTGAATTCACTTTTACCTTATCAACTACTGACACCTCATACCTTCTTTCAGCCTCTCTAATTTCCTTCTTAAGGTTTTATCTGCAATCTATGTAATAATTATACATCTTACCAATTTTTTGCTCCTAAAATTTAGTAAATGGCCCCCACCCCCTATCCCGAACCAACTTCCTAATTTTTCCAGAAAACCACGGTTCCCTTGAACTTTTGACCTTGCCTTTCGATCTGACTGGCACATAAAGATCCTGTACTCTCAACATCTCTTCTTTAAATACCCTTCAAATCTCCTCTACATCCTTTCCAGAAAAAAGATCAGCCCATACAATTTTATGCAAATCCTTTCACATTTCTTCAAATCTGGCATTCCCCCACTCGAAGACCTTCAACCTCGGACCTGACCTATCCCTTTCCATATTTAAATTGAAGCTAATGGACCCATGATCACTGCATCCAAAGTTCTCACCAACGCACACTTCCATCACCTGCCCTATTCCGTTCCCTAACAATAGATCTAACACTGCCTCCCCTCTAGTAGGCACCTCAACATACTGCTGTAAAAAGCAATCCTGAACACACTGTACAAAGTCTCAGCCATCCTGCCCTCTCACTGATTATGTTTCCCAATCAATATTAGGAAAATTGAAATCCCCAACTATCTCAACCCTATTTCTACTACACATCTCAGCTATTTCCCTGCACATTTGCTCTTCCAATTCCCTATCCTTTTTTGGCAGTCTATAATATACCCCTATATTTGTAGCCTCACCTTTCTTATTTTTTAGTTCAACCCACAGAGCCTCACGCAATGAGTCCTCCAGTCTATCTTGCCTCAGCACCACTGTAATATCTTCCCTGACAAGCAATGCCACACCTCCCCATCATACCCCGCCAATTCTGTCATGTCTAAAGCAGCAAAATCCCGGAATATTTAACTGCCATTCACAAACTTCCTTCAACCATGTCTCACTAATTGCTATCACATCATAACGCCACGTGTCAGTCCACACCATTAGTTCATCCACTTTATTTACCACACTCCTTGCACTGAAATAAATGCATCTCGGAGATCTTTCACATTTAACTTTCTGCCTCTCATCCTCTCTACAATTTTTACTATGGCCACTATTTATTACCTGCTGCTGTTCCAACTCCAGATTGTGTAAAAAAGCCTTTTTTCTTTGCCTAAAGACTCTGTTCTTGTTGTCCTCCCTGACATGAACCTTTGTCCCCAACCTTACTAGTTTAAAGCACTAGCAAACACCCCTGCCAGGAGACTGGTACCTCTGGGTTTTAGATGTAACCCATCCTTAGAGTGTAGGTCCCATCTTCCCCAGAAACGGTCCCAGTGGTCCAAGAAATTAAAACCCTGTCTTTTACTCCACCCCTTCAGCCACACGTTCAGTCTCCACCTGACTCTAATTTTGCCCTCACTATTGCGTGGCACAGGAAGTAATCAGGAGATTACACCTTTAGTGGTTCTTCTTCTGAACTCCCTGCCTAACTACTTATATTCATTTTGCAGGACCACTTCTTCCTTCCTACCAATGTCGTTGGTACCGACGTAAACCACAGCCTCAGGCTCTCTCCCTTCCCCTTTAGGATTTTCTGGACTCGTGTAGCCACAACTCTGGCACCAGGGAGGCAAACCTCCATCCGGTTTTCTTTATCTCATCCATTAAAACCTCTGTCCATCCGCCTCACCAGCGAGTCCCCTATAACTATCACCCTATTCTTCCTTTTACTTCCTTTCTTGGCTACAGAGGCTGACCCTACACCTCTGCCTACTTTAGCCTGATGATCCCCTTCCTCAGTACTCAAGGAGGAGTACCTATTTTTGAGGATTTCAGGCTCAGATGCTCTCTCTGGAGCCCGACCTTTCTCTTTCATCCCCCTAACAGTAACCCACTGCCTTCCTCCCGTGGGCCACGTATGACCACCTTGACTATAACTCCTATCTATGATAGCCTCGCTCTCCCTGACCAAATCTAAGAGTACTAAATCATGAGTACTAAATCTCATGCAACATTTAATTGCGTATAAGCAAATTTATATTTTTGTTGTGTAAATTATTGGAATATACTTTACAGATAAGTTTCATTGTTGTCATCCTCTTTCTTTAAATTCTTCACCTACCTTGCTTCATTTCAGTATTTTCACACCTCCTACAAAGCATTCCTTTAAAATGTGGATACATTTCAATGGATGGTTTAACCATTTGGATTCTTGCTGAGAATTTGTTATTTGAGTCTCTGACAAACTCAGGTGGAGACATGTATGGTTAATGCTTTTTTGTTGTTGTTTCTTCATAGCTTTTTTTTAGTTTTTACAACCATCCAATTGAAATTGGAACATGATTAACTCTTTTGTCCACCCTAGAAATGGTAAGAGACTCAGGATCTCTTCCTGAAAGGTATGCAGTAATATTTACTGTAAAGAAAATTGATGTAAATTTAATTATGATCTCCAGTGATTGCTGTTGATCCAATCCAAATGTGGCAAAATGAAACGTAGAATGAGAGCACGAAAACAGTTTAGAAAATAGCAGTGTGCATAGCAGTCTCGATGATGAAAAGTTTATCCAAGCATCTAAACATTTTTCCTTTGGTTAATATTGACTCCCTCTGTCTTACTCCATTTGATTTTAAAATTCCCATCCATCCTGTTGTCACCGCTATATTTAACTATTCCAGTGGCTAGTTGAATTTTCTCCATCCAAAATTCCCACCCTCACATCCATCACCCCATTCTTGCTAATATCCACTCTTACATTGGGTTCCAGTTTTCACTCTTCCATTTATATTCATTCATCTCTCATCCCCATCACTGACACTGACCCCAGAATTCGCTTTTCTATCAACTCTGCACATTTAACTTTACTTTATTTCCTATATTCTTCTGTTAACTAAACCTCACCTCTCTAATCTCATCACTTCTTCACCACTTTAACTGGCAAATTGGTTGCCAACATTAGATTAATTGTAGGGAAAAATACCATTAGATCCAAATGCTTCAATCATTAATTAATGTATTTTCACCATCTATTCTTGTCAATAAGCAAAACATAATGTTTTTAAACCTTTCAAAATGGAGGTTTCTAACTGTACAACAAATGACTAGTTAGGTGTTTCGAGGAATATTGGTGCTGCCGAATATTATGAGTGTTGTAGGCTACAGACACTAGAGCAGTGATTCTCAACCTTTTTCTTTCCACTCATATACCACTTTAAGTATTCCCGATGCCATAGGTGCTCTGCAATTAGGAAGGGATTGCTTAAGGTGGATTGTAGGTGGAAAGAAAAAGGTTTGGAAACAACTGTTTTAATTGTACCTAATTGACTCATTATGTGCACGGTTTCACAACTCCATAGGAAATGGGACAATGATAATTTTTCTCAAGCAAAATATTTCAGTAATAATTGCGTCTAGAGCTGTGATTCTCAACCTTCCCTTCCCACTCACATACCACCTTAAGCAATCCCTTACTTATCACAGAGCACTGATGGCATTTGGATTATTTAAAGTGGAATGTGAATGGAAAGAAAAAGATTGAGAACCACTGCACTAGAGGGATATTATCATTTATAGCCAGTTAAACTGCAGAAATTGAGTTTTTGGAAGTGCTCTTGGTCAGATTTCTTTACTTCTTACAGCATCCCTAAACATGTTGAAATTCAAGCACATATTTGATTGGTGATATATACATTTTACTGTCTTTAATTTGAAATAATTTTCTTTTTTTTTTCAGATTGCAATAGTTTCTTTCAAGGAATTATGTGGTGTATCCCCAGTTTCTAATCTAATACAGTGCTTTATGGCCTTGTCAACACTGCTGAACAGTGATAATATTCCAATTGTGGTACTGAATCTGAAAGATGAATACCCATCCATGGAGCCCCAAGGAATTATTCCTGAGGCTCTGAAGAAAGTAGTCATTGCATATGAGGTGGTAAGTAATTTTATGTGGAAAACCCATTTCCTCACTAGCTCAGTGAATGCCTATGTTAATTAAACCAAGTGCTACTGACAAAAAGTACCTTTTTCTTATTTATACAAAACTCTAGAAATTATTGCATGTATTCAAAATAGCTAAATTACTGTGCCTAGTTAAATAATGACAGTTGCATACTTTGGTTGTCCTTGTAAAGTTGACTACTTCATTGTCAATGCAATAAAGCACTCACTATCTGAAAAGAACATGACACTTGTAAACTTTTGCAGTAATCCAAATGATACAGTACCTCACGGATCTTTTAATTGACTTAATCTGATTCTGAATTAGTGGATATTGCCTCTCTGATTCTGGAGGCCATGCACACAAGGTTTTCTGGGCAGCTTGATTGCCAGGCAGAGACATCAGTCATTTTCATAATTGGGCTGAGGTTCTAATTGTGTTGTGTTCCTGCTTGCAGTTGTTGAAAAGGTTGATGAGTACAATTTACAAGCAATTTTTTTTCCTGCTGAAATAATCTTCCTTTTGGTCCAGTTAACTGACAGTGATGTTTGTCCGATCGTCAAGTAGCTCATGCCTTTTAGACAGAAAATCAACTTGTATCATATATCTAGATTGTTTATCAAATAATAATTTTTTTCAAGCCTCTTTAAAATTTTTGAGGGCTATCCCATTAATGATGATATGGTGATGCAGCAAGAGGAGTTGCTCCCTTGCTCTGTCGAAGACCTGGGTTCAATTCTGACCATGAGTGCCGTCTGCATGGAGCCTGCAATGCTCTCCCTGTGATTATGTGTTGCCACTTAATGCTCCCATTTCTTCCCATGGCCCAAAGACACAAGGAGTGTTAGGTTAATTGTCCTAGAGTAGGTAGAATCTGGGGAGCTGATGAGGATAATTTTTAAAAATGGGATTAATTTTAGATTAGTGTACATAGGTGGTTAATGGTCAGTGTTTCTTCCTTGCTTCTTTCCTCCTACTTTGTGTTAAAGAAGATGTCCTTCTGTTCTCTACAGAGCAGTCCCCGGAATTTGTACTGCCAATTCAGCAACTTCATTGCTGCATGTATCTGGTGACAGCCTATTTTACTGTAGCTTCAAAGGCTGCAGAAGCTGTTTCAGTGTGCAGCATTGCCAGCTGCAGGAGTGGATATTGCACTAACTATGAAAAGCAGGAGAATCAGATTCACAGCAGAAAATCACCGGCATTATAAAATTATTGCAATTACAGCAGTTTCCAGGAATGAAATTAAGTGATGTTAGGACTTAGCCTTTGGGAATCATTGTAATTATGTTTCTTTAATTAATAATAAGAATCTCTTGGTAAGGTAATTAAGGATCAACATATTCAAAATTTCTGTCATGATGATGTGTGCCCCATTTTCTGTAGGTGTAACGACACACTTGTGATACATTGCAGTTTCTGTAAAAGGGTTCGTTTTTAAAATCCTTTCCCTTCGAGCTACAAATTTAATTTCCCAATTGCCAAAAGACAAAGGTTTCTTTATTGTCACGTAATACTACATTTAGAATGTAACATGCATGAAATTCTTTCACTTTACCTACTATAGGGAAGGTAGAGAGTCACCACTTCGTCCAGTGCCCCTTTCGAAGAACTGAAAATGTTAGGTATTCTCAGCAGAACAAGTAACACCAGTGGGGAGAAGAAGTTGCTTAATCTTTCATTATCAGTCAACTTTAATCAGGAGAGTAACTTTCTGATGCATCGTCATTGACCTGAAAAATTAAGACTATTTCTTTTTGCACAAATGTTCCATATGACCATTTTTATTTCAGATATCATGCATCTTTTGTATTTTTGTATCCCAGCTCTGTATATGTGGCATGATTCTGATAGCTCTATGGTTGTCCATTTTCTTTACCATTCTCTCACCTTCTCTTTATGGAGAGATAAAATGGTGTGAGATAGAGTGTCAAGGGTGATGGAGGATAATTTATTCATGCTATAATCATGTGAGACATTATTTGTGACTTTGGGCCATTTTAGTATTATGATGAGGGCAGAAACTTGATCAGAGGGTATTAAACATGGAGTTCTCATAAAGATGGGGATAGATTTTAGAGGCAACAGGCCTTTTCAAGCATTTCAAAGGGAAAAGTAGAGCATCTTCCTCTATTTGTATATGTAACATTACCTTCTTTTCACTTTGGTCTCCAGAGAGGGCTCAACCCAAATGTTGACTGGCCATTTCTAACCATGGATGCTACCTGACCTCTTGAGTTCTCCAGTGTTTGCTCAAGGACTATTGTGTAGAGTTTTGACCTCATTATTTGGGAAGAATATGGAGTGCAACATTGCTCATTTTACCAATCCCTGTGATGGCATGGTATTCATGAGAAAAGAATGAGTAACCTAGAACGCAGAGTGATACCTTAACATGGTAGATAATGAAAGGGGTGAGTGGGGGTGGGGCACAAGAAAGGACTAACAAATTGTTTTTGATGTGAAAAAAAATTTACACAAAGGGGCTGGGATTTTTTTTATTCTATTCCTCAGAGCACTAAATAATAGTGATCAGTAAATTCTTGTTTCTAAGTATGGGAGAGGTATAAGAAGGCAATTATTGGCAATAATTGAATGGTGGAGCAAGACTTGAAGATATTGTGGAATTTTAAATAGTTTTAGTATAATTTCCCATCAAATGACAACTCAGTATGCTTCTTGTTCTTTAATATTTTCAAATCCTGTTCTGTGCCAGTAAAGATTTGACGCAACAGGCTTGGAAGGAGAATAATACAGCGAGTTTCCATGTTTGCTGTAGCATTCTTTGTTGGGGTGTTGATCTTTATAACCAACATTATGTAGCAGTTTTATTTTAGTTACAGGGAAACAGAATTAATTTTTAAAGTGTAACAACATTGTTTCTAGTGTTAGAAGATTGAATAATGTTTGGTTAAGGTTTCAATCTCTCCAGTACTTTTAACTAATCATTTCACAATAATTTTCAGATATCATACAACACATGAATCTGATTCTCAAAAGATGTAAATTTACTGCATTTTATCTCTGAAGATTATCTCAAGTGATTCAAACTCAACCTTCACCAACCCAACAACTTATTTATTCATTCACAGGAGCTGAACAAAACAGACAATGTTGGGTTTTATTGTCTGTCCTGAGTTCCACCTTAACTCTCATGTAAACTGAACCTGGCAAAGATCGTAGAATGCACAAAAATGCTGGAGAAATTCAGCATATCACACAGCATTTTATGTATCAAAGATAAAGGTAGTACAAAGATAAAGCAGTGGAGGCTACCTCAGTAAATATATTTAAGACAAGGTTGGATAGATTTTTACATAGTGGGGAATTAAGGGATATGGGGAAAAGGCAGGTAGGTGGAGATGAGTATCATTAGATCAGCCATGATCTCATTGAATGTTGGAGCAGGCTTGATGGGCTGAATGGCCTACTCCTGCTCCTATTTCTTACATTTTTATATACATAACCAATATTTCAGGCCTAAGTCATTCATCAAGATTTGAGCAAAAAGAAGGCAGGAGCCTGAATAAAATGGAAGGGGGTGGGGAAGAGCAGGGGGAGGTGCATAGGGTCACTGTGACCACAGGAAGTGCTGCACTTGCACCCACACCTCTTCCCTCACCACTATTTGGGGCCCCAAACAGTCCTTCCAAGGGAAGCAACGCTTCACATTTGAATCTGTGGGGATCACCTATTGCATCCAGCATTCTCTACATCAGACAGACTAGATACAGACTGTGAGATCATTTTGCGGAGCACTTCTGCTCTGTCTACAACAATGACAGGGATTTCCCAGTGGCAAAACACTTCAATTTCTCGGCCTACTCCCACGCCAGCATATGTGATATGGCTTCATACACTGCCAACTCAAGGCCACACATAAATTAGAGGAGCAACTCCCAATATTCCATCTGGGCACTTTCTAACTGGATAGCATTAACATCAAGTTATCTGGTTTCCATTAAGCCACTCCCCTCTCTTTTCCATACCTCTGTCTCCTATCATCCAGCTCTTCACCCCTTCCATCTCTCCACTTAGAGAGCTATCACCTTCCCCTCTCATGTCGCAACCTTTTTCTCTTGTGCCCTCCCACCCACATTCATCTATGACCTGTGACTCTGTGCTGCTCCCCTGCCCCTTCCCCTCACCATTTTATTCAGGCATCTGCCTGGTTTTTGCTCATAGTTTGATGAAGTGTTCAGGCCTGAAATGCGAGTTAAGGGCACAAATTTAATATCGTTATGGACCTTAACTCTTGCGCATGTGGCAGTCGAACTCCAATATGCGAGCCCACCGCGCATGTGCCAGCTGAAGAATCACACATGCGCACAGGAATCAAGAGGGCCGTGTCCAGCCTATGGACCTCGGAACACCAACTAACAAAGTACGCACATTTTGGCTCTTAAATGCCCTGCATACCTGTTATAGTTTGTTAAAAACAACATAAACCACGTAAAAAAGTTTTCTTTTTTTTTACAAATGTATGCATTTCTGCTGTACTTCCATTCTGAGATTCGACTGATCCCTTGGTCTGAATTACGGTCCTAAGACCGGAAGTACTTGCATGTTATTTTATGGAAAATGAAGGTAAAATGGAGTTAAGAAGAAGAATGCATATATGAACCTCAGAATTATAATTCTGTTTACATTACTAACTTATTTTGTTATTTTTGGTGACTTAGAAAAGAAGATACGTTGTACTCTGCTTCAATTTTACAATAATTAAATTATCCCAAGGCAAATTTATAGTATAGAACATTCAATATGATATTAAACAGAATTAAAATCAGTTTCTACAGTATTCTGTTGTGACTCTTAAGTATCTGAAATTATGTAAAGTGTCCACTTGAGTCTTATAATGGTTTCATTGCACACAATGGGAGTCAGAAATCAAGCAAGCTGTGCTATCGATTGCTGCCATGGAGCTATTTGATCTTCAAATGCACCCTGTAGAAGGGAAATGGTGTAATACCAATCCGTAGCTTGATTTTCAGAAGTCAGGTTAATCCACCCTAAAAAAAGAAATTGCTTTGTAATTAACATATTCTTCGGTGTACAAGTTACCTGGCAGATAGGTCAAACCACACCCCCCCCATCTTTTTTTTTAAGCCTCATTTTAATGGTTTTATGATGTATCTGGCATATAAGTCAACCCCCATTTTCAGGCTGTCCGGCCTCCCAGCAACAACCCAAATTTTTTTTAAACCACCCCAATCAGCAAGTAACAAAGCTGTAAATTACTATAAGAAAGTTAAAAATAACTCAACCTACCGGGCAGAAGTGAGAACCTCGGCCTACGTGGCAGAAATGGTGACGTTGGATTACTGGGCAGGAGCTGTGACCTTGGATTAGCGGCAGGAGCGGCGACCCCAGACTTCTGGGTAGGAGCAGGGGCCTTAGGCTTTATAATTGGGTTATGGCAGCACCCGGCAGTGGGGAGGAGTCAGGAACAGCAGTTTCAGTGGTAAGGAGGTACTTCCAGGGCCAACTAATATGTCAAATTGGCACTTCCAGGGTCAACATATGCTAAATTGGCGTCAAACTGTTTTTGACCTGAACTTAAGGTCTCAGAAGTATATCTGGTGTATAAGTCAATGCTCATTTTTTTAGTGATTTTTGAGAGTTTTACAACTCGACTTTGAAATATGCGGCAAGTACCGTAAATATTCATGTATAATGCAAAAAAATGTTGTACTGAAATTCAAGTTCAAATTAGTGGGGGGTCACATACACGAGGTTATTTTTTAACAATTTTTTCTGCTAAATTTAATGATAAGTAAGATTATCAGCAGCTGCCGACATTGACGGCAGCACGACTTGGGCGGGCGAGGGGGAGAGATGGCAGCGCTAATCGGGCGGGCGAGGGGGAAGAGAGATGCCAGTGCAATTCAGGCGGGTGAGGGGGAAGAGAAATGGCAGCACGAATCGGGTGGGCAAGGGGGGAGAGAGACGTCAGCACGATTCAGGCAGGCGAGGGAGTAGAGATGGGAGTGCGTACGGATGGGCAAGGGGAGGGAGGGTCGTATTATACATGGTTATAAAATTTTTCTCCCTTTTTCCCCTCAAAAATGGGGGGGTCGCATTATACATGAAATGTATTATACACAGATATTTATGGTAATTTTGGGGCACTGGCTATAATCTGACCTCATCAGAAGTAGAAGAAAAGTTGACCAGAATTTTCTGTGAATGTTCAGCTGAGGCAACAATCAACCACATGAATCCCATGAAAGATATTGGCGATCTGAAAATGCTGGATTGTTGTTTCAAGGCCAGTTCTGCTGATCAATGGGAGGGAACGACCCTTTGAATCGTTGGCCCAACATAGTCCTTTGCTTTGTAGTGCCTTTGCCAGCTATTTGAAAGAGTTATTCCCATTTCCTACTTTATTTATTGATTTTCAATTCTCTTTCGACTTTTAGCTGAGATTAAGTGAAATGGGGGCCAGTATTTAACCAGGTAGAAGGATTGCTGAGACACTGGAAAGCAGAAGTGTCAGGTGCAGGATGCAGCTCAGTGGAAAAGCAAGGGAAACATCAGGTAGAATTGATGGGCTTCTAATTTTAGTTTATGAGGGAGCGTCACTTAAACATGTGAGAGTATCCGACAGCATAACCATGCTCAAACCAAAATTCATGGCATTCTACTTACAGTCAGCTTCTCAGTACGTGAGTATGAGTTGTTCCTGTATTAGTAGATATCTCAACCTCTTGTAGATAGCCAATCTCAGCCATGACATTGCAACATCCTCTTAGAAAGAGGGTGTAACTGTGTCATCCAGTTTTATTGATAACCATAAAAGAGCCTTCTGTATTTAAACTCAAGTAATTTTATGATTGTTGCTAAAATGGTTCTTTAGTAAAGACTTAGCCCTGTCAGGGGCGTATGATGTCAAATCATTACCAGCTCTTGTGGTCGTCCATTCGTGAACTGTTCCAGATAATATAGTCAATCATCTGAGTTTTGGCTCTTACTTTCAATACTGTGTTTAAAGTTTCTCATGAATGCTGTGAACTTGAATCTCTCTCCTGGGCAGAGAAGAGAGAGACTGTAACTGGATTAATGATGCAGCTCTTTAATCTTGCCTTCTCATGCTTGAGTGTATGTTACTTTGTTCACCCGGATTTCTGTTACCTGATGGGTGCATTAAGTATTCTGCATCGAAAGATGGTATTTAGCTCACATCTCTGTCCACTGTAGTCATTGTTGGAGTTTGAGGTGTGCCTTAACATGATTTGTTTGGGTACATACATGTCTTGTAAACATGGCACTGGGCCTTCTTTGGTATGAATTTTTTTTCTGCTGTCCTTCCTTAAAATGTGACTCCATAATGTTAAACACTTTAGATAATTCACTTCGAACACCTCTGAGCCATCTAGTGTCTTCATCTTGGCCTGATTAACAGCAACTTTTCTTTCTAGTTTCAGTTGATCCTTTCGCCACTTTCGCTGCACCTTTGTCCTCCTTAGCTGCTCCTCCTGCTCTTTTAAGGGCAACTTATTTTGAAGCAATTCTTGATCTGCTTCAAGAGCGGCCATGTCAGCCTGAACCTTTAAATGTGCAGATACATCACTTGATGTACGGGAATCTCTGGAGCTTGCTCTAGAACTTCTTTTTTTCTTTTCCTGCTTCCAGTATTTGACGCAATATCACTTGGTTGTATATCATTCAGTATGACAGGTGTTGCCTTAATATCTGACTCTTTCTCCAGTTGGAATTGCACATCTTTTGCATCTTCTTCATCCTCTTCACCACCATCTTGTGACACATTTTCAGCTATTTCCTTGTAGCTGATCTTAAATTCTGTTAAAGTATTTCTGAGGGGTTTATAGTCTCATCAGCCCAACTCTTTCAGTCTTGTTTGAAGAGCGGTTTTGTTTCCACATGTATCTAAGTCCCGCTGTTGTAATTCTTCTCTAAGTTCTTTGGCCTTCATCTCTTCAATACATTGCTCCTCAGGGGTACCAGCTTCAGCGGCAGCTACCATATTATCCTTATCCATCCAGCCAACCGCCCTGGTTCTCAGGCACCAAGCGTGCACAACAATAACTCCAAAACCAAAATGGCCCTCAAAGGACAAGCAGCAATTTCTCCAAACTGTGTTCTAACTTGCAATAAACACACAGAAGGAAACCTTAAGTAAGGCTTACTGCTTCTAATAGCCTTGATGCTGATATTGACAATCATACCTCCAAGAGTTTGAAATGCTCTAAACAGAGCGCAATCAATCCAATTCAAATTCTAAATCCAATTTCCAACTTCCTATTGACTTAAATTTAGTGACTCCTTTATAGTTGTTTGGAGGTTAGAGGAATGTTGTTGTTGTCTATGACTCGTTCAAACAAATTTGTATTAAGTTGAGTTTTCCTATATTAATTAAGCAAAATTAAGCATTAAACATTAAGTTGCTAAATGTTGTTACAAGCTTTTAAAGTGTTGTTAGACAGTGAACAAAAACAAACTAAACTAACTCTTATCTCCCCAACAAGCCAAGAAACCAGCTATGATCCTGGCTCAAAGATGTTGCTAAGAGACAGCATAAAAATATGTTAAACAAAAGCCACAAACAGACTGCTTGTAAACATGAAATAAATTTTAACCCTTACAGTACATTATTGCAAATTATCATCTTTCACTGATACGTTTATCACATCTGATGATGTCATGATGTTAAATAATTAGAAGCTAATTATTTAGCTAATACAAATACACCACTCCTGTTTTGGTCTGGGAACAAGTGTGAAATGTTTTTCACATTTTATATATACAACCATGACAGGTTCAGCCTGATAATTGTTTCTCTTAAATATTTGCACTCTCTTAGCTGTGATTGTATGTCTGATGCAGCATTTATTTCTTGATCTGAAGAATATAGAACATTTTAACTTGACTCGTTGACTTGAGATTTCTCTTCATTGTTGGCTCCAAATCCACTTCTTGAATAACTTTGTCAGCATGTTTCCTCAATATGTAACATATTGATGCAAATTGTTGTTGACATGTGACCTCTTTATAATGTTTCTATATCCACTTCTTGAATAAATATGTCAGCTCATTTTTTTCAACATGTTAAGATTTGTCTTAGAACCATAGAACATTACAGCACAGAAAACAGGGTTTTCAGCTCTTCTAGTCTGTGCTGAACTATTATTCTGCCCAGTTCCACTGACCTGCACCCATTCCATATCTTTCACATTCATATATCTGTCCAATTTTTTCTTAAATATTAATATTATGCCTGCATCACCACTTCAACTGGCAGCTCGTTCCATACTCCTATCACTCTCTGGGTGAAGAAATTCCCCTTAAACTTCTCTCTGTTCATCCTTAACCCATGTCCTATGATTTGTATCTCTCCTAACCTCAATGGAAAAAGCCTACTTACATTTAATGTATCTATACCGCTCATAATTTTGTATACCTCTCCCCTCAATCTTCCATGCTGCAAGAAATAAAGTCCTAACCTATTTACCTTTCCTTATAATTCAGTTCCTCAAGTTCTGGTAACATCCTGGTAAATCATCTCTGCACTCTTCAATTTTATTGCTATATTTTTTATATTTAGGCAACTGAAACTACACACAATACTCAAAATTTGGCCTCATCAATGTCTTATACAACTTTACCATAATATCCCAGCTCCTATACTTTTTTGATTTATGAAGGCCAACATGAAGAGGCATTACAGTTTGCCTAGCGGTTAGTGCAACACCTTTACAGCCTCAGTGATTGGGACCAGAGTTCAAATCCCGCGCTGTCTCTAATGAGTTTATATGTTCTCTGTAGATCTGCATGGGTTTTACCCTGGTGCTCTGGTTTCTTCCCACCATTTGAAACGTACGGGGAGTGTGGGTTAATAGGGTGTAAATTGGACATCATGGACTTGTGGGTCAGAATGGCCTGTTACCACTCTGTAGGTTTAATTTTTTAAAAATTAATAATTAATATACTAAAAGCTTTCTTTACAATCCTATACAACTTTCAGGGAATTATGTATCTGTATGCCTAGATCCCTCTGTTCTTCTGCACAACTCAGTAACTTACTGTTTACTGTTTATATCCTACCTAGATTTGTCCTTCCAAAATGCAACACCACACACTTGTCTACATTAAATTCCACCTGCAATTTTGCACCCCACTTTTCCAGCTAGTCCAGATCCCTCTGCAAGCCTTGAAAGCCTTCCTCGCTGTCCACTATATTTCCAATCTTTGTGTCATCTGCAAACTTACTGAATCAATTTACTGCATCATCATCTAGATTACTGATATAGATAACAAACAACAATGGACCAGCACCGATCTTGAGGCACACCACTTGTTACAGGCCACCAGCCAGAGAGGTATTCATCCATTATCACTCACTAGCTTTTCCAATAAAGCCAAAATCAATTCCACTTTACTACCTCACCATGGATACCGAGTGACTGAACCTTTTTGATTAACCTCCCATGTGGGACCTTGTCAAAGGCCTTACTAAAGTCTATGTAGACAATGTCCACAGCCTTTCCTTCATGAACACTCCTAGTAACCTCCTTGAAAAACTCTAGAATATTTCTTAAACACGCTCTACCATACACAAAGCCATATTGATTATCCCTAATCAATCCCTGACTATCTAAATACAAGTACATTCGATCTTGAGGAAACATTCCAATATCTTACCTACTACTGATGTCGGCATTACCAGCCTACAATTATTTTTGGAGCCTTTTTTAAACAATGGAACCATAAGAGCTACCCTCCAATCCTTTGGCACTTCAGTTGTGGCTAAGGACATTTTAAATATATCTGCCAAGGCACCTGCAATTTCTGCACAAGCTTCCCTCAAGGTCCAGGGGAATACCTTGTCAGGTGCTTGGGATTAATTCACCTTTATTCGCTTTAAGACTGCAGGCACCTCCTCCTCATTAATCTTTTCTGTTTGTTGGCCTCAATTCCTGAGATTTTGTGCCAGTTTCCTGAGTAAATACTGATGCAAAAATATTTAAGATCTCCCCATCCCCCCCACCCCCCATCTCTTCTGGCTCCATACATAGGTGATCACGCTGATCTTCAAGAGGACTAATTTTGCCCCCAGCTATCTTTTTGCTCTTAATATTATCTGTGGAACCCCTCGGTATTTTCCTTCACCTTGGCTGCCAAAGCAATCCCTTGGCCTACTTTTAACTCTCCTAATTTCCCTCTTTAAGTCTTTTCCTGCATTCTTATACCCTATTTGATCCTTGTTGTCTATACCTGCCTATACATCTCTTTCTTCTTCTTAAACAGATCCAAATATCCCTCGAAAACCAAGGTTCCTTTTGCCTGCTAAATTTGCCTTTAATCCTTACAGGAACATACAAATTCTATATTCTAAAAATTTCAATGTTGAAGGCCTTCCACTTACCCAGTATGTTCTTACAGAAAACAACCTTGACCAATCTGCACTTTTTAGATCCTTTCTCATTTCCTCAATACTGGCCTTTCTCCAATTTAGAATCTCAACCTGAGGACAAAACCTATCCTTATCTATAATTATCTTGATACTAATGGCATGATGATCATTGGACCAGTTTTCTCCTTGGCCTATTTCTGTCACCTGCCTCATTCCCTAATATGAGGTCCAGTATTGCACTCTCTTTAGTTGGTATCTCAATACATTGATTTAGAAAACTTTACTGAGCACATTTGACAAAATCTAAGCCATCCAGCCCTTTTACGGTACGGGAGTCCTAGTCAATATGTGGAAAGAAATCACCTGCTATATCACAACTTTATCTTTCTTACAACTGTCTGCTGTCCCAGTAGATTTGCTCCTCCAATTCTTGCTAATTATTGGGCCTTCAATAATACAACCCCATTAATGTGGTCATATCGCTCCATCCATATAGCTTCAGTGGACAAGCCCTCTTGTCGTCACAGCTGATATTTTCCCTAATGGGCATTGCCACTCCTTCCCCCTTTCATCGTCCTCCAACACCCCCCCCCCCCCACCCCTGCCCTATTGCATCGGAAACAATGGAACCCTGGAACATTGAGCTACCAGTACAGCCCCTCCTACAACCAAGTTTTATTAATGCCCACGCCAATCCATGCATTTCCTACAATACTTCTTGTATTGAAATAGATACACCTGAGAATATTTTCACCACGTACAACCCTTTGATTTCCATCTATATACGCAGTGTTAGCATAATCATTTTCCTTCTTCACGCCACTTCCTGTTCCAGCTCTCTGGTTCCCATCCCCCTGCAAAACTAGTTTAAACCCCCTGGAGCACCACTATCAAACTTTCCTGCAAGGATATTAATCCCCCTCCAGTTCAGATGCAACCATCCCATCTATTCTGATTTTCCCTGGAAAAGAGCCCAATGATCCAGAAACCTGAAGCCGTCCCTCCTGCACCATCTCTAGCTACGTGTTAAGCTGGCTGCATTATCCTCCTATTTCTAACCTCACTAGTACATGGCATGGGTGGCAATCCTGTGATCGCAATTTTGTAGGTCCTATCCTTCAACTTCACACCTAACACTCTGACCTCTTTTTGCAGGACTTCATCACCCTTCCTACCCACATCATTAGTCTCTACATGCACCATGACCCTCCCACCTGAGAATGCCATAATCTTGATCAGAGATATCCTGGGAGACAACATACCATCCGGGATTCTTGACCTCTTCCACAGAACATTCTGTCCGTTCCCCTCACTATGGAATCTGCTATCACTACAGCTCATCTCTCTTCTCCTCCCTTCCTTTCATAGCCACCAGACCAGACTCTTTGCCAGAGACCCTTTGCTTGTCCCTGTAGGAAAACCCTGGCACTTTACTCAAATTCATACAAAATATTATTTCAGAATGTTGAAGTTGCACTTTTTTATTTTGTCTGAGTGGATTCTCTTTGCCACTTGGGAGCTCTTGAGAAATAAACTATGATTTTGCTTTAATTTCAATTGCCGCTTATCTATTGTTTTTGTCATCCTTGTCCATGCCAAACTTGAGCCATTCCATTGATTCTATCTGTACCTCCAGCTGCCTTGGAAAGGTAGCCAACATACTGAAGGACCCTCCCACCTCGGACACACTCTCTTCTTCCTCCTCCCATTGGTGACGATGTTTAACGGTGTGAAACTGCACCACTAAGTTCAAAGACAGTTTCTTCTTCACTGCAATCAGCTTTCTAAATGAACCTCACAACAGTGTTCTCATTGCGATGTTCTCATTGATATTATTAATTGTAACTCTAAAATGTGTAATGGTGCTCTTCCCCTTCTACTTTATATGTTTGTCTGATTATTAGAAAGTGGAATTATTCAACTGCTTGCAGAAAAATTCTTTACACTGCATCAGATATAATGTGACAAATAAATTTGGACATAAAAGTCTATGCTACATGATCTACTTTGCTGGAGGTGAATATAGGTTTGAATAATGGTTAAACAAACAAAAACCTATTTTTCCTCTTCATCAATTGGAACAATCTTCAGTGAATAATCCTTCTTTAATCCATGCTAGTTCACTTACACTAAGACCATGAGCTCTTTCCTAGTGCATCAACCCTTTCTGTGGCCCTTTGTCAAATGCCCGTGAAAGTAAAATGAAATGGTGAGCGAGTGGTTTAAATTGGTTTTTGAGATTGCTTAGATCATCACACAGAGTCAGCTCAAAAAGCCAGGCAGATATCATTTCTATGCAGCTCGGAACTGCATCCGCAGCACATACAACCCTGAGATACCTTTTTCCTGTGGACCCGGCAAAAATGAACTCTACACAGCGAAAACATTTAAACAAATAAAGAACTGTAAACAGATAACGGATGTAAACTGTGAATATGAAAGATTATGACATGAAATGACAGTTGTTCTTGTAATAAAGCACAAAACATTGTTCTGATGCCTGATTATTATTAATTTTAAAGTATGACTGGTTGTCTGGAACCAACTGGAGACACAAGAGACTGTAGATGCTGCAATCTGCAGCAAAAAACAATCTGCTGGATTCTTGATGAAGGGTTCCAACCTGAAATGTCAACATTTCTTTATCTCCCTCTGATGCTGCTTGGCTCATGAGTTCCTCAAGCAGTTTTTTGTTTAATACTGCTGGATAAGGAAAAGCTAAAGAGATGGCTGGGGTACATGGGTTTGGGTCAGGGATTGATGATCTTGTTGAATGGTAAATATTTTCAAGGGTGAGATGGTCAATGTATGTTCCTAAAAAAAACCATTAGCTATTTGTTGCCCCAAGGAGGTCCTAAAGCAAGTGATACCAAAATATCTCTAAATTTCCAGGGAAAGAGCTGAGAGAAGAATGGACATGCACCTGGATTTGTTATTGAAATGCACAGTATAAGCTTTTTAAAAAAATTATGTCTGTAGACCTATGAAGAAGTCAAGAAGTGTTAACGGGTCAGAGACACAGTCAAGTTCAATGACCTTTGAATGTTTTGATCTGTTGATAGATCGTCAGGTGGTCTGTAATTGAATCCTCAAGAACTGCCTTAGGACCACTCACCACTTTATAGGCTAGCCATAGCAGCACACACAGAGCTTGCTTGCCCCCATGAAGCTACCAAAAGTAAGTGCAGCTGCAGAAACAGTGGGTGGGTTAAGTGCAAGGAGAGGGGTGGAGCAAAGCACAATCTGGTTCAAAAGGTTTATCACAGCAAGCCCAGATGGTAGAGCCCAAGGAAATGTTGGTGTGGATTTTTTTTTATTTAATCCAGCTTGTATTGAGAGCATAGCCATAAAATAAAGGTAGATCCTTTATGCAGAGGCATAAGATATTTCTGTGTCTATCAAAAAGCAGCTTGGGTAGAAGAGGAAGAGGTTAATGCAGTTTTTACGGAGCATTGGCTAACAAAGGAAGGGCATCAGAATGATGAAACATGACAGGAATGGCAGTCAGATGCAAGCTGAAATAAAGATATTAAATGGGACTTGAAAGTGGGAAACAAAATATTGAAGTTACACGATGAAGAGCTGAAAGGGAAGTGAGAAGAAATTAAACAAAGCACACCATGGAAAAGGCCAGACATTTTCATAACTATGTCTTAGCTTTAAAAAAAATTGGGTTACAGTTTGTTGGTAGTAAGTCAAAGGATGCAGAATTGTCTACTAATGAACAATGTGGAATTCAGGAGATAATAGCTCTCCGCAGTGACAGGAAGCCTGAATTTACTGTCTGGCAGGAAAGTGTTGACAAAGGATACTTATATTATAAATGTGGACATTAAAAACATGACTCAAAAGTTGTGGTACAAGAAATTATATCAAATTGATGAGGACATTTTTGCTGGGAGTATGGATTGTACTGGTAGGCAAATGAATAGTATTCAAAAAACAAGGAATACTCAAAGCAAAAAGTATATCCAGGACCCCCAAACATTCTCTTCCTTGTTATCAAAATATACCTAATCATTGAAAATGCCATATGAAAAATTATTCATTATTCTTTGTGAGATGTAATTAGTGGATTAGCAAGCAGAGTTTGACCATCTGGTGACCATAAAAGAGCATTATGGTTTCCCATCATCATTTGCAAACAATTTGTCAAATGTTTCTATCATAACTATAACCACAGGATTGCACAAGAGTATGGCACAGATGGCATTCTTTCCTTTGAGCCTATGTTAGTTTTTTTCAGACACCCACTCTCTCCTATTCCTCCATTATTTTTCTTTAATTTCTGATTCCCTTCTGTTAAAAGTACTTCAATTTCCCTTCAAGAGGTAGTTTTCATTCAAATGCAATGTTCACATTGCCTCCTGTTTATTTTGCCTTTCGTTATTTCAAAAATAAAAATATATTTGTACATTAGATGAATGTGTTTGACAATAACCTCTCACCTCATTACCATGATACCTCATCTCACCTCATCTAATCCTCAGGCATATCTAAATGCATAATGACTTTAAATACCCATGTCACATCTCCTCTTGCCACTTCTGAGGAGAACCCTCCCATTTTTTGGATCTGTGCACACAACTGCAACTCCTCCTTCATGGGATTATTCCTGTAAATCAGTTCTCATGTCATTCTTTGTGGTGTATGCACTGGCTGGCCCGCCCTCTGGGTGTCTCCCTGCCTTATCTCCTCCCTTGATCCTTCCCATGTGACCCCTGGCCATAAAGGTTGAGTCCCCTCTCCTTCCTGCCCACTTTCCTAGCCTAGACCTGGGCCAGCAGTCTCTTGCTCAATAAAGCCTATCGTTCTCCTCAGTCTTCTGTCTGCGTCATTATTGGGCTACCAATAGTGCCCAACATTCTTAAAATGCAATGCCCACAATTGACCGTACTACTACATCTGGGATTAAACTGGCATAACTTACTAGCTTTTGTACATCATGTCCTTCCATCTTCAAAGCAACTCCTCCGTAGAACCATAGAATATTACAGCACAGTACAGTCCCTTTTCCCCACCATATTGTGCCAACCTATATATATATATATCTACCCCCAAAAATCTATGTGCCTGTCTCTCTTAAATACTCCCATTTTACCAGCTTCCACCACCACCCCTGACAATTCATTCCAGTCGCCCACAACTCTTTGTGTAAAAAAAACTTATCACTGATGTCTGCCCTAAACTTTGCTCTTTTCACTTTGTACAGATGTCCTCTGGGAAAAAGGTGCTAGGTGTCTATTTTATGCCTCTTAATCTTGTAGACTTGTATTAAGTCACCTCTCATCCTTTTTCACTCTCAAGAGAAAAGCCCTAGCTCTGCTAACCTTGTCCCATAAGACTTATTTTCCAATCCAGGCAACATCCTGGTAAGTTTCCTCTGCACCCTCCCCATAGCTTCTGCATTCTTCCTATCATGAGGTGACCAGAACTGAACACAATATTATAAGTATGGTCACACCAGAGATTTATAGAGCTGCAATATTACCTTACAATGCCTTTAGTCAATCTCCTGACTAAAGAAGCTCAGCATACCATTGGCTTTCTTAACTATTCTATCAACATGCATGGCATATTTGAGAGATCTATAGATTTAGGTCCCAAGGTCCTTCTGTTCTTCCACACTGTTAAGTATCCTACCATTAACCCTGTACTCTGCCCTCAAGTTTGACCTTCCAAAATGCATCACCTCACACTTATCCAGATCGAACTCCATCTGCCACTTTTCTGCCCAACTCTGTATCCTGTCCATATCCTGTTGTAACCCACAACAACCTTCAACACTATCCACAAACCTTCAACCTTCGTATCATCCACAAACTTACTGAGCCATTCCTCTACTTCTTCATAAGTCCCTAATCTTACTATATCCAGATATTCATTTTTAAATTGTAACTTTTAGCACATATTTCCCTTCTCTTCTTCCTAACAAAATTAGTTTTTCATCTCTTTATACTTTGTTGCTTTGAATTTCACCCTGCCATGTGTCCAGACATTTCCCCTCTTTATCTAAATGCTCTTCAAATCTATTCCTTTATGTTTACTCTGTTTTAAGCCTTGTATTATCTGGAAAATGTCCAAATGTTCTCCTACGGCATTTAGTGAAAACACAGAATACTGGAGAAGCTCAGCAGGTCAAACAGTACCCTTTATGTAGCAAAGGCAAAGATACAGAACTGACGCTTCCGGCTTGAGCCTTTCATCAAAGAATCAAGCTCGAAACATCAGTTATGTAACTTGGCCTGCTGTGATTCTCCAGCACTTTGTGTTTTTACTTCAACCATGGTCTCTACAGAATTTTGTGATTTACTTCTTCCTATGACTTCTAAATCATTAATGTGGATTGTAACACACACAGTTTCCATGAAAATTGGGAAACTACTTCCTTTCTAGAGTCTGCAAAATCATCTATTCTCAATAATTCTCTATTTAAAAAAATGTTGATGTTGTATATGCCATTGCTTAGGATGACTATACATAGGAGGACCCCAGAATTTGCACTAAAATGTTGATTTTGAGTGATACCCTTTGAATAAGATGAGCTCCCAACAAAATCTGGCATTTACCGCTGATCTGTGGATGCTGTTAAAAACAAATCATGATATTATAATAACAAATCACCATTTAAAGATTTAAATTTTATTTGGATGTTTTATAAGCCACTGTCAGCTCCTGCAACAGGCTGCTTAAAGTCTGTACATAGCTGACAGCAGTAAGATCGGGTGGAGGTGCACAGAAACTTCGCATATAACTAACGGAGTATGCGCGAGATTGCGGTGGAGTTGGCAGAAAGATTGCGGCGGTGTCAAGACTCCGTGTCAAGGTAAGAATTTTAGACTCTTTGGATAGGATGACCCCTGATTTTAATGTGAATTTTTTATGTGTGGGCCATCCTATCGAAAGGCATCATGGTAGGTACTGCCACATCTGTGGCAGAGAACCAGCTAATTTTTCAGCTATATTTTTTGGTCATTTTCTTATCCTTTTGACTATTGCCCTTTCTCTTTGGACTTGCTAATTAACCTAATATTAGGGATTTTGTCAAAAATGACTTTTGTGAATAAATTACAAACCAACCTAAAAAAAAGGATGAGAATGTTTCAAACTCATCGTTTATTGACCCGACAAAGACAATTATAAAAGGAAAATATACCACCCCCGCCTCCCCAAGTTAAAAATGTTCTGCAGGTGGTTCAAAAATTAAAGTAGCTCTTTGATTAGATATGAAGTTCTCTTCAAAATCGTTGTTGAGAATTTCTATAGGAAGTTTCCTAACTGGTGTTCAGGCTTTTTCTGACTTTGCATCAGTCTTCAATTGAATGTGACCCTGACCTAAAAAGGAAATCTAGGTACCACCTTTAAAAAAACCATCAGGACACCAAGAGGCAATACCAAACCAAGCTAAAGTCCCAGACAAACCTCATAGACATCCTTTGATTGTGCAAGTCGTGCATCACAGAAAAAAAGTGCAGTGAAGCAAAAGCACAGATGGCAATTCATCCTTCTCTCATGGGCTCAATGCATTCTATGCTCATTTTTGAATAGAAGGCCAGTGGAATGATACCAAGCAGGAGCATCTGCAGATGCTGGGCTCTAGTACAGAATGCAAAAGTTCTGGAGAGACTCAGCAGGTCACGCAGCGTCCATGGGAAGTAAAAGACAATTAACGTTTTGGGCCTGAACCCTTCATTGGGAATCAGTGAAAGGATGTCACCTGCCCCAACAACTATGGGAACATCTGTGTTCATTGACACTATTGCAGATGTAATTTGGCCTTCATGAGAGGGAATCTGCAAAAAGCAACTGGGCTGGAACGAGTCCCTGGCTATATCCTCAGCACCGGCGCAGACCAACTAGTGATAATAGCTGCAAATATTTTTGTCTCTCAGCCTGAAGTTCTTACCTGCTTTAAGAAGACTCCTATCATCCCTGAACCAAATAAGAACAAGATAACGTGCCTTAATGACCAGTGGCTCTGACATCTGTCACCATGAAGTGCTTCGAGAAACTGGTCACGACTCACATCAACTCCAGACTCCCAGACAGCTTTCATTCACTTCAATCAACTACTGCCATAGAGCATCTAGATGACAAGAATACCGATGTCAGACTTATTTATTGAACAGCACTGCTTTCAACATCATAATCCCAGCTAAAAGCATCATCAAACACCTGAACATAGGACTTAGCGCTGCAACTGGATCATCAGCTTCCTGAACTGTGGATGAGGATTGATAACAACTATAGTGAGGATTGCCAACAATGGCTCCTCCACATAACCCTCAAAAATAGTGCCCTCTAAGGATATATACTTAGTCCTTTACTATATTCCTAAAAGGCTCATGACAATGTGAACAATTTCTGCTCTAACTCCATTTTACATTTGCAGATAGCACCACTATTGTCAGCCAGATCTCAAACAATGACAGGATGGAGTATAGGAAGAAGATAGCTTGAGACAATAACTTCTCCCTCAGTATCAGCCAAACCATGGAGCTAGCCATCAACTTCAGAAAGTGTGTTGGGGTACATACTCCTGTCTGCCAACTCCAGTACCGCCATGGCCAAAAAAGCACACCAATGCTTCTTCTTCCCCAGAAGCCTAGGGAAATTAAGCACGTCTCCAATGTCTCATCAATTTTTATGGCAGATGGAGTTTGATCCAGACCAGGATGTATCATAGCTCTCAAGCAGAAGATACAAGAATTTGAAAACATGCACTACAAGTTTCAAAGACAGTTTCTTTCCTGATATTATCGGACTCATAAATGAAACCCCAATATGCAAAACATGACCTCTCATTCTCACAAACTACCTCAGTGTTGATCTTGTACTATTTATATTGCAGTTTTCTCTATAATGCTATATTCTTTTGTTTAATGTTGTAATATCTGTTGTAGAACATAGAACATTGTAGCACAGTATGAACCCTTTGGCCCACAATGTTCTGCTGACCTATTACACTTCATCCATTTCAATCTAAACCTTCCCTCCCTCACAGCCCATACCCCTCTGTTTTCCTGACATCCATGTGTCCACCTAAGAATCTTTTAAATGTCTCAATTTGACCAGCACTCCTGGCAATACATTACAGCCTCTCACCACTCTCTGAGTAAAAAACATGCCTCTGACGACACCCATAAATTTGGTCCACTCACCTTAAATTATTATCAATATCCTCTGATATTGACCATTGTAAACTTGGGAAAATTGTGCTGGCTGATTATCTATTCTAAGCCTATAATTTGTACTCAAGTATGAACTAATTTGTTTGGATAACATATAAAACAATGTTTTTCACCCTATCTTAGTAGACATGAAACTCACAAAGAATTCAAAATTCAAATCTATCCTTTTTTTAAAGCAGCACAAATGAACACAGTGGCCAATTTAAAACTTCTTGATATATGTTCTGGGTAAATGTCTAATATTTAGACTACCCTGAATTAAACTATTGGTATATTCAAATTGTGTCATTGCAGAACAGTTGCTTTTAATCAGAAGTGAGTGGCAAAAGAAGATTTGTCATTATGCTGCTCTTGGACCATTAATTTTTGTGAAAGCTCTATCTTTTCATAGACGCCTTTAAGTTGTTGAAATAGGTCAAAGAAACTAGAAACTGCTTAGATGTTTTAAAGTAACTTTAAAAAATTGCATCCTGAAAAGTCCAATGATCTTCCATATAAGCATGCAGTGTACATAGTTGGGTACAACTAGTTCTGATCACTATATTTTAGAAAAATATGTGCAAAAGAGGTGCCAAAATAATGTATTAGAATGGCATCAGGAGAGAAACAGATTAAACTGGAGAAGGTAGTTGAAAGAGGAGATCATGAAAGGACTAGATGGGGTGAGCAAAGAGAACTGTTTCAGATAATTCAAGGGGAAAGGCACTGGGATTCAAGTGAAGGACAGAGAATGAGTGGAGGTGTTGTTGGTGAACGTGGTAGGGAGGGAAATGTCTTTACATTGTGCAGCAAGATGCAGTTCTAATTACATCATCAAGTTCGCTGACAACACAACTGTGATGTGGCTCATCAGCAAGAACGATGAGTCAGCTTACAGAGAGGAGGTGCAAACATTAACGGACTGGTACAGAGACAACAACCTAGACCTGAACATCAGCACAACAAAGGAGATGGTGATGGACTTCAGGAGAGCTCAAGGGGATCATTCTCCATCAACCAGTGATGGTTCCACCGTCGAGGTAGTCAAGAGCACCAAATTCCTTGGCATGCATCTGGCGGAGAATCTCTCCTGGCCCCCTAACACCAGATTCATTTTCAAGAAGGCCCGACAAATCCTTTACTTCCTGCAGAGGTTGAGGAAAGTCCAGCTTTCACCCTCCACCCTCACTACATTCTATAGGGGATGCATTGAGAGCATCCTATTTAACTGCATCACCGCCTGGTTCAGGAACTGTACCATTCCCAGAACATGTCCCTGCAGCGGATAGTAAAGACTGCTGAGGGGATTAATGGGGTCTCTCTCCTTGCCATGATAGACATTTATAATGGCTGTTGTTTGTGGAAAACCATAAACATTGTGAAGGACTCCACATGCCCCTTCCTCAATCTATTATCCCTCCTGCCCGAAATGTTCGGGCTCTCACAACTTGATTGAGAAACAGTTTTTTCCCCAAGCTGTGAGGCTTCTGAACTCAGGGGACACAGGCCTAGCATACGTAACATGATATCTATAAGTGATATGTTATTTATAAAAAAGTTTCTGTTGTAATTTAACTATGTGAATAACCAGCTCCACGGACGGGAGAAACACTATCTCCTTTTCACTGTACATTGAAATGGTTATGGTATGAACGACAAATAAACACGACTTGATCTGCAATGCGCTGTCTGTAAGCTTAGTAGAAACAATCAATCAAGGTTCTCGAAGGAAACTGGATGGCCTCATAAGCGAAAATCATTTTGTGGGACTAGAGGGGCTGAACATGAGGGATGGGGGGGGAGTAGGTGGGGGGGGGGTAGGTGGGTGGGTGGGGGATGTTGAAATGGAATTTACTCTTAGTGGTCTACAGCAGAGGAGGAGCCTGGCTGATTAGGCTGTGAAAGAACAACTCTTTTCCTTCAGGGCTGTGATAATTCCATCTTTCTAAGCTTCTGCAGTTACTAAGAAATATCAGTGGGCCATCTCAGGAGTTTGCCACTGATTGTATTCTCCAGAGAAAATGTTTCAGGAGTCAGAAGGGACTGTCACTGCTTTAACAACAATAATCATTTTCCCAATATATCATTGAAAATATATTTGGAACCATTCATGTTCATAGAAACCAGATAATAGAATGCTGAATAAGAATGGTTATTGTTGAATCCATGTAGATATTAATGAAAAGATGTTTCTGTTTCTGCACAGATGATCACTTTTCTCAAGTATGCTATTACTGTGAAGCAGGATTCATGAATTATATGTCACGTACCTATTAAGTGAAATGGGAAAAAAATAAATATTCTTATGGATGCATCATGAAGAGATGATCATCTGTCACTCATATGTCTCTGTGAAGGAAAACCTTTCAAGCATGATGCTTTCAGTGTTAGTTGTGAAGTCTACAAAGGTCACTAATGGCCCTTTATTGAAGAGAATAATTTCTCACATATTTACCAGCATTTTTTGTCAAATTGACGGTGTTAATGCTCAGTATCTTTGAAAAATGTTTATTAATACGTTTAATTTGTTTATTTTAGTAGAATATTTTCACTTAATGTTTGCTTTGTGACCTCATTAGGCAACTAATTGTGATAAACTGTTGAAGGCATTACATTCTGCCAGTGGAACTAAATGATCCTGGGTTAACAACTAAACCTCTAAAACTATAATTGAGTGTTCAAGTTGCGTTTTGTGCAATTAAATGGCAAATATATCTGAAATAGAATATTTGGGAAATAGATTAAATAGTTCTGCCGCCATCTTTACATCTCAGTGTGTGAGCTGTGGAAAGAAAGCTTCTATTGCAACAATGAAAAATGTTTTAATGATTAGTGTAGATAGTGGCTCAGTGAATCTACCCAATTAGTAGATAACCTGTCAGATCAGGATAGACAATCCTTGCCTTCTGCTGGATCCCTATTACCCTGTTTAAACCAGAGCAATTAGGGGTGACCTCACAATCCTAAAAAAGTATCGGTCATTTGTCACGAAAATTAAATCTTATTCTCCTGTAAATGTTCTCAGTTTCTTTTATGTATTAGTTTGACATAAAATTATATTTGCTTTTAGTAAAAAAAACTCCTGATTTCTTAAAGCAAGGAAAATACTGCCATAAGTAATGATACAATAAAGATGAAAAACAGGTGACTAAATATTTTTGTTACATGTTAGCAGGCCACACACCATTTATAGGAAGGAAAGGATAATTCCTTGACGAAGGGCTCAGGCCTGAAGTGTTGTTGATATCCCTTTGCTTTCTGTAGATAGTGTGCATCCCTGCTGAATTTCTCCAGCACTTTTGTGTATTGCACATAATCATATACTTTCTTAACCTTATGGCTTTTCATATTTCTTTACAGCTAATGAACATTTTTGTTCAATAGTACTCTGAAAGGCATTTCATTCTGTAGAAGACATGATATAAATGAAGGTTGCTGTTGTTGATATTAAAGTGTACACACTATTTCAATACAAGGACCACAGTAACCAGTGTGTGCACCTATAAAGTGTAAAAACCACAATGCTGTGATCATCAGGTGATATATTTTAATGATACAGTTAGACAAAGGACTCTACATCACCTTTGTTGACCTCACCAAAGCCTTCGACACCGTGAGCAGGAAAGGGCTTTGGCAAATACTAGAGCGCATCGGATGTCCCCCAAAGTTCCTCAACATGATTATCCAACTGCACGAAAACCAACAAGGTCGGGTCAGATACAGCAATGAGCTCTCTGAACCCTTCTCCATTAACAATGGCGTGAAGCAAGGCTGTGTTCTCGCACCAACCCTCTTTTCAATCTTCTTCAGCATGATGCTGAACCAAGCCATGAAAGACCCCAACAATGAAGACGCTGTTTACATCCGGTACCGCACGGATGGCAGTCTCTTCAATCTGAGGCGCCTGCAAGCTCACACCAAGACACAAGAGAAACTTGTCCGTGAACTACTCTTTGCAGACGATGCCGCTTTAGTTGCCCATTCAGAGCCAGCTCTTCAGCGCTTGACGTCCTGCTTTGCGGAAACTGCCAAAATGTTTGGCCTGGAAGTCAGCCTGAAGAAAACTGAGGTCCTCCATCAGCCAGCTCCCCACCATGTCTACCAGCCCCCCCCCCGACATCTCCATCGGGCACACAAAACTCAAAACGGTCAACCAGTTTACCTATCTCGGCTGCACCATTTCATCAGATGCAAGGATCGACAATGAGATAGACAACAGACTCGCCAAGGCAAATAGTGCCTTTGGAAGACTACACAAAAGAGTCTGGAAAAACAACCAACTGAAAAACCTCACATACCCACACTCCTGTTCGGCTCCGAATCATGGGTCCTCTACCGGCACCACCTACGGCTCCTAGAACGCTTCCACCAGCGTTGTCTCTGCTCCATCCTCAACATCCATTGGAGCGCTTTCATCCCTAACGTCGAAGTACTCGAGATGGCAGTGGTCGACAGCATCGAGTCCACGCTGCTGAAGATCCAGCTGCGCTGGATGGGTCACGTCTCCAGAATGGAGGACCATCGCCTTCCCAATATCGTGTTATATGGCGAGCTCTCCACTGGCCACCGTGACAGAGGTGCACCAAAGAAAAGGTACAAGGACTGCCTAAAGAAATCTCTTGGTGCCTGCCACATTGACCACCGCCAGTGGGCTGATAACGCCTCAAACCGTGCATCTTGGCGCCTCACAGTTTGGCGGGCAGCAACCTCCTTTGAAGAAGACCGCAGAGCCCACCTCACTGACAAAAGGCAAAGGAGGAAAAACCCAACACCCAACCCCAACCAACCAATTTTCCCCTGCAACCGCTGCAATCGTGTCTGCCTGTCCCGCGTCGGACTTGTCAGCCACAAACGAGCCTGCAGCTGACGTGGACTTTTTACCCCCTCCATAAATCTTCGTCCGCGAAGCCAAGCCAAAGAAAGAAGACAGTTAGAGAAAATACTGGAACTACTTAGCAGGTCAGGCAATCTCTGTGGAGGGAAACCTTAATTATGTTTCTGCCCAATTATATCAGAATCAGAATTTATTGTTATGAACGTGTCACAACATTTGTTATTTTGCAGAATTACAGTGTAAATATTGCTATAAAATTACATTTAAAAGTAAATAAATTAGTGCAAAAATAAGGGAAAGTGAGGTACTGACTGGTTCATTGTCTGTTCAGAATTCTGATGGCAGAGGCGCTTATGCCTCTGGGTGTTCATCCTCAGGCTTCTTTACCTCCTTCCTGATGGCATCAGTCTGAAGAGTGCATGGCCTCTTCCTATAGCTAGGTGATCAAAGTGGTGCACAGTACTCTTAAGTTTGGAATCACCAGCATCTTGTATAGCTGTAACATGACTTCCCTGCTCCTGTACTCAGTCCCCTGACTGAGGACGACAAGTGTGCCAAATACCTTCTTTGCGACCCTGTCCACCTGCATCTTTGAATAGCAGTGCGGGATCTAATCCCCACTCTGTGAACAGATCCTTGATTTAATATGATGAGAAATGTCACTTCTGTCAATACTCTGCTTGCTTGGTATGAAACTAGATTTTTGTTGACAGAGGCCTGCTCTATTATGCTTTGAATGACAATTGCTATTCCTTTGTGTATGCTGCCAACCTATTTGAGGATGGAACACCCAAATCAAGACAAATTGTGTCACTGAGTAGTCCTTATTATTCAGTAACTATCCTGTAGTTTCCCATGGTGGATGACATGTAGATAGAAGAGTAAAGGTACAATGCTTTCACCATGTTGCAAGGCATCTGCCTGCTATTCTCTGGCAAGAGAAAATGAAATACGCTCAACATTAGTGATCTCCCTCCTGCATCAGTGAATAGCAAACTCTGTGAAGGTGGAGATATCTTCAATATTTGTTTAGAAGGAGCCTGGCAGTAATGATCCCACTAACAGCCACTGGGCCTATATGGTATGGCTATATCTAAAGCAGCTGTCAAACCTCAGAGAGGAGGTCTCATGTACTACTCCACACCAAGGTTCAGGGAGGAGTATTGCCCAACTGCACCTTAAACTTCCTTGCTGACAACCTTGTCGTTTCCCCTTCCAACAGTTTCTCCTGCTCTCTATGCTCTCTCCAAGTCAGTGATTCTTTTTCTTTCCACTTTAAGTAATCCCTATGCTATTGGTGCTCTGTGATTAGTAAGGGATTGCTTAAAGGTGGTATGTGTATGGGAAGGGAAGGTTGAGAATCACTGCTCTAGACCCAATTATTTCTGAAATATTTTGCTTGAGAAAAATTATTGGCCCATTTCCTTTGGAGTTATGAAACCGTGCACATAACAAGTCAATGAGGTACGATTAAAACAGTGGTTTTCAAACTTTTTCTTTTCACCCACAGACCACCTTAAGCCAACCCTTACCCAGAACACTGATGGCATAGGGAATATTTAAAGTGGTATATGAATGAAAAGAAAAAGGTTGAGAACCACTGCTCCAAGCCATATGATGATGTGCTTCACAGGCAGAATGAATTTCAACAAGAAAAGAAGCAATAAATGAGAATGAAAGGAGAAATAAAATTTGGATAAAGACTTAATGAGAAAACATCAGTTTGGGCCATTAAAACAGTATACCAACAATGAACTAAAAACAAATAAAATATCATTCTGAATTTATATGGGAGGGAAAAGTGATTGGAAAGTTGACAATTCAGAAGTAGATTGAAACCTGCAACTGATATATTTTATTCATAGTTTTCCATACATTTTTTGAGTCCACAAGAGACTCATCAGCAAACTATGGTATACCAGACATGACACCACCAGGATCCTTTGGGAGGAATTTCAATCTTGCCTTTATGAAGAAGAATGCCCTGTACATTTTTTATCCCTTGATATATTTTGTACAATTTATCCTAATCCAGCCACTGTGAGGGATTTGCTAACTAGCATTGAGTTAAAAGGCTTTTGAGTTGCAGCTTCTTCAACTGGTGATTAATATTTGCTAAATGTTTTCGTAGATCTGGATCTAATCTAGGACTTCCTTCATGTTATTCACAGCCTGTGTCCCTTGTGGGAGGTGTTATCAGTATATTCTTGGTCTTTTAGAAGAGCATTCTGAAATATTCTCCTTTTCCAATTTGTGTAAGATCTAAACAAGGGATTCCAGGTTTATCTTCCAAACCCAGGAAATGTTGAACATTTTCTCAATGACCAGGAGAAGCCCCTGTTCTTCAAAGCCCTCAAAAAGCTTTCCAAAAATAATCTACAAATACCCAATATGGACGTGCCCTAGAATCAAAGAAAGATCCTACACAGGTCCTTTATAATTAGCCCTGTGCTGTTCATAAAAAAAATATTGAAATACTTATCAGGGCAGACATCAACAGTTATAAAACAACTGGCAGTAACATTTTGGGATAGTGGCCTGTAATCAGACTGGTAAAAGTTTATTTAATTAACCATCCTAACCCAATCTGATCTACATGTGATTCCAGACCCACAATAATGTGTTCTCTCCAGACTGCTGTCAGTTCCTCCCATTTACAAAAGTATAATCTGTCTTTGAGGTCGGAGAACTCTCCCACCGGGAACTTAAGGGAACTCCTGAAGGATTTCTTCACGTAGATTACAAGTCCTTGCCAAGTCCCCACAACACGACTGTAACCTTTAATAAACATCTGGTGACATTCCTTAACCTGTGGACAGGTGCTGACATTTAGGATGTCAGGCGTAGCTGCTGAGCGAGGAAGGAGGGAGGAATGAGTGATGAATAGAGGGAGGAAGAAGGAGAGAAATTGAAATGGAATACAGACACACAGCACAGTAACAGGCCTTTGCATCCCACCAGCCATTCTGCCTAATTACACCCAATTGAACGACAACCACTGTACATTTTGAACGGTGGGGGGAAACTGGAGCATCTGGAGGAAACCCACACAGACATGGGGAGATCATATAATCATGCCAGATTTGAACCTGGGTCGCTGGCACAGTAATAGCGTTGTGTGCTATCCACTGTGTTAATTGTGCACCCAAAGGAGGGAGGTGTGGTAAGACATTCGATATGGTGTAAGTGGGAACAGATAAATAATTGAATGTACAGATCGGTGATAATGAAGATGAGGAAACTGATGTAGTTCTGAAAAATTTGGGACAGGGTGAATGCAGGAGTGCATCTGTAGTATTAAGAGGTCTCCGCCTGCCCTTTTACCATAATCTTAAAAATTTCCTCTTTACGGGAACCCATGTGGGCTACAGTCAGACTGCAGTTAAAATGGTGTGTGCTTCCGCATTATATCTTCTTCGTCATGCTCTTTATAAGCAAGAGTGATGTAAAAGGGATCCTGAATGTGCTCAATCAAAACTGTGTGTTGCTTCTTTTCATATTTTGTAGATGATCCAGACAACCAAAGCTTTATTAGAAAATGGTGATGGGGTGTGTGAAAAAATAATGCAGTGTCAAAGAGCAGGTATGTGCAATTTTAAAGAGGCTTTATTAAAATTATTTTACTAATTGCACAAGAACCTTGTCATCGTTGTGTATTTTAATAATTCTTTTCAATTAATACATTTTACAGGTTACCATGGAGAAGGATTGAATTGTTATTAAATATTTAGAACTATGTAGAATCAGTAATTGCTTGCAAAATTAGCTTCAAGTGATGGGAAGAATGGTCTGAATTAATTCATTTTTGAAATAGCTGAAATTTAAAACGGTTAGTGAGCTAACCAAAAACCCCTTCCTTTCACTTGGAACACTCCACTAAATGAGACTGTGCTAAATGCTTGCACATTAAAGGTTCATATAACTGCTTACTGTGAAACTTTCATATACAGCAGGCACCTGGGTTGAGGTGTTTTAAAAAGAATAGGATGGATGGTGTGAGAGGGGGAGGAGGTAGCATTTCTAGTCAGGGATAGCATCATGGTCATAGAAAGGAAAAGCTCTATAAAGAAAGTGTCTACTGAGTCAAAGTGGGTGGAAGTCAAAAATAGGAAGGGAACAATCACTGTAATGGGAGTAGACTATAGGTCTCAAAATAGTCCTCGGGACACCAAGGAACAGACAAGTAGGCAGATTTTGCAATGGTGAAGAAATTACAGGGTTATTATTATAGGAGACTTCAACTTTCCTAATGTTGACTGGCACTTCCTGACTGCAAGAGGGATAGATGGGGCAGAATTTGTCCTAAATGAATACTTTGCTTCAGAGAAAAGGACATTGATCAGTGTGAGGTTGGACTAGAACAGGCTTGTGTGCTGGATGATGTTGAGATTAAGGAAGAGTTGAATCTTCTTAAACACATCAAGATTAATAAGTCCCCGGGGCCCGACATGATATACCCCAGGTTACTGAGGGAAGGAAGGGAAGAGATAGCTGGGGCTTTGGGTATGATCTTTGAGGAGGATTGGAGAATGGAAAATGTAGTCCCCTTGTTTATAAAGGTAATAGGGAGAATCATGGGAATTACAGACCAATGAGTCTTACGTCAGTGTTGTGCAATCTATTGGAGAGGATCCTTAAGAATGGGAGCTTTTGAAGAAGTACAGTCTACTCATGGATTGTCAGCATGGCTTTGTGAAGGGAAGGTCTAAGTTTTTTGAGGAGGTAGCAAAACAAATTGATGAAGGTAGAATGGTAGATGTGGTCTATATTGTTACGAGCCCAAAGGACCCCAAAACCCAGCAGCAATAGATATTCACCAAGACAAGTCGTTACTTAAACAAAAGTTGTTTTTAATTATCTTTAAACATGAAAACAGAATCAAACTAACTTATCTCTATTAACTTAACTAACCCAAATTCTAATTCTAAGTGCACTTGTATGATATGTGTGTAAATTTAAGGAAAGTTCTTTGGTTCACAGTTCAATTTCACTTCAAGTTCACTTGGTTGTAGGCAATTCTTATACTGTGCACAGAATTTAACATGTATAAAATTCACCAGGCTTTGGTGCTCAAAAGGTAAATATTTAGCGCTCAGGAAGGTTCTTGTAGGGTTTGCAGAGAGAGATTTCCACAACTGAGGTACCACCATTAGTCACCTTAATGTCTCGCTGATGAAACTTGCCCCATCAGGGTTCTCCAGATGATAATCTCTTTCTGTCAGGGTACCACAGAGTTCCTTTCTGTTTCCCTTATTCCAAGAGAAACATCAGACAGATAGCACTTCCAGCCATCAACCACTCTGGAACTTCCTGTCTCCAACAAGCTTCTCCTGGCTTGTTTAAGCCATGACTGTTCAGTCTCTTTCAGTGTCACACACACACGGGCTGAGAGAGCTTGTCTTCTCTCTCTCTCTCTCTCTCTCTCTCTCTCTCTCTCTCACTCTCTCTCTCTCTCTCTCTCTCTCCAACTGCCAGAAATCCATGCGATTCTCTCACTTGCAAAACCCCCATCTTCTTCAACAAACAACAAGAGTTATCCTTCTTGGTGAAGCTTTTGTCTTAGGTACACAAAACCCAGGAGTGACTTTTCTGTGAGCACTTTGTAGAAAGGTCAGAAGCCTTGTAGTTATTCAACCAGCCAGTCTGTCTCCAATCCAAAAAATGGTCTATTCATTTAATTTCAATTAACACCTACTTGCTTAGTATTCTCCATAGTTTCTGTAAAGTTCCTGAATATGAATTCTTCAGTATTTCAAATGAGATCTGTTTTAAAATGTGTGTATGTATGTAACCTACTCTAATCTTACCAAATTCTCCCAAATTATCTACTCCATTACAATATGGATTCTAGTAAGGCATTTGACAAGGTCCCCCATGAGAGACTCGTTCATGAGGCATGGGATCCACGGAACCTTGACTGTGTGGATTAAAATTGGCTTACGTATAGAAAGCAGAAAGTAGTAGAGGAAGGAAGTATTCTTCCTGGAGGTTAGTGACTCGTGGAGTTCCACAGGGATCTATTCTGGGTCCCCTGCTCTTTGTGATGGCTTCTGCTGGTGCAGAGTGGGGAGTGGAGTCACAATGCTACCATGGAATTAATCTACCCAGTTGGACTGCCATCAGCTCCATACAAGCTTTAAATGGCCAGTTGAAGGAGCCGAAGGTGATTTTATTTAAAAATACTGCAACCGCGGGGCCTTGTATTCAAGATGCCAGAGCTTTTGATCATCATCATCTATGAGGGGTTACAGACTCCAGGGAAAAAAAGACTGGCACAGCGGACCAGAACATGGGGTAAAACACCCCTGTTTAAGATAAATAAGCAGAGGAGACAACCCACAGGACGGTGACCACAGCGGCGGATCAGTGAGGGGTTTTGCAGTTAAAGAAACACAGATAGCGTATAGTTGGTGACTCAAGGCGAGGAACCCACACAGGCTGTGGACTGCTGGAGTCTGGCTCGAGACTGGTTGAAGGGGTTCCAGGTATCAGAACTGGGATGCGAGAGGGTGCCGAGGATGCTGAAGGGTTCCTGATCACATCAGTGGTTTGGATTTGGTGCTCGGGCTGCTGTTGGTTTGGACTGGACTATGTGATTGCGAGGACTGCTGGAGGAGAATCCATGGGAACTCAGTGACTCTGGGAGGTCTCTCTTTTGCTTCTCTTTCTCTGACTGTAAGAGGCTCTTTAGGCAATTTCTGCCAATTGCAAATTTGTCTGCCATGTAATATTGCACTGTCTTTATTACATGATAATAAATTGAATCTTGAATTTTGAGATGAAGAAGCAGAAGGATGTGTCAGTAAGTTTGTAGATGATATGAAGGTTGGAAGGGTTATGGATGGTGCTGAAGGTTGGTGTAAGTTACAGAAGGATATAGACAGGATGTAGATTTGGGCAGATAAGTGACAGGTGGAGTTCAATCCAAGTAAATGTGAAGTGATGCATTTTTAAACAGCAAACCAAAAGGCTGAGAACAGGGTTAATGGTCAGATATTTAACAGTCTAGAGTTACAGAGGTCCCTTGGGATCCAAGCCCATACATCTCTCATGGTTGCTGCGCAGGTTGATAGGATAGTTAAGAGGGCCTATGGGATGCTGGGCTTCATTGAATTCTAGTGACGAGAGGTCATGTTGTAACTCTACAAATCTCTGGTGAGACCCCACTTAGAGTATTGTGTTCAGTTCTGGTCACCTCATTATAGGAAAGATGTGGAAACTATGGAGAGGAGATTTACCAGGATTGGAAAATAAGTCTTATGAGGCAAGTTTAGCAAAGCCAGGACTGTTCTCTTTGGAGCAAAGAGATGTCTACAAGATTCTGGAAGGCATCAGTAAGGTGGACAGCCAGCACCTTTTTCCCATGCCAAGAATAGAAAACACCAGGGGACATATGTACAAAGTGAAGAGAGGAAAGTTTAGGGGAGACATCAGGGGTATTTTTTTTTATATAGAGAGTTGTTGGTGCCTGGAATACTTTGCCAGGGATGGTGGTGGAGGATGAAACTTTAGGGGGTTTTAAGAGATTCTTAGATAGGCACATGGATGAAAGAAACATAGAGGGTTATGAAGTAGGAAAGTATTTTATTTTGGTAGGAATATATAGGTTGGCACAACATTGAGGGGTGAAGAGCTTGTACTGTGGTGTAATGTTCTATGTACTCTATCAATCTCCCTCAAATGCTCTAAGACCCGAAGACATAGAAGCAGAAATGGGCTATTCAGCCTGTCGATTGCTCCATCATTTAATCATGGCCTAATCCATTTTGCCACAGCCCTACTGCCTGACCTTCTCCCCATAACCTTTGATGCCATTACTAAGTAAGAACCTATCAAAGTCTGTCTTAAATACATATTATTTTACAAGATATAGACTTCAATAAATCACTTCTATTCTTGTAATCTCCAGTGTGTATTGGCCTAAGTAATCAAATGTTCTTCATGCAACATTCCTATTGACTGCTATCTTTCCTTAAATATGGAGATCAAATTTCATGCTACCATCAATTCATTCTTCAAAGCCATATTAAAACTTCCCTACATTTGTACTCCATGCTCCTTTTAGTAAAAGTTAACATTCCATTCTCCTTGTGAATTATTTGCTGTACCTTCATGCCAACTTGATGTACTACGGCCCCCATATCCCTTTGTGCCATTGCATTTTGTAGTATCACGTTTAAATAATTTAATTTTTCAGTCTCCCTACCAAAGTGAATAATTTCATTATTTCCCCATCATAGTACAACTGCCACCTTCTTGCCCACTTATTCTGGATCCTTTTACCCGTCCTTTATAGTCTCCTCCTAACTTGCTGACTCATCAGAGAAAAACAAGTTCAAATATTTTGACAGTAACTGGGGATTTTAAACCATTTAATAAAACCAGAGTTAAAAATCGAGCATCAATAATAATGAATCATAAAACTGTCAGTCATAAGCACATTAATTTCACTCATGTAAATCAAGGAAGGAACTCAACAGATCGAACAACCCTAACCCACAACAACCTTCTAAATTATCCACAACACCTCTGATGTTGGTGTCATTTGTCCTCATACAACTTGCATTTATATGATACCCTGAATAGAGCAATGCATTCCAATGTTTATTTTCATAAGTACCCTTTGTAGCAAATTTTGACCCCTTGTGAAGTGTAGAGAGAGGTAGTCAAATGCTTGGTCAGAAGAGAAGGATTTGAGGAATGTGGAGAGTGTTGGAGAGGTTACAGAGAAAATCTCAGAGTCTGAGCCTAAGAAACTAAAGGAATGACTTACTTTAATAATGGAGCAGTTCAGTTCAGAAATTGAGGAGCACATAAATTTCAGATAGTTGCTGAATGGCGACACAGAAAGGATAACTTAATGGTTAAACCACTAGACTAGAGATGCAGAAAATTAGTTCAAATCGCTTGGCAGCGGCTGCAGATTTTGAAGTCACTTAATTTAGAAACTCAAGAGTTAAGCAACGATGACTGTAAAACTGTCAGATAGTCATTAAAGTTGTTTGGTTTTCCAATGTACATTAAAGAAAGGAATCTATGGTCTTTACCCAAGCTAGTCTATTCACATCAAGGTGGTTGATTCTTAATAACTCTTCAACAACTACTGTTTGTAGCAAGAAAAAATAAACAGATGGCTTCCCAGTTTTGACTTAGTAACCCCAATTTGGGCAAAGGATTATTCCCCAACTTCAAATTTACTTGTTCCATTTCTAGCAACACTCTTTCCTTTCTCGATCTCTCTGTCTCCACCTCTCGACAAACCCACCAACTTCCACAGTTGCTTATACCTCTTCACACCCTGACCCGTGTATGGATTCCATTCCTTTTTCATAATTCCTCTGTCTCTGTCACTGTCACATCTGCTCCCAGGACAAGATCTTCCATCCCAGATCATCCTCAATGTCCTCCTTCCAAAAAAAATGGCTTCCCCATTACAACTATCTACTTGGCCCTCACCTGCATATCCTGCATTACCCGCACATCTGCTCTCGTCCCCTCCGCCCCCACATGCAACAAGGACTGGATATAATAGTACATGCACTGAAGAGGAGGTCATTAGAAAGTCTTCAGCATTGACACTGGAATCAGCTCATATATAGAAAAGGATGAGTTGTGCTGATCACCACCTCCAGCATGCACTCCCAACTAACTGATGAATCAGTTGCCATCCTTATTGATCGCAACTTGGAAAAAGTAAGGGAGAATGGTTATCCGTTGAATGAAGGAAGCTGTGGGATGAGCTGTTAGAGGTATATAAAATCAATGTGAATGCTCACAGTCTTTTTTCCAGATTGCAGAAATTATTTCCTTCCTCAGCTAGTTAGCATATTTCTCACAGTTTGGCGGGCAGCAACCTCCTTTGAAGAAGACTGCAGAGCCCACCTCACTGACAAAAGGCAAAGGAGGAAAAACCGAACACCCAACCCCAACCAACCAATTTTCCCCTGCAGCCGCTGCAACTGTGTCTGCCTGTCCCGCATCGGACTTGTCAGCCACAAACGAGCCTGCAGCTGACGTGGACCTTTACCCCCTCCATAAATCTTCGTCCGCGAAGCCAAGCCAAAGAAAGAAGATGGATTTATGGAAGGGGCTCATCACGAGAGCAAGGGATTAAATTCAAATGAATGCTAAAAGAATGAAAATCATAAAAGCTTACAAAAATATTTTTTTAAATCTTAAACCAATCAAAAATTAGTTAAAGAGATGCATAAAAATTTAGTGGCCTACAGAAAGGAAAACAAATAATTGGGCAGTCACCTACTGAAATGTTTATTAATATGTGTTGAGTCAAGGAGGTTTTTCCAATTGTATTTTTGTTAAAATATTTAAGAGTTGCTTCTGTTTCCACAAGTCTACAATCAAAAGCCCTTTGGAAATCCAACCTCATAATCTCATTCCATAATATTCCCTTCTGCCATGTCATTGGACAATTCAGTAAGGCTGCTCAAGAATTATTTCTTTGAGAAGCTATGCTATTATGTTTTCATTTGCTTGATATTTTTCTATCACTTCAATAAAAGGATTTCATTGCCTTTCCATTAAAGTTAATCTAATTGTTCTGAATTTACTTTCCTACCCTTTTTAAATAAAGGAATCATGTTATCTTTCTCTGGCATGACATTTTACAAAATGCTTCTTGCCTAATTTATGTACTGAGGCAGTCCATCCAGACTTAGGTTTATCTCTCTTCTGTAGATTTATTTATAAATTGTTTCCCCTTTTTAATCTTTGATTTTTTTTCTTTTAATGTCATTTATCAGCCTTTCTGATATATAGTGAGACGGTCATTATTTAAAATTTCTATGTTGAGCTTATTAAGTGGTTTCCTCAGAGATGTATCTTGTGTCATTGTTTCTATTTATATCTCTTGGTTATTTAAATTGTGGTTTGCCTGCCTGTTTTCTCTTACAACTTTCCTCACATTTTTGAATGAGGTTCAGTCATCCTCAGTGACTGTGATATCTGTTGGTCGGATGCTTGTCTTTCACTCAGTGACATGGGTTAAGGGGCATTAAGAGATCTTTGATATTTGCAAAATGTGGGTATGAATGTTTAATAGACTATCTGAAGACTTCACTTCTTGGTAACCTCCAATTATTAGATGTTATGATATATATCATTTGTTCCTTTGGCATTCTCCAGTCCTTTTTCTATTTTCCTTTCTTTCTTTTTATGGGGGAGGGGGGATATGGGGTTGTGGTGGTGGAATTCTTTTCTGCCACTTGATTAATGTTCAAAAGCTTTTTCATTTACTGTAATGCATTTACTGTTGTGGTTTAAAATGCATTAATAAAATATTAAAAATAGTATCCTTCTCTCAGATAGTTACATTTTGAAGATTATGCTTTTGAAACTTGTTTCAGATATCCTCTCCAATAATTAACAGTCAAATAAAATAATTAACACAGATTGTCTGGTCATTAAATCATTACATGGATGGGGAAGGTTTCGAGGGATATGGGCTGAATGCAGGCAAATAGGACTAGTTCAGATAGACAACTTGTTCGACAAGGACAATTTAGGCCGAATGGCCTGTTTCTGTACTGTATGACTCATTATACAATTTCCATTTATGGGTCTTTGCTATGTGAAGTTGTTTTCTTTGTTTCATGCATTATCAGACAGTACAGTGGCACAACTGTGTGATCTGCCAGTGCCAGAGACCTGAGCTCTCTCCTGACTTAAGGTCCTGTCTGTCTGCAGCTCACAAGTTCTCGCTGTGACAATACGGGTTTCCTCCAAGTGCCCAAATTTCTTCCCAGATCCACAAGACATGTGGGTTTGTAGGTTAATTGCTCCTAATACAGGGGCGGGCAACCTATGGCCTGCACATCCAACCCATGATCCAAATTTTCCGGCCTCTAACGCAACAGTCAGCAATTAGCTACATTTTTTAAGCCCTGCCAACATCGGCAGCTTACACAAAAATGGTTGTTTCGACTTCCGTAGTGCAGTGCACTGTGGGACATTGACAGCTTGCGTGAAAGCAGTTGTTTTGGCTACTGTAGTCCAGTGCATTGTGGGACAATTGAGTGCTGTTATGCCAGGCGGGCAGTGGGATCTGATTTCAAATGGACAATCGCTGAGTTTGGAATGTGCGGGTTTGGTTTGCAGGTAACAGGTGCTGATGTCATCGTGGCCAGACTGGTGCCAACAGGTAAATGAGTGAAGCTGGTGTCCGGATCCAAATTTATTCAGCCCGTAACCCAGTGGTCAGCAATTAGCTACACTTTTTTTAAAAACCCTGCCAACATTGACAGCTTACGTGAAAGTGATTGTTTCGGCTACTGTGGTACAATTGAGCACTGCCGTGCCAGGCGGTCAGTGGGATCCAATATCGAACGGTTGTCAAAAGGTTGAAAACATTTTTCTTTTGTTGACACTGCACCTGCAAATCAAGGTACATTAATTGTGCTATATTTCAAATTCGATTAAAAATTATACATCAACAACTATGTCACCTAATATCAAAATGCTTTCCAAACGACAAAAAAAATCAAGTTTCCCACTGATTGAGCTGCCGTCTGTTTTGGGGTTAGTTATTTTGTTTTCATTATGACTCATTTTTCTCCTTTTTGATTTTTATTTTTTTAAATTGTGTAATTTTGATGATTAACTCATGATTTTTGGTGCATTTCCAGATTTGAAGATGCCTTCCCTGACCTGAAATGCACCACTGTAGTTTTTAAGAAGGAATACGGTTGATCTCATTGCTTGAACTTTTTCTGTGGATTGTTTTTTGATGAATTATTGTACATTATGTACTTCAAGCAGAAACCATCGAAAACTTCAATTACATAATATTTGTGTTTCAGTATTTATTTCATTTATGGTAGAGGTAGGGCACTACAGTTGGCATAGCAGTTAGTACATTGCCTTTACAGCACCAGCGATGGGGAATGGACCAGGGTTTGAATTCCATGCTGCCTGTAAGGAGTTTGTATGTTTACCCTGTGTCTGCATGGATTTTCTCTGGGGCTCTGGTTTCTTCCCACCATTCAAAACATACCAGGAGTGCAGGTTATTGGGTTGTAAATTAGTTGGCATAGACTCATGGGCTGAAATGGCCTTTTACCATGCTCTATGTCTAAAAAAAAATCAGTGTGGCCCTCCAGTCAACCACTAACACACCATCTGGCCCACACATGGTAAAAGGTTGCCAGTCCCTGTCCTAGTATGTAGGTGCATGGATGGTGGAAGAGGGAGAGATAGTTGATAATGATGTGGGGAGAATGTAAATGGGATTAAATGGATGGATGATGGTCAGTGTGGACTCATTGGGCTGGAGGGCATTTTCCTGAACTGTATCCAGGGCTCTTTTATTAAAGCACATCTTCTGGGCACTATTGGTCATCATGGTTAATGTGATCAACTCCAGAGTCTAAACATGCTCCTGCATGGTTTATGGTGAGGATTTAGTAGAGAGCAGTGAAAAAGAAGTGAAATCAGGAATTGCGTGTTCATACAATTTTATTTCAGAAGTTTACAAGATGAAGTAATATCCTTGATGGAATCATGTATCATATATGTAAAGCTCTTGTTTGAGAGCCTATAGCTTTTTCCAGCTTGCTTACAAATCTGGCTGAATTGCACTGCTGAACAGCTCAGCTCAACTCTTGCATCATTCAGTATTGTATGCCCATGTACAGTGCCTGGGAATAACAAACATCTGTACTTTCAGCTATGGAATTCCATGAAAATCTGCACAATACCGGAGCTAAAGAGGGCCTTAAAGGAAGAAAGCTTCATAAAGCTGTTGAGAGCTTTACATGGAACATCACTATTCTTAAGGTATTATCAATATAATCATTATTCTTCTGTAAAGAAGACTGATTGAGAGTATGAGCACGTCTGATAAATGATACGTTTTCTCTCAGCAGGTAATGAAACCACAAAAAAATTGACATTTTCATTTTATAATTAAAATTACAAAATATGCTGTAATGACAGATAATATATATTATTTATGCCTCAGTTATGTTTATAGTATTTGGTGCCTTATTTTAAAACAGGGTTTAAAGCCATTTAAAAGACAGATTCATTAGGATGTGCAAGGATGAGAAATTGGAGCCACAGTCAGAGATATTAAATACTGGGACTGTTTCTAGTAGAGAAGGTGAAGAGTGATTTAATAGAAGTGTTCGGAATGATGAAGGGCTTGGTAAATTGAAGAAGCATAGTTTGTATCTTTGAAGTATGGATTAGCATTTGAAAACAATCAAAAGGTTAAAAAAATATAGGAGAAACATATTAAGACATTTGGAGCAAAGCTTCCTTTGCCACAGGAAGCAATTTTTGGTAGCATACTTAAAGATGAAGTGTACTAGTTTTGGATTTTTCTCCATTTAAAACAAATATAGTTTTAAAGTAGATTTCTAATGATGGAAAGTGAGGTTACAGAAGAACTATTTCTTTGCAGGTTAAGTTTTCACATGTTGCTAATCTATGAAATGTTGATTTTGCAATAGAAAATCTCAATAAACCATAAATATCACATGTATTTCATTAAAATGGCATTACGTTTTTATGGAATTGGGATTCAATATTAAAAAAGTGGTCAGGGAAGTGACAGTGATAACTGTTATGTATAAGCCCGACCTGCTGTCCATCATGGCACCTATGTCATGATGTCACCCCTCCACATATATATATATATATATATATATATATATATATCTCTCTGTATGTCAGTAGACTTCGTGGGGCCATTCGTGGGAGAGACTTTCATTATAGTGGTGGATGCACATTCCAAATGGCCAGTAGGTTTACATATGAAAAACACCAAAACCGATTCTACAGTTGAACATCTACGGGCCATGTTTGGCCACATACAGATTACCTCACAAATTGGTCACGGACAATGGACCCCAGTTTACATCAGAACCTTTCAAAACATTTATGTATGTCAACAACATCAGGCATATTTTGTCGGCACCCTATCGCCCAAGTACTAATGGGGAGAGGTGGAATGCTTTGTGCAAACATTCAAAAAGCGATGAAAACCAAAAAAATGACTAAATGCCTCCTGGATTCAGAGAATTGAAGATTTCCTACTGGGGTATGGAAACACACCACGTTCTACCACAAAACACACCCCAGCAGAATTGATGTTTGGCCGCAACCTGCGGAAAAGACTATCCACAGTTCACCCGGATCTGGGCCTCCGTTTAGAAAAATCCACATCGCCACAAACTTTACCTAGAACACTAGAGGTGGGCGAGAGATTACTGGTAGAAGATTACAGACAATACAAAGTCCAATGGGTGGAAGAGGTGATCCTACAAAAGTTGAGCCCCTGCACATACTCTGTTCTAGTGGGACACATTAACCAATTGGGGCTATTGTCTGACTCCAAAGTCCACAAACTACCTCATGAGGGAGGTAGAACCAGACTTGCCATCGCCTGCCATGGTAATCCAACTCCTTGGACCGAGTGAAAGAGGGGTGGAGACGACTTGCCCATTAACTGCGACAAGCAGCCCATCACATAGAACCTCGGAGGCCAGCGAAGGCCGGCAGTCACTGTCAACCCGAATATCTATGAGTTCCATCTAGAACAGCCCCGAGCAAATACTGGTCCAGCATGCCATGCCGAGGTGGTGACCACCCAAGCACTTAACCATATAACCATATAACCACTTACAGCACAGAACAGGCCAGTTCGGCCCTACTAGTCCATGCCGTAACAAATCCCCACCCTCCTAGTCCCACTGACCAGCACCCGGTCCATACCCCTCCAGTCCTCTCCTATCCATGTAACTATCCAGTCTTTCCTTAAATGTAACCAATGATCCCACCTCGACCACATCTGTCGGAAGCTCATTCCACATCCCTATCACCCTTTGCGTAAAGAAATTTCCCCTCATGTTCTCCTTATAATTTTCCCCCTTCAATCTTAAACCATGCCCTCTAGTTTGAATCTCCCCCACTCTTAATTGAAAAAGCCTATCCACGTTTACCCTGTCTGTCCCTTTTAAAATCTTAAACACCTCTATCAAGTCCCCTCTCAATCTTCTACGCTCCCGAGAAAAAAGCCCCAGTCTGCACAACCTTTCCCTGTAACTCAAACCTTGAAATCTTGTCAACATTCTCGTGAACCTTCTCTGCACTCTCTCTATTTTGTTTATATCTTTCCTATAATTTGGTGACCAAAACTGTACACAGTACTCCACATTTGGCCTCAACAATGCCTTGTACAATTTCATCATAACCTCCCTACTCTTGAATTCAATACTCCGATTTATGAAGGCCAACATTCCAAATGCCTTCTTCACCACACATTCTACCTGAGTATCAGCCTTGAGGGTACGATTTACCACAACTCCTAAATCCCTTTGTTGCTCTGCACATCTCAATAGCCTACCATTTAATGCTTATGACCTATTTAGATTTGCCTTTCCAAAATGTAACACCTCACACTTATCTGTATTAAATTCCATCAGCCATTTCTCAGCCCACACCTCCAGCCTTCCTAAATCACCTTTTAATCTATGGTAATCTTCCTCACTGTCCACAACACCACCAATCTTTGTATCATCCGCAAACTTGCTTATCCAATTCTCCACCCCTACTTCCAGATCGTTAATATATATAACAAGCAATAGTGGACCGAGGACCGATCCCTGAGGAACTCCACTAGTCACCGGCCTCCAATTGGACAAACAATTTTCTACCACTACTCTCTGACACCTCCCATCCAACCATTGCTGAATCCATTTCACTACCTCCTCATTTATACCTAATGCCTCCACCTTTTTTCCTAACCTCCTGTGGGGAACTTTGTCAAAAGCTTTACTAAAGTCTAAATAGACAACATCCACAGCTTTCCCTTCATCAACCTTTTTTGTAACCCCCTCGAAAAACTCAATCAGGTTTTAAGGACAATATTCCATAATTATTATTAAATTCCTTTCTGTATTATAATTAGTCAGTATATGTATTCTAATTCACACTAGTAGTCATGGGTCCGATGTAGTAATGGTAATTAGAGGGGGTCCATTCAACATGTATTGCACAAGAGGAAGAGTGTTGTGTATAAGCCCGCCCTGCTGTATATCATGAAGCCCATGGAATGATGCCACCCCTCCCATATATTATCTCTGTATGTCAGTAGCTATGTTAGTCTAATGGTATTAAAGAATGAGAAAGCACCACATCTCCAGGTCCTAATTGTGTAAGTGGCAATAACCAATTAGACTTAAGACAAAAAAAGGATAAAATACAACTGATTACATACTTTAGAAATCACAAAATTTAATAGCACAGGTTATCACCTGATGAAGTAGAACTGCAAATTTATAAGAATAATGGAAACATTGAGCACAACAGTTGTGTCTGTTGAGGAATCCACTGATTAAAACCAAGGATGAAGCCCAGTAAGGATTCATGAACTGCAGTAGTGTTTTTTTTTTCAAAATGATATCTTATGTGGCAGCAGAATGAAAGTCATTTGTGATCTTGAGAACAAATTGTTTCCTCCTTCACCCAGACGAAGTGGCATGCCAGAGGATTTTGGGAGCAAATCAGCTGTCACCCTAATGAATATGTGTTTGATCTGTATCCTACATCTTTGAATCATGTCCTTTGTCCTATGTGAAGAACACATGCAGAGTTCAAGAGTAATCCTCATGGAGGCTAAGGATTTTGACTTGTATCATTCAATGAGTTAAATGTCCTTCAAAGCCAGCCTTATCTTTACTTTCATCACCACTATATATTATATTATTTAATTATATAAGAGTTTAAGTGATACTCTTTGCTGAGCTGAAAGCAGCAGGGTTTCTGTAAGGTCTGGGTTTTATTAATATCTCTCTATCACCTCTCCCTCAGCATCCTGCTCCAACCAACAATGGGGGAACATTTATTACATTTTATTAACATAAGTATCACATCATCTTGCTTTGTCTTCTGTAGAGTATCCATTAGCGTGTAGCATTCTTTCCTGTGTAACTGCATTCAGGAATTAAACCTGTGTTTCTCCTACACGGAAAAGATCGTATTGCAAAAGCTTGCTACTAACAGCAGGACATCTGGCTCTCTGAACAGTGTGGAATTAACTTGTAAACAAACATGACTTATTTTTGAGGCTAGAGAACGGTTAGTAAGAATTTATTGACACAATTCTGACTAATGTGCGACTCTTAATCAGAAAACCACACAAATATTGCAAAATGCTCAAAACATTCAAAATATTATGAACTCATGTGCACCCTACCAATGAAAGTTATTGAGGCCTGTTCGTTAGATATATTCAAAAGGGAGTTAGATTTGGCCCTTACGGCTAAAGGGATCAAGGGCTGTGGAGATAAAGAGGAATAGGATACCTCGGGGCTGTGTTCTCAGCTTGCTCCTGTTCAGGGTACTGACTCACAATTGCATTGCCAGATCCAGCTCCAACAGCGTCATCAAAATTGCAGATGAGACAACAGTAGACGGCTTCATTGGTAGCAACGACGAGTCATACACAGAGAAATAGAAGAAGATCTGGTGATGTTGTGCAAGAGTAACAACCTGAGTCTCAACATGGACAAGACAAAGTAGATGATCGTGGACATCAAGAGGACCAGGAGCAACCTGCCTCCACTATACATCAACACTCTGTAGTGGAGAGCACCAAGTTCCTTGGAGTTCACTAAACTAATGATCTATCCATGGAGACTCAACATCTCCTCACTTGTCAGGAAGGCACAATAGTGACTGCACTTCCTGAGAAGACTGAAACGGACAAGAGTACCAGCCACCATTATACTAACCTACTGCAGGAGCTCTATCACGAGAGTCCTGGCTGACTGCATCACAGTGTGGCATGGCTGCTGCAGAGAAATGGATCAGAGGTCAATCCACCAGGACACATCTGAAGAGGATGCACAAAATCATCGAGGACCCCTTCCACCCTTCACACAGCATCTTTCAGCTCCTCCTGTCGAGAAAGAGATACAGAAGTATTAGAGCCAGCACCACCAGGCTGAGGAACAGCTTCTTCCCATGAGGAGTGAGAATGCTGAACGACCAAAGGAACTGCTCACATTAACGATTCAAGATTCTCAAATTTATGAAACAATATTTATTCATGTATTTGTATCTTTGAATACTTGTGCTGCATATATATTGTCTGTCTGTATGTGTGTTATGTCTGGTTGTGTGTCTGCGTGTTTTGCACCGAGGACCGGAGAATGCTGTTTTGTCAGGTTGTACTTGTACATCAGAGGACAATAAACTTGACTAAGGTTGTATAATCTCTCTCGATTGTGTTGAATGGTGGTGTAGGCTCTAAGGGCTGGACAGCTGCCTACTGCACCCATATTCTAGAATTCTGTGATCATTTAATAATCCTAGAACTAGAGGAGGATTCAGAATGAAGTGAAAAAAAAAACTATCAGCTGGAGAATGAAGCAGGTCAAGTAGCATCAATAGAGGAGCAGGTGAATGAAGTAATGGTGAACATTTCAGTTTGAAATACTTCATCAATATTCAGAACTGGAATATTATTTATTCCAAACTTCAAAGAAACTGCAGACTATTTTTATATTTCCCATTGCTCATTTTGCTGAAATTCCGACCTCTTGAACAGTCGTATGTTTGTCTGCCTCCTCTTCCTTTCTTTCTTCAGTCAATATCACATTGACATTGTTTATGATTTTAACAAGTTAACCAATCCCACGTTATTTTTGTGAATGATATATTCTACTGATGCTCACTTACATTTCCCCTCACCTGTCACATTTGTCTTTATTTGTTCACAATAAATTACACCCACTGCTTGTGTACTCAATTCACTTTACTCTCCTTTTTCAAAATGAGGGAAATAAAATGCATATATAAAACAACCTAGATGATCTCAGATCTCCCAATCACTTTATAGCCAGTAAAGTTCTCCGTCATATGTAACTAGTTTTGTAGCAAATGACACTTGATAACTATTGATCACACTTTCTATATGTGGTGAGCTGTTAGCCAGAATCAGACACACACATGGTAAAGACTGTACAACAGGCTTTAATTCACAAAGACTTCCACAGAGCCAGGCTGGCTGTTGCTGCAGTAATTCTGAGTGAGCTTCAGGAGGCCAGTGCAAGCTTATATCCCGGAGGATGATTGACACCCGACCAGGTGGGGCTTGATCCCTTCAGGCTGACTGATTGACAGCCGGCTAGGTGTTGTCCTGTCCCCTTACACTCCTGCAGGTACAGAGGTTGCCCCCTGCAGTAGGCCAGTGGTACACTCCTGCAGGTACAGATGTTGCCCCCAGCAGTAGGTCGGCGGTACACTCCTGCAGGTACAGAGGTTTCCCCCTGCAGTAGGCCGGCGGTACACTCCTGCAGGTACAGAGGTTTTCCCCCTGCAGTAGGCCGGCGGTACACTCCTGCAGGTACAGAGGTTGCCCCCTGCAGTAGGCCGGCGGTACACTCCTGCAGGTACAGAGGTTTCCCCCTGCAGTAGGCCGGCGGTACACTCCTGCAGGTACAGATGTTGCCCCCTGCAGTAGGCCAGAGGTGTACTATCACACTGAATAAGGCAAAGAAATAATTTATTAGCTACTCAGTCTTATGGATTGTCTCAGAGATGCATGTTTCCCAGGACAGTGGGTCTACAGATATGACTCTGGAACTAAGCCCTGAGGCACACTGCCAATTACTCTCTGTTCTGACATAGCTTTTTTTTTACACAGTAAAAACAAACTGGATTGTTTGCAATTACCAGTAATTTTCAATAGTAATATTCATATACAAACTTATGAAGTATGATTTATGTTTGTTGAGTGGAGAGGAGGATGGCAGGAAGGAAGTGCACTGATATTCTGATGGACAGTTACCTATCTTTTCATTTATCTGGTTTTTTTTAAATGTATTACACTACAAAACTGATTATCCGAAATCCTCAGTTATCCAAAATATTTTGGACCTGGAAAATTAGAAATCCTCATTTATCCAAAATTTTTTTCAGAGCTGACTTGGTGTCACAGGTTGAAAAAAAATTGGAATTTTGGAAAAACCTCTGAGTAGAATTTCAAGTTTTTTTTTATTTTGTTCTGGTTGTTTTTTGGTGAGAATTGAGCATTATTTCATGCTTTAAAAGCCTTCCCTTGTTTGTTGTTGTTTAAACATTGTTAAAAATGATTTGTTGTTGCTACTGGGCTGTTTTTAACAATGTGACCAGTTTTCCGAAAAAAAAAGTTTATCTGAAATGGGCCTGGTCCAATTTCGGATAATTGGAGTTGTACTGTATTAATAAAATTGTCAGTGATATTCAGGCAAGTAGGTTTTTTTAAGAATGATGAATTGAAACATCAAAGTGTTTTCACAAACAGCAAGTAAAAACCATTTAAAATCTTATTTATTTTCAAGTTAATATTATTGCTGATAAATTGCACAAGAATGGCTTTGGCATTTGACTTCATCTGACAGTTTTTTGATGAAATCGAACAAAGTGAAGTACCAGTAATTGCAATGCCAATCTTCCTAATTGAAAAATACCATGCAGTACTACAGCTGGTAGTCTAAAAAATCTTTGGCACATAAAAGGCACAGGTGAACTAGGCAGTGGAGACCGGTCAGCGTATGAGTTCTTTGATAACTCGCTGTTGTGGCGGATTGGGAGTAAAAAGCAGGAAGGTCATGGGTCTGGATAGTGAGCCAGTCAGAATGGTGGCAAAATGCCTGGAGTGTGAGCTTAGAGCATCAACTAACAAGGTGTTGGACATCTCCAGTTGTATTTTAAGTCAAAAAGATTCCACCCAAAATCTATTTCCTGGGAACAGAGGGAACCCTCTTCAGCAATCTACAAGTCCTCTTCTGAAGGATGACCTGTGCTGTGCCATCAGTGGGCTACTCACACACCATAGAAAGTCATTGAAGGAGTATCTAGATGGGCATGAAGGTGAGAGAGGGTCAATTTTTTTTCACTCAGAGGATAGTCCACATCTGGAATGAGCTACCAGTGGACACTAAAGAAGTGGGTAACAATTATGATGTTAAAAATACATTTGGACTGATACATTTGGAACAGTTTAGAAGGATATGTATCTAACACAAACAAATGGGATTTGCCCAGAATGCCAAATTGGTTGGCTTGGACAAGCTGACATTCCTGTTTCCATGCTTTGTGACTCCATGACTATGACTAAGTCTCTGGAGTGAGGTTTATTTCCTAACCTTCTGACGGAGACAGGAGTGCTGCCAACTGAACTACAACTAGTGAGATGAAGCATTTGTATTTTGTTCCTCAGATCTGTGATATCATTGCCAAAAAGTGGCAGCTCAGTGATGCAGCAAGGAGAGCTGTTCCCAGCTGCTCATACTGTATCTCCAGTAAACCAAGTTCAATACTAACCTCCAGTGCTGTCTCTGTGGAGATTCTCCCCATTTTCTCCAGGTGCTCATATTGGCCCTAATGTGTAGAGGTATATGGGGAAAGTTTTTTTTAGGAAGATATAAGAATAAAATGAATCAGGGTAGGATTACTGTAAAAATGAGTACTTGGTGGTCAGTGAACTGACAGACTTGTTTCTGTGCTTTGTGACTCCATGACTGAATCTCTGGAGCATCAAAACTACTGACAGAGGCAAGAATTCTGTCGTCACTGTATTAAGGAGTAGCTAAAACAAAGCATTTTGGTTTGACCCCATCAGCTCCTTATTTTTTTTAAATAATTTTAGAGATACAGCATGGTAGAAGCCACTTCCAGCCCACAAACCTTTGCAACCCATAAACACACACGTGATCAATGAACCTACCAATCCCATATGTCTTTGGAATGTGGGAGGAAACTGGAGCACCCAAAGGAAGCTCATTTAGACATGGGGAGAATGTACAAACTCCATTCACACAATGCCAGATTGGAACCCCGGTTGCTGTAATAGTGTTGTGCTAACTGGTACACCAACCATGCTGCCTTTTTTCTATTAAAATAGTGCATGAGATGATTCCGATGGGGAGATGGGCACCGAGAGTCTGAGGTTTGTCTCCGGAAGAGCAAGCCACAGAGCTACTTGGCAGAGTGTATTCCTGCTGTAAAGGTCAAGAAATTTTACTGCATTGTTAACCGGAAAATCTGCAGTCGCAGTGATTTTAGTGCTGGGGAAACTCAGTAGGTGATGCAGCATCTATGGGAAGCAAAGGCAATCATCATTTAGAGCTTGAGCCCTTTGTTAAGGTGTGAGCAAAAGGCAGACAGGCTCTTGAATAAAAAAGTGGGGAGAGAAGAGGAGGGAAAAAGGGGTAGGTGAAGGAGCACTCGGATTCACCTATGACCTCTTCCCTAATGGCCTGTTCTCCTCCCCCGACCCCTTCTTATGCCCTTTCTTCTTCTCCCCCACTTCTACATTCAGGCGCCCGTCTGATTTTTGCTCATACATTGATGAAGGCCCGAAACGTTAGTTACCCTTTGCTTCCTGTAGATGCAGCGTTACCTGCTGAGTTTCTCCAGCATCTTTTGCCTTCTGCATAGTGCAGTGCTTAAATGGAAATGTGATCAGATGCTATGTCTATCCTTGTATTTTAATTCCCTGTACAGATGACAGGTATTTGGACAGAAGCCAGTTGCAATTTGCTGTGCCATCAATGGGTATTTAATGCATGATTGATGCAAAATGGAGTAAAGGATTCAGTTCTATAAGGGTGCAGAAGCAAAATGATCTGGGGGTATGTGTGGGCACGTCATTGAAAATGGCAGGGTCAGTTGAGTGATCGTTTAAATATTCTGAGATTTATTAACAGAGACAGAGAGTATAAAGCAGAAAAGCTTAATCTTTATAACACACTGGGTTGGACTCAACGTGAATATTCAGGATAGAATCAAGAACACTTTTTTCTCTGGGACAGCATAGTTGCTATAGCAGTTAGTGCATTGTTATTACCGATTTGAATCCAGCACTGAGTGTAAGGAGTTTGTACGTTCTCCCTGTATCTGCATGGGTTTCCTCTGGGTGCTCCAGTTTCCTCCCAGCTTATAAAAACATAGAATTGTAGGTTCATTGGGTAGCACAAGCTCGTGGGCCAAAAGGCCTTGTTACTGTGCTCTAAGTCAAAATTTAAAATATAAACTAAACTGTTATTAGACTATTGAATGGACTTCTCTTATTAAAATGATGGTGCCCTTGCAGCATTTTAATTGAACAATTTTCTGTCATATGATGCCCTCCACTTTTGTTTATTTTGCACTGAAGTTCAGGTTCACTTGCATGGATTGCACATGAAAGAAAAAAGTTAATTGCACTTTGATACAAGACGATAGATAATTCAGTTCAGTTAAATATTGTGTTCAATTCTGCCTGGCACATTATCGGAAGGATGTGAAGGCATTGAGGGGATGGGGAAGGTCTTGAAAGACTCACAAGATGATCCGTGGCAAGAGAGGCTGCACACAAAGTTAGATTAGAGAGGCTGAAACTGTACTTTTGGAGAAGTCTGAGGGGAAATTTGAGAGAAGTATACAAAATGATGAGGGATTTGGAGAGAGTGGACATGAGAAGGTTGCTCCTGTTAGTGGAGGGACTGAGAATTAGAGTACATAGGCACAAAAGACCACATGCTCTCTTCCCCCCTCCCCCCCCCCCCCCCACTATGCTACCCCAAAGTAATGCTTCTCCTTTAATATTCTGGCCTTAAGATTTTGTCATAAATCCTCTGATCAGCTCCCCTACCAGACTGTCTCCTGACAAGTTTCCCACACTACCAGCCAGCAAGGTCTGGCATGCATCTTGTCAAAATATGATGAATAGAATATAAAGCCTTCTCATGCAGCACCATCCCAACATGTGAAAACTGAAAACATTTCACAACAGATTTTTTTTGTATTTTACTGCAGTTTTGAAACAGCGAGAAAAGCTGTTTTCTTTTTAAACTCACAGTGTTCCAAAACTTTTTCATTTTTCATTTATTGCGTTTCACTCAATTCTTCTCATGCGGGAAGTTCAGAAAGTTAAAAAATATTCACGTTTCTAATTATTATTATTATTTTATTTAAAAGTATTGAGACAAATCCATTAAACTTTATCCTTTCAACTGTAAACCTGTCACAATTAAGGAAAGTGGCTGAGGAAAATTGCAAAGAATTGGGGCAGGTGGATTGTGTTCTATTAAGTGCGTTAGACCCTGACCTGCTCTCTTCATAGATGACAGCTGTTCATCAAACTGCTGTTGACCCATGTCAAGTAGGGGTGGTGGTGGGGGGAAAGATGGGCAGAGATGAAATTAGGGTGGGAGGAACTTTGGGATCGGGGATGACCCAAGACTCCGAGCAGGTGAACAGATTGAGGACTTGGCAAACCACCTAGGGCTCTGTTTTCACATTTTGACAGGGGCCAACTAACACTAATTTATTCTCTGATAAAAATTTTAAAGGAGGATTCTTTGAAGATAATAACAATATTCCAGCAGGGATACTTGAAATCGTGTATATTTCACTAATTTCGGCATTGTGTATTTTTCATTTTATTCTGAGTTAATTACAAAGGTGGTTGATCATGACCCTTTGACCCAATGTGTGTCATTAAAATGTAAAATGTGAAGAAAATTAAATTAAAATGATTTTTGGTTGTCATATTTTCAGCATGTGATGGTATCACAGGTGATTTGATACTCTCACCTGGGGACATTACCACAGTGAAGGAAATCCTGATTGAAAATGAATGAAACCTGGAAATGCCCTGACAAATTTTCCAACAAATGGGATCTGTGTCATAAATGTTTCTAATGTCTTTTTATTTCATAAAATAAGCACTAAATTGAGCACAAATATCTTCTTCAAAATGCAAACAAGAAAGAACATCCCTAGCTAATAAAGATTCTACTGACAGTTGCTGTCTGACCCACTGAGTTCCTGGATAGTTCATTGTTTGCTAAATAAGATGTGGCTCTACTTCTGAGAATCTGGTGAGATCATTTTTTAAAAAGAGCAGATGGTTGCAAGTTTTAAGACAAAAGGAGACAGTTTTCAGAAATTATTTTTTCTTCGGATAGTCGACGTGCTCTATTAAATAATGGGGTGAACTTTTGCTGACATGGCTTGCACTGAAAATCTGCTCTAATGTGAGCACCTCTCCCAAAATAATTAGCTGGCTGCATCCCCAGAGTTTCCATGACAATCGGTGAGGCTCCACCCCAACCTTATGGGCTATGATCAACACTAACAACCATTCAAAAATGATTAAACAGGAATATAATTAAAATGTTGAAATTAATTTTAAAAATTAAAATGCCAGAACATAATAACAAACAACTGAATATATATTTAAATCAACCAACCAAATGAAAAGGAAATGATTTTGTATGTTACAGCCATTTTACTTCAATGAAATCAGCAGGCCTGAAACCTGACACATACTCAGAAGGTTTTCCAGCCTAAATTTGGACTTGTTTCTGGTATTCTGCCCAGTTAAGGATATAAAACCCAACAACTCTGAATAGATCTGCAGACTTTTGAATAGAGGAACTGTTCAATGAACAAGACAAACCAGTTTTAGGGAGACGATATGCCAGGGTGTGTAATGACACATAAGTAGTCGGGCTTGTATACTCATGGTTTCTTAAATCCTCTGCACAAATAATTCGTTAATAAAAAAGATAGGAGCCTGCAGATACTGGAACATGAGCACAAAAAAAAACTGCTGAAGGAAGTCAATACTTTGAGCAATATCAGGGGTGAGGGTGGGGAAGGAATTGCCGATGTTTTGGGTTGAATCCCTGCATCAGGACTGAGTGGAGAGGGAATATAGCCATTATAGAGAGGAGAGAGATGAGGTGGTGGCCAGTCAGTGATAGACAGATAAACTCCCACAGCTACTTAGACTACTCACTTGTCTCTTTTATGGAAACCATCCCTTTACATTTCTCTGACTCTGAAGATTAGGTCTTCCATTCCAGAATAAACTTATTCAGGACGTGGGGCTTCCTCTGTACCGTGGTTGATGGAGCTTTGTAACATATTTCCTTTGTTTTCCTGCACTTCCCACTCCCCTTCCATATAGAAGAGATAGTTCCCCCCCCCCACCCCCCATCCCGTCTCATATTTCACCCACTTCACCGGTCTCTGTATATCATCCATTGTAACTTCTACCAGCTACAACATGATCTCACCATTAGTCATGTTTTGGGAGGAGCAGAGTCATTAAATATATAAAAGGTAGAGTTTGACAGACATTTCAATTGCAAGGGAGTTAGTTGAGAGTTGTGGGAAGAGAGTGGAAAGGTGATGTTCAGATCCTGATTGAATTGGTCACAACCATTAAACAGAGGAAGCATAAACAGCCCAGTAGTCTGTTATGTTCTTTTAAAAGCAGTATGTCCCAGGTCTATATGCTTTTCTGTGATATGCACATAAATATAGCTTTTTTTTTAATTTGAGAGTAATGTCAGCCACCACTTAAGTAATCTGGCCAATTAGTAAAATTCTCTCTCCCATACATCAAGCAATTTGGTTATGGTCATTAGTTTGTAGATATATTCCTCCCCATGAACCATTTACTCTATATTTTGTTTTTATTTCAGTGTAGTTCAGTACAGAACTGATCCTAAATTATCACCAAGGCCACACTTTACATCTTATTTCATGTTGCCACAATTTCACATGTTTTTTCTATTTAGTGATCTGTGACTTATTGTGGTCATCACATTAGCTGTTTATTTGTGCTTCTATTCCAAAGTAGACAAGCAGATGGTCAGTGACGATGAATGCACTGATTCAGTTACGTGGTCCGTTTCACTGAGCATATTTACTGGAGTCAGAATCCAAGCTCGTAAACTTCCCACCCCTTCCCTCTGTCAACAATCATTTCCAGCACTAACCCATGCAACTTATAAAATATCAGTCACTTGCAATAGAACATAAATCACTAGGGCATGTGGAATTCAGATTAAATTTCTGTCTCACATTTCCACAATAGTCCATCCTTTGCAGAATAAACTTGAGGTGTTATTCAGTATGATCAGATTTTAAAGTAAAATTCATCACCTCGTCTCTTACGTTTGGTCAGGACTATGAAACAATAAATCGCCAAACATGCTGGCATAAATACTTGTTTCAAATATAGAATAGATTTTAAATGGAAATGAAGCATCTATTTTTAATGTCTTAACCGTGAGTGGATTTGGGCAATTTTTCATGCTCTTCACAAGGTACCTTAAGATGAGGCTAAGTTTCTATCGAGGAAAGCAATTTATTGATTCAAATTGTTCTATTCATTAATTCCAGGCCCTTGCTTAGAAATTGGCTGGAATGTATTGCCAAGGCTGGTGGTGGAGGCTGTTACAATCGGGACATTTAAAAGGCTCCTAAATTGGAACATGAATGGAAGAAAAATGTAGGATTTTGGGTGTGACGTCGGGAACGATTTAGATTGTCGTGGAGCAGGTTTAGATAGGTCAGCACAGCATTGTGGGCCTGAAGTCCTTGTGTTGTGCTGTAATGTTCTATGAAATTGGTCAATAGAATCTTCATAGGATTCTTCAGTATTAGAACCATAGAACACTACAGCACAGAAACAGGCCCTTCAGCCTATCTAGTCCATGCTGATCCATTTATTCCATCTAGTCCTATCAACCAGCACTGGACCATACGCCTTCCATCCATATACCTACCTTAAATGTCAAAATCAAACCTGCATCCATCACCTCTGCTAGCAGCTCATTCCACATTCTCACCTCCCTTTGAGTAAAAATGTTCCCCTTAAACATTTCACCTTTCACCTGTAACCCATGTCCTATCGTTCTTGTATTGGGAAGTCACCTCGACATCAATGACATTCACAGAAAAGTCACAAGCACCACTAGACTATCCACAGATGATTGTTTGGTATTCCATCCAATTAAGTCAGCTGATGTTGAGGAAGCTCTCCAAAAATATCTTGATATCATGAAATGATGGTCACAAAAATTCAATTCTTCCAAATGCGAAACCCTGCATGTCACCAAGAAGAGAAAACCAGGCATCATCCAAAATCCTGGGTGTCACCCTTGATGAAACCAAACAGACCAAATACTTTGGCATCTAAATCCAGAATGACCTGCGTTGGAATGATCAGATGAATCTGAAGGCAACAGGAGTCCTAAATTTTCTGAGATGCAATTTCCATCATTGTTCAACTTCTGTTAAGGAGAAGTTGTACCTTACCCTTGTCAGACCACATGTGGAATATGCAGTAGCTGCATAGGGACTCGTACACAAACAAAAACACGACTCCCATTGAACGTCCAGAGACAGGCAGCCCAATTTGTCACAAATACATATGGAAGAGAGGCGAGTGTTACAAACCTCTTGGATTCATCAAAGTGGAGCACTCTCCAAGTCAGACGTGAAGCACACCCCTGACCTGTTTTTACAAAATGCTAAACTGCCAGCTCGATATAGACCACACTGAACCCAAGCCTGCTAGGAGTAGACAAGGGCACACAACCCAATTTGTAGTGCCATCTTCCAAGACAGATATTTACAGTAATTCATTTCTCCCCCGTATAATTAAAGCATGGAATAATCTTCACTCTACCATGCGATGATACACTGCGGTACATCACCTGGCCAACAGGTGGCCTAGAGACACGGCACCTGGCCTAATGGCATCCAACCACCAGGTGGGGTCAGAGGGCCTATGGTATAAGACGAGGTCCTGACCATGTGCTCTCTCTCTTTCTCTCTCTCTTTCTCTCTCTCTCTCTCTCTCTCTCTCTCTCTCTCTCTCTCTCTCTCTCTCTCTCTCTCTCTGGGATCCCTGTAAGCACAGCTATCAGCCAACCAGATATTTATGTGAGTGGAATAAAGCTGTGTTACCCCAAACAGTATTGTGCCTGTGTTTTCCTTTGGTGCAGCCTGCCACATACCATACACATAAACACACAAACAACAACCAGATCTAATTAAATTTAAGACAGCTCTTCTTCAAAAATCTCCTTAAACACGCTCTCCCTCACTTCCAGTTTAAATCCTAGACAGAACATTTTGGAGGATCAAGAACCAATCTTTGCCAAGTTAGATCTGGCAATGGATCTGACACCCCCATTTGTTTCAGTGAGAACTTTAGGGCAGAGGACCAAGATGCAAAGTTCTTATTTAAATTTATTTTCTTCTGTTTTATTTGCACAATTTTTCATGTTTTAATTCACTTTTTTTTTGTTTCTCATTTATACCCATTATAATTATTTGTAGTTGTTTCTGAATGCTAGGGATAGTTAAATTCCACTGCAAAACAGATTTAGCTTTTGTAGTTGATAACACTCTGCTGTGAACTCTTCCAGCTGTCATTGAATGGAGGGGCTCTTCAAGGACAAAGCCTTCTCACTGCCACAGGAGGTTTTGTCACCACTGAGGCCATGCTCTGGACTGCATGATGCACAGGACCAGACAGATTGACTCTTCATGTGCAAACTGAGTAGCCCAGTATCTCAGAATTTTCACTTGTACACAAAAGACTGTATTTAATTTAGCATTTGTTAATTTTTTTTTACTATCTACAGGGGCAAGCTGATTTGCTGAAACATGCTAAGATTGAAGCACTGGACAACCTGAAGCAAATCCAGTATGCTGCAGTGTCTTGTGGTCTGAACAAGCCTGGCACTGGGAATGCAGAATCATCGAAAGCAAGGCAAAGCCTAGAGGCCATACCTGAGAAGGAAAGTGTGGATTTTGGAGCTGGGGACCGAGCTGCAGAATCACACCAAAATATAACCACTGAAAAATCCATCAAAGCCACCAAATGAAAACAACCATACAGAACACTTGGTTGAGACACAAAAGCCTTCTTAGGTTGGTTGGTTTGAGTACTTTGGGAATTCTGAAGCACAATTCTGCGCCTTGGTCAAATATGACAAATGGAGTAACACTTCTCCAAGTGAAAACATGCTACTAGTGATGGAAATTTCTTACTGCTTTAAACAAGTAGTCGACTTGCCATTGAATGTTCATCTGCCAAACTAATGTGTATATATGATGTCACAAAAAAAATCAGTTAAAGTGTCACTTTTTTTCTAGTAACTTATGCTGCCTTTTTACATTCTTTTTGTAAATGTAACATTTCTCTAGTTACCTAAAATACATGTCAACATTTGAGTGCAAAATAGTTGTTATACAGAAAAATATGTAAAGTATATATAAAAATACAATGAAGTGTTTGTAGTGAAGCCACCTAAACATTGCAAAGCTTGTTGAGCCATAAGTGGAATCACGTATCATTGATTGAGATCACTGAATTTCAGTGCACTTTATGATGACCATTATCAAGGAAAAGCTGGAAAAATCCCGTTTTTAAAAAAACACATTTGAAGTACTTGTACCCAGTGTCTGGTGACCAAATAGACAGCAGCTTTCAGCAAGTTGTTGTAATATCTATAGTTTTTATTTCATGAAGAGGAATGTTCAGTTTAATAATTTCCACAAGGTGTCCAAGCAAGTGAAGTTATTCATGCAGTGCATTGCCAGCAGTCATGATCGTCCACATTGCTAAAAGTATGCAATCTACACAGAAAGAGGCAGCACGGTTGGTGTAGCGGCTCGCACAGTGCTGTTGCAGCGCCAGTGATTGAGGCCAGAGTTCGAATCCCGTGTTGTCCATAAGGAGTTTGTACATTCTCCCCATGTCTGCGTGGGTTTGCTCCAGGTGTTCTGATTTCTTCCCACTGTTCAAAACATACTGGGGTTTCTAGGTCAATTGAATGTCATTGGTAGCATGGCTCATGGACCAAAAGGGCCTTGTTACCATGCTATACGTTTAAATTTAAAAACTTCCACCTCTCTTTCGCAAAAACAGAGAATAAGAGCAGGCTCTTTAACCCTGCCCTACCCTTCATTATGATCACAGCTGATCAATGGTGGTCTCGACTCATATGCCAGTTCCCCATAACCCTCAATTGCACTTATGATCTGTCCGTCAGTGCCCTCAGGGGCAGAGAATTCCAGCAATTCACATCCTCTGAGAGAAGAAATTTGTACACAATTGGGTTTTAAATGACGAGCCCTTATTTTGTAGCAATGTCCCTTGTTCATAACTCTCGCACAAGTAGAAACGTTTATCCTATCGTCATTTTGGGATTGGACATGTTTAAATAAAGTTACCCTTTATTCGCTGAATTCCAAGAAATGCAGACCCAAACTTCCCAATCTCCGTTGATAGGACAATCCTCCTATCCCAGGAATTAGCCTCTTCTAAGACTGTGAATTACTTGAACATATAAAAATAAAATGTTAACTTCATCATTATTGGCAATGTTAAACAACCAGTTTTTGCGTTTATTTAGAGTGAAGCAGCAACAAAAATTTTCAATTTTTTAAAATAAAAATTAGTGGTCTCCTGAAGAAGGGCTCAGGCCTGAAATGCTGACTGCCTTTTGCTTTCTGTGGATGCTGCATGACCTGCTGAGTTTCTCCAGAACTTCGTGAACTGCACAAATTAGTAGTCCGGTGTGCAAAATAATTTAGTAATTGTTATGGATTTTTGATCCGTGTTTTTAGATTTGTTGTGAACAAATTCACTGCTGTATTTAATTTGTAGTTTCAATGATATCTCAGAAAAAGACTGAAGAGACATGTTATGAAAGGTTCATTCTTACTCAAAAAAAACACAAGGGCATATGAAAATTGTAGAGGCCAACAAACCCTTGCTCAGTCCTTCCACCTAGCCCTGGAGGCTATTACCTTCCAATTGCCATTCCTTCCAATGTTCAATTCCTCTTTAATCCTTCCCACCCTTCGACTCCACCAGTTTACCAAGCATTAGTCATTTAAACCTGTCTCCTCTCCCTGATCTGTATTCCTGGCCCTTAATAGTTGTGACAATCAGCAAGATATTATTAGAGTTCAATTGATCTAACCTCTTAAGTATTTATTTATTATGTCCTTTGAGTTTTCTGTTCTTACAGGTTCTTAAAATGTAATCTTTCGGTGAGAGGTCAAATTACCTTGTACATACACGTAACAGGTGGCTGTTCAGAGAGGAGAATTAGATGGACGTTAGGACATTAAAATTAAATATCTTAAGTCAGTCTTCAAATTCTTGTCTTTCCTTTTGCTGGCTTCAATGTCTGGATACCTTTACTGCAGAATAGCAGTCTGAACTACAGGCATGGCCTTGTCCACACTCATCACGTTCTGGAATTTCCAATATTACTTAATCTTCAGAGGAAAATATAACCACATTTTCTCGAGCACAAAGTTACATTCCTCCTAATATTTTGACTGATTAACCTTAAAAAATATGGAGACAAAATTATAAATCCATTCAAAATTCTTGGATTGAAATGTGAATTAGTTCTGAAAAGTTTAGTGTTCTATCATTTACTGACTGCAAAAACTAACTCAATGAAATTACTATTTTTTAATTTTAAAATGTATTTCTGTCTTACTGTTTACCCAGATCTCTGATGGAGTATTGCCTTAGTTTTACTCCGCAATATGTATAGTTGGGGAAAAATAATAATTTTGAAGTTAAATTATTCTACACCTGTGTTCACTCATGCACAGGATCTAAGTTTGTTACCTTCTTGAATGTATTCAAAAAGCACCTCAGTAATTATACATGCAAGAATCTTCCAAAGAAAATATGCATGATTTCTCTAGTTGGTAGTTGTTGGGCCAATCTTGTCATTTTATAAAATCATGGCTGACCTTTAGGTTCACATTCCTATTGATCTATATTGATCTCTTATTCAAAATCTATCAATCTTAACCCTGAACATATTCAAGATCAGTTCTCTAGAGATTCACAACCCTCTGAATTCACAAATTTCTCCTAACCTCATTTCCAAGACTGAGAATCCCAATCTTGAGACTATATCTTCTGATAATAAACTCGCCTGTTCAAGAAAACTTCCTCAGAATGTCTATCTTGTCAAATTGACTCAGAATCAGATTACCTGCATTTTCTCCAACACCAGTAAGAAGTGGCCTATCCTACTTCATCTCCTCTCATAGAATAACTTCCTCATTCCTGAAACTCTTCAAGTGAACCCAGTTAGCACTGCCTTGAAGAGAAGCAAGTCTTTCCTTAGTTATGGATATCCAAACTACACACACTTTCCATGTGTGGATTAACCAAAATTCTGTATAGACACTCTGTATCCCAAATCTCTTTGAAATAAAGGCCAATAATCTGCTTTGCTTCTTAAATTCTTGCTTTAACAGCATGTTAACTTCATGCACTGCCACACATAAGTTCAACAATATTCTGACATTTGTAAAGTTACCATTATATGAAAAATAATTGGTTTTCTTCCAAAATAACCTCACATTTTTTCACAATACCCTAGCTGCCACTTTCTCCATTTGCAGACCGCTTGACCTGCCTTGCAGTTCCCTTTCCCACCAAACTTGGTATCGCAAGCGATAATAAATCACACATCAATCTTCCCTGGTCCATTGGTACTAATGAACAGCCTTTGGGTAATGTTTTTGCAGCATATTTCAAATATGCAGTGTTCAATCAATGGCTCTTGCAACTCCATATATATTTAAACTAAACATAAAATTCAGAAGAGCTGTCATCAAACAGCTACCTAATTTGCAATCAATCCTTGGAATGTTAAACATGATTCCATAAGCTGCATCCAAGAAGTGTTTGCTGAAATGTCCTCAGCAAATCAGATTAAATTACTTCCTCCAGGCAGTCCTTGTCAACAAATTTGGCTAACTCCTGCTGCACTTTATGCCACAGCATGTTAATTTTAAATCTCTGGAAGAATGTTCACTTACACCTTTTGCCTCCACAGATGCTGATTGACCCACTGAGCTTTTCCAGCATTGTTTTTGTTCAAGATTCCGGCGTCAGCAGCCTTTTTTGTCTCAGTTTATATATCTACTGATTTTCCATGAGATGAAGATCGGTACAATCCTGAAAATGTCACAAAATCCCTCTATTTTGCACTTCATCCTCAGGTTTTAAATTTTTATCTGGTTTAAAGTATTTGGAAAGACTTCACTACTCCATTTTCCTTCCTGACTATAAATAGATAATTGTTTTCAGATATCCAAATACAGTAAACTTGCCAGTGGAAATCTGTTCTCTGTTAGACATGTCACTTAATTTTCTTTTGGATTGGCTTGGTGCATGAGGTAAAATTGTAAAATCTGACTTAAAATTTCTAAAAAAAAAGAAATAAACTGCCTGTCTCTTTACTATTAACAGATTTTTATTATATCCAGATCTACTTAGGATGTCCTAAATATTTAAAAAGAAATTTGCATCGTGTAACCTGTTCAAAACTGAGGTCAGGAAATTGCAACTCAAATGTCCAGTTATTATTATCTCTTCTTTGCCATGTTGTTCTGTCTTCAATTCCTTTGAGCTTCATGGTGTGTTCTATCATGATCCAAGTTTATTAATAGCTTCTATTCTCAATTGCCAGTCCAGAAATTTGTACACATCTGAAATATGTTTTCCATCTGTGGAGATTAAACAATAGTATATTTTTGATTTGTCAGGAAAATCAGCTTGCACTAAGTTGAAACTTTATTCTCTTAAGACAATTATGTCTTTACAAGTAGCCTATACAAGTAATCCATAACATTGATGTATGTAATGTACTAATTTACAAGAACTCCATATTGATTGATAGCATGTTTTCTTACAATTGGAAGATCTTTTGAATAAATCAAGTTTTATTTTGGCAATCTCCGATGTAGTAGATTATCCCTGCTCATCCTTCTATGTAGAGAACAGATACTAATTGTAAGTAACACTGAAAACACCATTTGCAAATCTCAGAAATTCAATAGTGGGATCTAGTCCAGTGAATTGGTTGACATTGTAAGTCAATGAGCTTGGGCACTCATTTCTCTTGGCTGTCCTTCAAACTTATTTCCATCAGCTGGGTATATTTTGTCAACCTAACCCTGAATATGCATCAAACTGATTAAAAAAAAGATAAAGGTGACCCTGACCAATTTTACAAACCTGAACTGAGCCATATTTTGTGCATTCACATTTGACTAAGCCATGCAGAAGTGCTATGGCTCAATACACATTTCTGACCTGGTGTGACAATGATCAGCCTCATCAAAGCAAGGATAAATATGTTTCTTAAAATATTCAGAGTAAGCTTTGCATGCTTATTGATCTATGACATAGTTGCTCAGAGACAATATGTGCAAATAATTGCACCGGAAACTTATTTGGATTAACTGCATAATCAAAGTCAGTGAAATTCTTTATTGCCATTGTGTTTTGTTGCATGATTGTCTGAAATTCAACCAAAACTTATCAGAATCATCTAAATCAAGTAAAATAAATTGCTTTAATACCTAATTGTAAAATCCTATGCAACCTTCATCAACGTGCAACTGCAACATCAATTCTAAATTTCACAAGAGACCTTTGTTTGATCCGAGCAGCATAATATTAGAGTAATTATCGATTTTGTAAAATTAAGTGAATTTCAAAAATACATAATCCTACCTGACTTCTAGACATTATTGAAATGTATTTGAAAATTATGGAAAGAAGCTGCTAAATAACTGTATCAGAATATATTGAAAACAATCTTGTCCTCAAAGCCTCAGACTGGACAAACAGATCAAGATATTCATTCAAGTTTGGAATTAATAAATTCTTGAATTTTAAAAATGTATGCAACTACTGACAATATAATTTTCAGTTTGCAAAAATGTTATATACATTTTAATCATATATGTTTATAATAGAATGTAAAAACAATAGTTCTGGACATTGCAAAGTCAATGTAAGAATTATGATTAATAAGATTATGTCTGATAAGTTTAATTTAGGAAAAATTAGTAAAAATTGGTAAAAATTAGAAATAGTACTGGAATTTTTTTTAAGATTCACGTCAGAAAAAAGTACTGGAAATGATCAACAGGTCGGGCAACATCTGGTAAGAGAGAAACAGAGTTGATCTTTCAGATTGATGACCTTCTATCATAAAGCATTTGTATTGATGGAATGCCTGATTTACTTTCTTGTTCTGTTACACTTGTACTGTGTCATAAAACCACGGTACTTTCATCTGTTCACTTTTGCCAGTAAAACTGAACTTGTAATTAACATTTCCACCAAAAAATTATTTCACTGGCAGGATTTTTGAAAAGTCACTAGTTCCACATATAAATGCAACAGTACTGTGAAGATTTTTTTTAATTAAAAGGCAATTTGAAATCAATTGTCTGCTTTAATACAACATTCATATATATTTAAGGTAAAAGATGGTATTGTCAGATTAAAATGCTGTTTCCAAAAACACTAATGTTGTCATTTATTGACTTAAAAGGTATAAAACAAAGAGTTAAAACAAGATGCATTTTCCTTACTGAAGATCAACTATTATATTGATTTAATTCCATGTTCTGCTAACCTAATGTAATATTGCAGTGTGGAAGAAAAAGCATTTTGAACTTGAAGAAAATTAGAGTTCATTGGAGAAAACACTTCTGAATTAACAGAATGTTCCTGACTTAGAGAATTACAATGCCAGCAATCAGGGTTCAATCCACAGCTGTCAGTACAGAACTTGTACGTTCTTCCTCAAAGAAATTTATTTCAAATTCATACTTAGGCAGTTCTTAAGGGTTATTATAACAGTACTGAAAGAAACTGAGGATGACGAGTTCCCTGCATTCTGAGGTGACTGAGGAAGGTGATGTGGGAACTTGCACTCAGCCACAGTTAGGGAGAATGATGTAGTGAACAGGTGGGTAGCTTATGAGTTGGTGTGATCCTTCCTTCTCTATGAACCAGGAGTTAGGGCTTGAGGTTCTCCATATCAGATCAAATGATCCTCCAGTTTTGAACAGTCATAAACCAGAGATTCCCACCATTCAGTGGAGATGTTACAGATTTTCAAAGAGGCTTTCAGAACATCCTTGAATCAGTTCAACCTGGCAACTCCTTGTTGAGACAGAGAGATTCTGAGCAATCTGACCCCTCCATCAGAGCCAATGCAGCATAATTAGACCATGATGCCAGGAATATTTGTCTGGAAAGGGACACTAATGTTGGTTTGTTTATCATGTAAGTGGATTCAGAGGCCTTCAGAGACACGGATGATGGTGCCTCTCCAATGCTTTGAGATGTTATTACAAGGAATCTATCTCAAAATTGTTCTGATGGGCAGGGATCACTGATGCCCAGTACATTGTGGCTTTGTAATTGGTTTGGGGGTCTTGATTTTTGAGGATATCCAAAGGCAGTGCTGGTGCATTGGACCCAGTGGGGGATTTCATCTACAATATCTGCCGATGTTGAGAGGTGATTTCCACATTTGAAAAGTGGCCCATATTTTCTCCGAACTTGACGACTTTTATTATTAGAAATAGGTGTTAGACAGCAGAGGTAGATTGGTAAACCTTAGCAGTACAGTGTAGATGGATACTTGAGGGTCTGCAAGTCCACAGGGAGGGACTGGGGCTGTTAAAGGACTGTTTCTGTGTGTTGTTTTGAAGATTTTAAGTGTGCAGTCCCTGTACATTTTAGTAAATGAATTGTTGATGACTTAGAGCTCAGCATTATCTGATGCTGCATCTCAATGACCAAGGTTGCTATGACCTTGGATTTGGAGTCAAGGTAACACATGGAATAGTTTCCCATTTTCTTGTAGATTAGCTCCATTCCTGCTAAAGTTTGTTGAAATTGAAGTGTAAAATTGCAACAAAATTGATAAAATTATTGGCGCATGGGTGCACTGGCGCATGGGTGCACTGAGATTGTGACCGTTGTGGACTTGCAGGGGAGGATAATGGCTTACAAGACTTTGTATGCTGATGTAAAGATTTTAAAAAACCAGCTGGCAGTCAAATTTAAAAATTAACGTTATTGTCATGCACACAAACACACATTTGCTGTAAAGGCACACAAAACAAAGGCACACAAAATGACGGTACTAGCCTGGCACCCCCATCAATAAGAGAAAGGGATGCAAAAGAGAGTCTCTACAGAGACACCGAGTATCCATGGATTCACATCCTGCACACTGATAACCTCTGCAGTAGCACAGCCTCCTGTCCATTCCAGAGATGAACCCGAGCTCCGAGCTCAGAACCTCAGATATGGTCATCCTGTTTGTTCCAGTTTGAACCCCCAATATGATCAAGAAATTGCTAACACCCAGGACCCTTCAGGATCCCTTCTCACCAGGAGCATCCTCTTGAATCCTGGTCCTGATACCTGTTCCTCACAAGCCAGTCTCCTGCAACCCACAGCCAGGTGTGTGTCCTTTGATCTCTTGAGCCCCTTTATTTTGGAGCTAGGCTGCAGGAAAGGAGAGAATCTGTGTGGGTCATTTCTTTACCCTTCCCTTAAAGATTTAGCTGAAGGTATTTCAGAAAGTCTTTCCTTCTTTACTATTTTCTCTGAAGAAATGGGGTAATCTTCTTCTCTACTTTATTTGCAGATATGCTCCTCTGACCTTTTGATACCTTATAGAATACCCCTAATTATATTACAGATTGGTTGTAGTACATAAAAGTGTTGGAGACTCTCATGCAGCATCCATGGAAAGCAAAAGGCAGCCAACATTTCAGTTCTGAGCCCTATTTAAGGAGTGCCAAAAATCAGACAGACGCCCAAATAAGAGAGGGAGGGAGCACAGGTTAGCAGGTAGGAGAGGGAAGGAACTGAAGTCTCATTGAGAGAGGTGGGTGGAAGGCTGAGAAAAAAATTTACAATGAGAGAAGGAGGCTGAGGAGCTAGAAGAAGGGAGGCAGAGGTATGAGGGAAAGAGACCGAGAGAGGTGATTAATGGAAATTGGAGGTGGATATTTATGTTTGGTTGGAGATTGCCAAGACAGAACATAAGATGTTGTTCCTTCAATTTACGAGTGGCCTCAACTTGCCATGTCTTTAAAAACATCACAAGAGAGAGTTGCACTCACCTTACTTTGTTAAAATGCCAAAGGAGCTGTGTACAATGCTGGCACCTCCTGCTTCACTCCCAGATTCAATCCTGAAAAGTGAGCCATCGCCTTAAAGCCTGTTCTCCACTGCAGTGGCACACCAAGGTGCATAAAGCTGGCATGGAATAAAGGAAAACAGGAGGGGGCAAGCGAGGACACATGTCTTGAGTGAATGCAACCTCATTCCCTTACCCTCAGCCCCTCCCATACAACACACTACTGTCAGAGATCACAGTGTGCACATGACAAGTGATTAGATTAATTTGATTCAGTGAGATGCAGGAACAGCTATAAGAAAAGCAATAAAGACATAGCAGAGATTAAGGTGTCAATGTCACAGAGAGTTTAATTCCTGACTGCTTGATGGCTAGTTGCAGGGTTTGCTCCTAGTTTGACTGTGAGATGAAAATGAAGCTCAACCCTTCGATCCAATTTCCATTGGATATCATCATGTGTGAATAATACTAGATAAATAAGGGCAGTGCAATGGAGTTTCACACACAAAAGCCCCATCCAAATTCAAGTAAGTAAAACGGGCACAAACATACCAGAACATGAGTAAATGCTTGTTTATACTTAAGTTCTGTCTTTGCTTTACTCCACACTTTCTAACGGATAGGAAGGGCTGAGAAGTATATGGACCAAAGACAGGCAAATGGAAGTAGCCCAGGGTAATGATAGTGATTGTGGTTGCAAGGCAACTAGCAATGCCTTACTGTCTGATTATACTTCGCTGCCACAGAGGAGGAGACACATAGTTTTCTTACGTGTCGTGGGTGATGAAGCCCTGGAGGTGTATAATAACCTCACATTTGCTGCAGAAGGAGACAAAATGAAACTGGAAAAAATAATGGAACAGTTTGAGTCATACAGCATACCTAAATGTTACATGTCATTCGAGAGGCACAGATTTTTCACATGTGTACAGAAAACGGAAGAAAGTATTGATCAGTATGTGACTGAATTGAGAAACAGAAGAAAAATGAGTGAACTTGGTAGACTGACTGACTCGCTGACAAAAGACAGAGTTGTGTGTGGTATTCTAGATAATAGTCTAAGGGAAAGTTTTAGTGCATGTAAATGTGAACACACAAACAAGTTTTTAAATGTTGACAATGTTGAAAATAATGAAAATGTAAGTTCATGGTGTTAAAGTTAAAATTGCAGAGTTATATAAAGAATAATTAAAAGTAAGTTACTTTTGTTTTAAGAAAGGGAGATGTAATGATAGTGATCATGGTTGCAAAGCAATTAGCAAGGCCTTACTGTTTGATTAGACTTGGCTGCCAGCAGGGGCTGACACAGAGCAGGAGGCACACAGAATGCTGGATCTGTAATGGAGGCTTGTAGCCTCGTGCCATGCCTCTTGTGCTGTTCATATCAATTTTAAAGTAAAGAACCTTTTCCTTCATCCATGCGTTGTCTAAGAACAAATACAAGATGAAACACCCAGAAAGCTATGGATGAGATGGGCTGAAGGTCCTGTTTTGAGCAGTGTAATCCCATAACAGTGGAGTCCATGCAGCCCAGCCCAGCCTCTAAGTCAATATCCCTCTAATATTTCTGTGATCCATTATTCCATTCTCCCTCCAAATTCTCCCAACCGACACATCCACAATCTTAAAAGCTTTCAACTTGTTTCCCATTCTCTTTTTAGAAGCTTGTTATTAACTTGGTTTTTTTTTATCTTCCCAACTTTAACATTTAACGTTCCCTATTTTAAAATAAAAGATAAAATAAATGAATACAAATAAATGATGTAATGCCCCTTTAATTTTTTTTATTTAAAATACTTCCTAATTTGAATTACAAATCACCTGATACTCAACTGTCAATTAGATGGCTCATCTCGTGCTGTTCAATGTGTTGAAGGTACCTTGAAAGCAATCAGGTAAGGGACTCCAGATTGTTGCTAACTGAAGAAACAATGGTACATTTAAGTTTGGGTGGTAAATGACTTGGATGGACTGGTCCTTCATTAGATTTGAAAACCTTATTTTTCCATACAGTTGTTTGAGTTTGGCAAATGTTACTGAAGAACACTTGGCACCTGTTGCAATGCAGCAGACATATTTGGATGCTTGCAGACAGTTCAGGTTTGTGTCATTAGATGTGGCACAGATAAACTAGATTGTTTTGAGAATTATATTCAGCTGCATTGATTTACTACTATTGCATGCATCAAGTTAAATGAAGGAGCCTATCACACAGCTGACTGTCCCTGCAATGAAGGGGGGGGGGGAGGGTGAGTCTTCTGCAGCCCTTGCTTTGAATGAGACACTAAATCAAAACTCTTAACGCAAATTTAAAGTAATTCGCATCACTGTCGGAGGGGTCAAAGCATTAGATCAGAGGTTTTCAAACTGCCCCTCTAAACTCACATACCACCTTAAGCAATCCCTACAACCATCGGTGCTCTGTGATTAGTAAGGGATTGCTTAAAGTGGTCTGTGAGTGGGAAGAGAAGGTTGAGAATCACTGCTCTAGACCCAATTGTTACTGAAATATTTTGTTGAGAAAATTTGTCATTGGCCCATTTCCTTTGGAATTAAGAAACTGCACATAATGAGTCAATTAGGTACAATTAAAACAGTGGTTTTAAACTTTTTCTATCCACTCACAGACCACCTTAAGCAATCCTTTACTAATCACAGAGCACCTATGGCATATGGATTGCATAAGGTGGAATATGAGTTTAGGGGGCAGTTTGAAAACACTGCTTTAGATGGTCAGGAGATGAACCACTTCATTTTAATGAGCATGTACGAGCTTTTTTGGTAATTTTGGACCCAAAAGTGTTGATGGGAGAGCCTCTGCGGCTTTCTCTTGTTTGGTGATGAAAATTACGTAATGTTTGGCTACAATGAATTGTAAGATTTAAATAAATGTTGTTCTTTTGCCTCTTGGCCTCGCATGTTTTTGTTCCTTAAGCTTCCTTCTCCTGTGCTCTTTGAGGCCAAGTGACTCTCTTAATTATTGAGCTCTGCTCCCTCTTATAAATAATTTTGTCTTTCAGTAGGCCAAAGCTGCTTGATTTGGTCAATGTACTCCAGTGGCAAAAAAACACAATATATTTTGTGCCCTTCAGAGCAGCAGGCAGGGTTCTCTCTCTGCTTACAGAGTCATGTACCACAAAACAGGCTCTTTGATCCAAATCGTCCGTGATGACCAATTTGGATTTCTGGCCTAATCTTATTTAACCCATATCCTTCACAATTATTCCTTTCCAAATGTGTAATGTGAGCTGTTTTTAAAGTGAGGCTGCGATGGGTTTTACTTCCTGTGTGGCTTGTATACAGCTTGGAGGCCATGCGGTGTTGCAGAGGAAAAACAAGCCTCTGTGTGTGTGTGTGTGTGTGTGTGTGTGTGGTGATATGTAATTACACCAATAGGTCACCAGGGGTCATCCTGGTGACCTTGTATATAAAGCAGTCCAGAGCTACAGTCTAGCCTTCCAGGTTCGTCTTGCAGAAAGACAAGACCTCTCAGTGTACATATTAGTTTATTAAAGCTGTCTTATATTTGCAATGTTGTTGTGGTTATTGTCAGTACAATGTGTGTGTCTATATGTACAGCTGTTCCAGATAAAGTGGGTCTTTTGATCATGAAGTTGTTAAGTGGTCCTTTATCGAAGTAGTAGTCTCTTCAATCTGAGGCGCCTGCAAGCTCACACCAAGACACAAGAGAAACTTGTCCGTGAACTACTCTTTGCAGACGATGCCGCTTTAGTTGCCCATTCAGAGCCAGCTCTTCAGCGCTTGACGTCCTGCTTTGCGGAAACTGCCAAAATGTTTGGCCTGGAAGTCAGCCTGAAGAAAACTGAGGTCCTCCATCAGCCAGCTCCCCACCATGATTACCAGCCCCCCCACATCTCCATCGGGCACACAAAACTCAAAACGGTCAACCAGTTTACCTATCTCGGCTGCACCATTTCATCAGATGCAAGGATCGACAATGAGATAGACAACAGACTCGCCAAGGCAAATAGCGCCTTTGGAAGACTACACAAAAGAGTCTGGAAAAACAACCAACTGAAAAACCTCACAAAGATAAGCGTATACAGAGCCGTTGTCATACCCACACTCCTGTTCGGCTCCGAATCATGGGTCCTCTACCGGCACCACCTACGGCTCCTAGAACGCTTCCACCAGCGTTGTCTCCACTCCATCCTCAACATCTATTGGAGCGCTTACATCCCTAACGTCGAAGTACTCGAGATGGCTGAGGTCGACAGCATCGAGTCCACGCTGCTGAAGATCCAGCTGCGCTGGATGGGTCACGTCTCCAGAATGGAGGACCATCGCCTTCCCAAGATCGTGTTATATGGCGAGCTCTCCACTGGCCACCGTGACAGAGGTGCACCAAAGAAAAGGTACAAGGACTGCCTAAAGAAATCTCTTGGTGCCTGCCACATTGACCACCGCCAGTGGGCTGATATCGCCTCAAACCGTGCATCTTGGCGCCTCACAGTTTGGCGGGCAGCAACCTCCTTTGAAGAAGACCGCAGAGCCTACCTCACTGACAAAAGGCAAAGGAGGAAAAACCCAACACCCATCCCCAACCAACCAATTTTCCCCTGCAACCGCTGCAATCGTGTCTGCCTGTCCCGCATCGGACTTGTCAGCCACAAACGAGTCTGCAGCTGACGTGGACTTTTTACCCCCTCCATAAATCTTCGTCCGCGAAGCCAAGCCAAAGTTACCACATAATTTTAGCAGAGAGGTGAACTGGTTTTGTGGAAGTGTTAACCCGTTTTGAACCAGATCAATGCTGCTTGTTAGGGGAAACCCCACCATTGACTTTCACAAAAACCCTAGAGATTGTCCAAGTCATGGAGATGTCTGTAATAATGCCAAGGATATCCAGAAAGGACTGGTGGGTGGCGGGGGCGGGGGCGGGGAGGTTGGTGGTTGCAATCAGCAGTAGTAAACCAAGTCAGGAGAGAGAATGGTATACAGACAAAGGGGGTGGAATGTTTTCAGTGTGGAGGGATACACTATGCAAATGAGTGCCGATTCAAAGACATTGTCTGCTATGGTTGCTTGGACATGGTGAATTATTATGGTAAGTTTCTTCCTGACCCTTCAAGGGTTTTGGCCCCACTGTATAAGTTATTGCTCAAGGGGTAGTGAAGTGAAGAGCAGGAGGAAGCTTTCAAGGACGTGAAAGAACTCCTCCACTCAGTGAAGCTGCTGGTTTATATGGCCCACCCTTTCATGTGATGCCTCACCCTATAAAAATAGGGCCCGTTCTCTCACATCTAATGGAGGACTGTTCAGAGAAGCCTATTGCTTCACATACCCTAACGGCTGCTGAGGAGGGATATTCACAGCTGGACCAGAAATATTTGACCAATGTTTTTGCAGTCAAATGTTTTCATCAGTCCCTCCATGTAAGTGTATTCACAATTTATATGGATCCCTCCATGGAAGTGTATTCACAATTTATATGGATGATAAGCCACTGATGAGCTTGTTCAGTGAAACAAGATGCATCCCACTTCTAGCTTCAGCTAGCATTGGGCTCTCACGTTATCCCCCTACTAGTATGTACTATTGTGTACAGAGCAGGTGGGGATAATGCAAACGCCCATGCGCTGAGTCATTTACCTTTACTGGAGACACCAGATACTAAATGTATGCCATCAGTAAAGGTGACTCAGATAAACCAGTCCTGTCTCAAGTCAAGACTTTCCTTTTACAAGGATGGCTCAGTAAGAAGGAGAGGAATTACAGCCTTATGCCAAACATAAGGCAGAATTTGGTCTGCAGGATAGATGCATTTTCGTGGGGGTGGGGGGGGGGGAGGAGGTCATCATGCCTCCCCCTGGACATTCAAAGATTGTGGAGGAAGTTAATGAGACTCATCCAGGAGTGTGTCAAATGAAAACCCTTGCAAGAATGGATCTGGAGAACAAGGTAAAATCATCACGCAATGTCTGATCAATCAGAAAATGTCACCAGCAGCGCCTTTGCACCCATGGGAGTGGCCAGACCATCTCTGGTCTAGGCTACATTTGGAGTTTGTTGGCCCTTTTATGCAGCAGATGCTTCTAGTAATGGTGGATGCACTTTCCAAATGGATAGAAGCTCACATAATTGGCAACATTACAGCCCACTCGACTGTAGATAAACTCGGGCAAGTGTTTACAATGCCGGGGTTGCCTGACACTCTGGTCACTGATAATAGCCTGATGTTTACCAGTGAGCTGTTCAGTGAGTTCATGTAGCAGAATGACATTCATCCCATTCGGATGGCCCCTTTCCACCCAGCCTTGTGGTTTGGCTGAGCGGCCTGTTCAGACAGTGAAGGAAGGCCTGAAGAGGATAACAGGGGACTGTCTTAGCATCAGACTTTTATGTTTCTTGTTTAAACACCACTTTGCACTGCAGGCTACATGCATTCCAGCGGAGATGCTGATGGGGTATAGGCCCGTAAAGATTGGACCTGCTGTGCCTGGACATAAAGGCAAGAGTGGAGAGAAAGCAGGAAAAGCAGAAAGAGGGACATGATCAACATGCACAAGAAAGACAGTTAAAACTAGATGACAATCAGCAATGGCTACCCTTAGTTATTCTAAAGCAAAGTGGGCCTGTCTCCTATGTAGTTAAGCGAACTGCTGGATGTGTTTTCTGCAGACAACAGAACCATGTGCACTTGCATGAGAGGGACTCAGTTCCATGGAATTACCAATGATGAGAGAGACTACTGTGGAAGTGTGTTCCCCAGTGACTTTGCCAGAGAGTGGGACACTGGCAGAGGGGTCTGGGTCCCCTGAAGAGGATGGGCATTCCCACAGACCCCTCTTTGCCCCCAAAACCAGATCTGACCAAAATACCTTTGTTAGCAGTGCCTGCTGAGTCATTTGGGGGCAGTGCGAAGATCACAGCACACTCCTAAACCTCCTGATAGACTAAATCTTTGATTGGACAGGTTTTTTTTTAGAAGACTGTATGTGGAATCTGCCACTTTTTTGGGATTTTTTGTATTATTAAAGTGTTGCTGAAATGTTATTAAAAGTTTTAGAAGCAAGCAAGCTAATGACACCATTGTTCTTTTGTATTTGGGGCATGTCTGGCTAAGGGGGGGGAAGAAATGTTGTAATATGAGCAGTTTTTTAAAGTGAGGCTGGGAGGGGTTTTACTTCCTGTCCATCTTCTTCCTGTGTATCTTGTATGTAGTTGGGACCCACAGTGTGTTTCAGAGGGAAGACAACAGAGGAAGAAGACCAGCTTGTGTATGTAGTTTTGCAGTTCCAGATAGTTGTCCTTTGTGCTTGAAGTTGTCAAGTGGTCCTTCTTCAAAGTAGGGGTTACCAAAATATGTCTGTCCAAATATCTTTTTAATGACATTTTAAAGATCCTCTGGCAGTGGTTTCAAGATATGGACTGCCATCTGGGTGAAAATGTTGTCCCTCAGACCCTCTTAAATGTCTCCTGTCTCACTTTAAAACTTGCATGCAATGCCTTTTGGGCAAATTCAGTAGATCTTGGATTTTGTCTGCTCTTTGTCAGCATCTGAGACCAAAGTTCACCTCCCAATGCTTCCTCCACCAAGATACCCTTTGCACCTCACTGTTTAAATCTGTCAGTGCTCTTGGTAGGATCATCCAATGTTTGCATTGTGCAATGTAGTACTGCTTCAGTATGGTTCTGTGGTGGTATCTCTAACGGTATATCATCTTTATATTAGAAGCAGATAGGTTTCAGTGCTCCAAATAAAATAAATCTTGAATAATTATTAATTACACAAATTCCTCCACCATAACATTAGTACTGCGACTTAGACTAATATTTTTCTAATTGTCGTCCCCTCAAACATTTCCAAGTTGGTTTTCAATCTAATTATGACTGGTAGAATGGAAAACTAATTTTCAAAATAAGAATGGCTTATGGAAATTATTTTTAATAGGAATATTTGAGTCATTACATTTTCACTACATAATGTTCAGTTTTTATCAATTATTGATCTTCATTGGCCCTGCTCTGTCATTCTGAGGGATTTAGGCAGTAAACTGAAGCAAATCTTGCTTATAATTGCACTGTGAATTTAATTGAATTGTTTAGAACTTAAATAACACAATTAAATATATTCCATGAAGAACTCTAATGAGATTTTACTATAATTACAGCCTATTATTTGATTCTGAATTAGTCTCCAATAAATACTGCCAGTACACTTCAAAATTCAGTGCTTTATTGAACCATTTGAACTTGGCATATTCAAAGCTCCCAGCAATGAATGAGTTCAATGCTATTTGCTCATTTCACACAGAGTGAATTGAGGAGGTTATTTTCTTCCGCATGTTTAAATTCAACCAAAGGTAAATTTGAATAAACATACAATTAAGTCCAGCAGGGAGTCAAGCAGAGGTTTCATCTGTTCCATAATTAACCTGCCCCATACAAATATTTAACACACAACTAGCTTTTTTTTGTTTTGTGTTGATATTGTGGGGGAGAAGTATAAACATCAGCAGGAATATCATTCAGGATTCTCTTTGATCCTAAAAATACTCCGCCTGGGTTTCTCAGGGAGAATACTCTGGGTGTTGAATGAAGTGGAGTTTGATTCCTCAGTCAAGTTCAGCAGGGATCTGGACACAATTGGTGGGAGGCACTGCCCGTGATGTAGGGTCAGCAGGAAGAGGCTGAGCTCCTACATTGTGTCTGGAATCTGATATGTTGGGAGGTTCAGTGTGTCATGTCTGATACTTGCAGACCCCTGGAAGACCTGGTGCCTGTTCAATCCAATCATCATGTTGCCAAAGTCAAACCAGAATTTTACATTCTGTCTCTAGGGTCACCCAGGAGTCTCACAGTCTATGGTCTATACAAGCAAGGACCAGGAGCAGGCTGCACAGTCTGGGGCTGGACTAATCTCAGAAATCACTCTATCCTCTTCTTTGATCTCCATAATCACTCCTTGTAGTGTGGGTGAGAGCATGGGCTATGGGTCCTGATCGTATCTGGACTATAACACTAAATTTCTGTGCCCCACAGCCAAACAGTTCCAGTACAGTTACAACATTGGCACTGACCCAACAGAGTGGAAGATTGCCTAGATAATGTTCCGTTCACCAATAGCAGGACACATCCAATCAATCAGCTTGATGGTAATCATTTAGCAAAGTGATGGAAGCTGTCACTGACTGTGCTATTAAGCACCATTCGCAGATGCCTGCTCTGGGATTGGTCAGGACCACTTTGCTGCAGACATTGCTCCCAACACAGCTCAGAGGTGACTTGTGTGACTGGCCTCATTTGACTAAGGATAGCATTAAGGGGATCTTGTAAAAATGGTCGATGAGACTCGAGTGGAAAACTCTCCAAATCTGTTCTTGCACAAAAGAAAATATTTGTGCTTGGCAGAGGTCAATTATTCTAATCCCAGCACAACACGACAGAATTTTGTCAGAGACTTGTGTCTGACTATTTTCCACTCTTTCATTGATGCTCTCCCTTCTGCCAAAAGGACAGAAGTAGGTTATTTGCAGTTCAATTCCTTTCCCAATTCTGCAGCAAATGCGCTTCCTTGAACTAAGTCTTATGTCATCCCTATTCTAGGATTCACAATGGACCAGAAACTCAATTGAACCAGCTACACAAAAAACTGTTAAACAAGACATTCTGCAGACCCTGGGTACAAAAGTACTGAAAAAATTCTGCACCGTCTGTAGGAAGTAAAGGGTAACCAATATTTTGGACTTGAGTTTTTCAGGATATGAGCAAAAGGAAAGAAGGGGGCGGTTGGGGGGGAATTAAAATGGTTGGCAAACAGTCCTTTCAAGTGAAGCAACATTTGTGAATCTGCATGGGTCATCTACTGCATCCGGTATTTCCAATGTAGAGAGACTGGACACATAGTGGGAGATTGTTTCATTGAGCACCTTCACTCTGTCAGCTGCAATAGCAGGGTCATCCCATTAGCTAACCATTTTAATTCCATGCTTGATTCCCACACCAATATGTCTTTCCATGGCCTCATTCACTGCCAAACCAAGGCTACCCATAAATTGGAGTAGCATCACCTTGTATTCCATCTTGTCACTCACCAACCAGATGGCATTAACATCAACCTCGAATTACAGTTAAACCTGATGCATCATCAATTACTCAGGACTATAGTTGAGAAACCAATAGGCTTTTATTCACTTAAGAACAATGGCACATCCATACTGTCTGAATGTCCTGCACTGAGGAGAGGGCTGTGGAACAGCCATCTTTATACAGGAACCTGTGGGGAGGGGGCCACAGTACAATTGGCCAATAGATGTACATGACCAGACAATGATACACAAGTGGTTCACCACAAACCCCTCTCTAAGTCTCCCTCTTTCCTTATCCCTCTGACTCTTTCTTCTAACTCCCCCATTCCCTTCCCTTCTCTGATCACTTCTCAGCTTTTATTCTCTTCTATCCTCCCACCTGTATCCACATGTGACCTCATCAATTAGTCTATGCTCCTCCATCCTTTTCTCCTCCTCACATTTTTTAACTGGCACCTGCATTTCTTTTATTCACTCCTTTGCCTCAAGCCCAAAACATTGGTTACCCTTTACTTCCTTTAGATGCTGCAGGACCTGGTGATTTTCCTTCAGCATGTCCGTACTACGGTTACAAAGGCAGATCAGCAATGAGATGGCTAGATATTGCTAGGGTACATCTACCACCCATGATGCACACAGTGGGAAGGAGATGGAATACTCTTCACCTGCTTGGATGAGTGTATTGCAATAAGGTCAAAATGCTTGACACCCATCCAGGATTGGAGAGCCTATCACTCCAACAAGCATCCAAAACATTTATTCTCTCCACCACTGATGTGCTATGGTGTGCATCTTCCACAAAATAAGTGACTTTCACCCTTCTAGCAACTTCCAAACCCAGGACCTCATCCATCAAGAAAGGCAGCAGGCACCTGAGGACCACGCCACTTTCCAATTTCCCACTCTGATGTGCACTATCTTAATTTTGAAATATGTCATTGGATTTAATCCCTGGTATTCCTTACTGAACAGTACAATGCCTTCATCAGCAGGACTGCTGTGATTCCAAGTGGTTCAATAGAAAAGCAAGGATGTAACATTGAGGCTTCATAATGTGTTGGTCAGGCCACATTTTGGGGGAGAAGGCAGGAAAATGGCGTTGAAAGGGAAAAATAAATCACCTATGATTCAAACAGTAGAGCAAACTCGATGGGCTGAATGGCCTGATTCTGCTCTGACATCTTATGATTTTTGTGTCTACCTTCTCAAAGATGGTTAAGGATGGGAACTAAATGCTGGCTTGCCAGCAATACCAGATCTTAGATTTGAAAATTATGGCACCGCTGAATCTGCTGTAACAGCAGTGCTGGTGCAGAACCAGGAGAGTGGAGACACATCAGGGTCCTACAGCCTGATCATGACTCCAACCACTCCATACAGCCTTTTAAAGGAGCTGACAGTATTTTTTTAACATCTTTAAACCACAGAGGTCTGTGCCCAGGATGGCCATGCCCATTCTTGGCATCAGACCTCGAGGGGTTCTGGACTCTGGGGGATCATTGGACTGGGGCAAGGCACCAGAAGTGGGAGATTTACCCCTGCTGAGAAGGAGAAGCCTAGGAGACTGGGCAGGATAGGAGGTTATGGCAGCGGACCAGAAAGTGTCTCAGCAGCCTGTAGCTGCTGGAGGCTAGTTCCTCAGAACCAGGCATTATGAGCAGGATTCGACAGGGTGCTGATGGTCAGGAGGGTTTCCAAAAGGCCTCGGACACTGAAAGCTTCCTGATTGTATTGAAGCTTCAGAAATGGGAGCTCTGGTTTGGCAATGAATCAAGCAGGAGGTTGTGTAGCTGCAGAGGCTGCAGGAGCACAGGAGATGAATCCATAGACACTTGGTGTCTCTGAAGAGAATCCTTTTTGCTTCTCTTTTATTGTTGGGTCTTGGGCTTGTGGTGCCTCTTCATGCGCCTTTACAGCAGGTAAATGTTGACAATTTTTTGTGGTATGCTTGGAGCAAAATGATTTTTTTTTTAAAGTTGTACAATTTCTGGCCTGCAACTATCTTCCTTGATGAAGAAGACCATGAGAGTGAATTTGAAGGATTCTGTGTGTCTGTGTCAGGGGAGAAAGAAATGACTGATCTTCTTGCACATGCAAAAATATACCTTCAGAGTCCGTCAGTAAGCTGGAAGAAGTGGATGTTGAACAAGTTTTTAACATTGATAATGATGATCCAATTGGTCATTCACTGACTGATGGTGAAAAAGCTGAACTTGTTCTGCATCCAGGTGAGCGTGATGAAGAGGACTTGGTTAATACTACAGAAAAGGTGCCTATGGATGACATTGTGAACATGTGTGATGGACTTCTTGATGCACTAGAGCAGCATGCATTCAGAATAGAACAAGAGATTATGTCAGTGTTTAGAATCAAAGACAGACTGCTGAGACAAAAAAAGATTGTTAATGAGGCAGATGACACAGCGGGAAATAACTGGCGTGAAGAAATCCTAGTGTTTGTCGCTGCATTTTGTAAGCAGAGATCACGTTTTTTGGGTAAGAATTAAACATTATTTCATGCTTGAAAAACCTTCTTCTGTTATTTGCTGTTGTTTAACATGTGTTCTGCGGATGCTACTGGTCTGTTTAGAGAAAATTCCCGAATATCCGAAAAATCCGCTAAACTGAGATCGTTATAGTCTGAAACACTGGATAATCTGAAACGCACTGTATTGCATCTTGTGTATCAGCTCATGACAATGAAGGAATCTTGGAACCCTGAATACAGTATTAAAAATACTTAGACAAATGCTGTGCCATGGAAGAGAATTTCAAGGTTTATGAATTCTTGGCTTTATGTTGCTCTAAGACAATTAATACAGTTTAGTGCAGTAAGAATAAGTCAAACAAAATTATTTGGAAAACCTTTCAAAACTGAGGCTGTGCTGTGATTGAATGCTGAAGACATCAATATCACTGTCTGTGGAATTTGGAACTGCTCCATAATTGTAACTAATAGTCTGACGCATGTGATACTTAAAAGCAAAGTATATCAAAATGTAAATAGCAATCTCTGTCTGCATTTAAAGAGCAGTGATTTAATTGAGATCAGGTTGCAGAGTAAAACATGTGTCTGCAATGATTGACTCAAATCAGAGACAGATGATTGCCTTGAAGTGGACTCATTATGCACATGGGCAACAATGATATTACACAAGATCTAGGAGCAGAATTAGGCCATTTGGCCCATCAAGTCTGCCCCGCTATTTGAATCATGGCTCCTATTTTCCCTCTCAACTCCATTCTCTTGTCTTTTCCCCCTAACCTTTGAAACTCTTGCTAATCAAGAACCTATCAATTTTTGCTTTAAATTTACTCAATGACTTGGCCTCTGAAGCAATTTGTGGCAATGAATTCCATAGATTCACCACCCTATGGCTAAAGAAATTTCTGCTCTGTATGAAAGGGACATCCTTTTATTTTGAGGCTGTGTCCTCTGGTCCTAGACTGTCCTACCACTGGAAATATCTTCTCCCTTTATCCACCTTCAGATCCTTCAGTTTTCCAACACCTTCTCCTTAGTAATGGCAACTACCACTCATTCTACCTCTTAACTCTCTTGAATTTCTAGCACATCACTATTGTCTTCCACACTGTCATTGCCACATTCGCAATTTATTTGTTTCTCCAGCATAATTTTCCAGTCGTCCAAGGTCCACATTTGTCTCTCTTTCACACTTTCTACTGTAAATCTGAAAAATCCTTTGGTATCGCATTTTATATTATTGGCTAGCTTACCTTTTATATTTCATTTTTGCTCTCCTTATTTCTTTTTAGTTGCCTACTGTTGGTTTTTAAAAGCTTCCCAATCCTCTGGCTTTCTGCTAATTTTTGCAACATGAATACCCTCTGTTCTGCTTTCATGTTGTCCTTGACTTCCCTTGTCAGCCACCGATGCCTCACCCTCCCTTTAAAATGCTGCTTCTTCCTTGGGATAAAATGAGGCTGATCTTCTGAATTACTGCTTTACAGTCTTCCCTGCTGGGGTGACCTTCCAATCAACTTTGAATATGGATGGGCAGGTGATAGAGAAGGGAAATGCTCTGGAAGAAGATGAAGGGCAATTGTCAGGAAAAGTAAATAATGTTGTTCTTAAAGATGAGGGAAAACAGGGATTAAAAAATGGGAAATCCCTGAAATTCATATATTTTAATGCCAGGAGTATTGTAAAAAAGGTGGATGAGCTGAAGGTGTGGATTGATACTTGGAAGTATGATGTGGTAGCGATTAGTGAGACATGGTTGCAGAAGGGATGTGATTGGCAACTGAATATCCCTGGGTTTCGTTGTTTTAGGTGTGATAGAGTCGGAGGGGCAAGAGGAGGTGGGGTTGTATTGCTTGTCAGGGAAAATATTACAGCGGTGCCTAGGAAGGATAGATTAGAGGGCACATCCACGGAGGCTATTTGGGTGGAACTGAGGAGTAGGAAAGGAGAGGTTACACTTGTAGGGGTGTATTATAGACCACCCGGAGGGGACCGAGACCTAGAGGAGCAAATCTGTAGGGAGATAGTAGATATTTGTGATAAGCACAGGGTTGTAATTATGGGAGATTTTAATTTTCCACATATAAATTGGGAAACACATTCTGTGAAAGCAATGGATGGGTTAGAGTTTGTGAAATGTGTGCAAGATAGTTTTTTACAACAATATGTAGAGGTGCCGACCAGAGAAGGAGCAGTGTTAGATCTACTGTTGGCAAATGGGATGGGTCAAGTGACGGAGGTTAGTGTTGGCGAGCACTTCGGGTCCAGTGATCATAATGCCATCAGCTTCAATGTCATTATGGAAAGAGAGAAATCAGGGCCAAGGATTGAGGTTTTTGATTGGGGAAAAGCTAGATTTGAGGAGATGCCAAAGGACTTGCAGGGTGTGCATTGGGACAATTTGTTTTATGGGCAGGATGTAGTAGAGAGATGGAAGTCTTTTAAAGATCAGATTTTGAGAGTGCAAAAAATTTATGTTCCTGTTAGGTTAAAAGGAAGGGCAAAAGGTTTGAGAGAGCCGTGGTTTTCAAGGAATATTGGAAACTTGGTTCGAAGAAAAAGGGAGGCGTACATTAGATATAAGAAGCATGGAGTTAAGGAGATGTTTGAAAGATACATTGAATGTAAGAGGAATCTTAAGAGAGGAATTAGGAAAGCTAAAAGAAGGTACGAGAAAACTATGGCAAGCAGGGTGAAAACTAATCCAAAAGAGTTCTACAAATATGTTAATGGTAAGAGGAAAGCTAGAGACAAAATTGGTCCCTTAGAAAATCAGAGTGGAAAACTGTGTGTGGAACCTAGAGAAATGGGGGAGATATTGAACAGTTTCTTTTCTTCGGTATTCACTAAGGAGAAGGATATTGGGAGATGTGGGATAAAAAAAGCAAATTGGGTAAATATGGGGAATATAGAGATTACAAAAGGTGTAGTTTTAAGGCTTTTGAAGAATATAAAGGTGGATAAGTCTCCGGGACCAGACGGGATCTTCCCCAGGACATTGAGAGAAGTGAAGGAGGAAATAGCAGAGGCTCTGGCGGTAATTTTTCAAATGTCATTAGATATGGGGATAGTGCCAGAGGATTGGCGCATTGCGCATGTGGTTCCGTTATTTAAAAAGGGTTCAAGGAGGAAGCCTGGCAACTATCGGCCTGTAAGTTTGACGTCTGTGGTAGGTAAATTAATGGAGAAAATTCTTAGAGATAGTACTTATAAACATCTGGATAGACAGGGTCTGATCAGGAGCACTCAACATGGATTTGTGGGAGGAAGGTCATGTTTGACCAATCTGATTGAATTTTTTGAAGAGGTGACTAGGAATGTGGATGAGGGTAGCGCAGTGGATGTTGTCTATATGGACTTCAGTAAGGCCTTCGATAAGGTACCACATGGAAGGTTAGTTAGGAAGGTGCAGTCTTTAGGTATAAATTTTGAGATAGTCAAATGGATTGAACATTGGCTGAAAGGGAGAGGCCAGAGAGTGGTAGTGGATAATTGTCTGTCAGGTTGGAGGCCGGTGACCAGTGGTGTGCCTCAAGGATCTGTATTGGGCCCATTGTTGTTCATTATATACATTAATGATCTAGATGATGGGGTGGTGAATTGGATTAGTAAATATGCAGACGATACTAAGATAGGTGGAATAGTGGATAATGAAGAAGGTTTTCAAGGATTGCAGAGGGATTTGGGCTGCTTAGAAAAGTGGGCTGAAAAATGGCAGATGGAATTTAATGCTGATAAGTGTGAGGTGCTTAATTTTGGTAAGAAGAATCAGAATAGGACATACGTGGTAAATGGGAGAGCATTGATGAATACAGAAGAGCAGAAAGATTTAGGAGTGACGGTACATCGTTCCCTGAAGGTAGAAACTCACGTGAATAGGGTGGTGAAGAAGGCTTTTAGTATGCTGGCCTTTATCAATCATTGCATGGAATATAGGAGTTGGGAGGTGATGTTGAGATTGTATAAGACGTTGGTGCGGCCTAATTTGGAGTTCTGTGTGCAGTTCTGGTCGCCTAATTATAGGAAGGATATAAACAGAGTGGAGAGAGTGCAGAGAAGGTTTACCAGAATGTTGCCTGGGTTTAAGCATCTGGAGTATGGGGAGAGATTGGACAGATTGGGTCTTTATTCTTTGGAGCGTAGAAGGTTGAGAGGGGATTTGATAGAAGTATTTAAGATTATGAAAGGGATAGACAGAATGGATGTGGATAGACTATTTCTGTTAAGAGGAGGAAGGTTTAAAACAAGAGGACATGAGTTAAGAATTAAGGGGCAGAGGTTTAGAGGTAACATGAGGGGGAACTTCTTTACTCAGAGAGTGGTAGCTGTGTGGAATGATCTTCCGGGAGAAATAGTGGCGGCGGAGTCAATTGTATTATTTAAGAAAAGGTTGGACAGGTATATGGATGAGAGGAAGTTGGAGGGTTATGGGCATTGTGCAGGGAGGTGGGATTAGAAAGGGGTGTTTGGTTCGGTGTGGACTAGAAGGGCCTAATGGCCTGTTTCCGTGCTGTAATTGTTATGTTATGTTAACTTTGGCCAGCTCCCCCCTCGGACCTCTGTAGTTACCTCTACTCAAATGTAATACCGACACATTTGATTTTGTCTTCTTTCTCAAACTGCATAGTGAATTCTAACACGTTGTGACCTCTAAGAGTTCCTTTACCATAAGCTCCCTAATCAAATCCAATTCATTACACAGCAACAAATCCAGAATTGCCTTTTTCCTAGAGGGCTCAGCTGCACATGACTAACCCTTCTGCCTGGTCTATTTGTGCCTCTTCAGTAACACTTTATTGGATGAAAAATGGACTATTCTAATGTTGTGAAAAGCTGTTTATGAATTTATCTTTCTCTTTTCTATTAAGATGACAGAATGCAAATTATAATGGGGGCAAAATATAATCTAAATAAATGCAAACTAGATTTTCCAATCAAACGAGCATTTGGTGTAATTTGCCTTAATGTATTTGAGAAGAGTAGCTTGCCTCTCATGCCACACCCCTGACCAAAGAACAATTGAACAGTGTCAGTAGGGATCATGTCATGCCAATGGCCCAGTAATAAGCCAAAATACCGAGTTGATCTTTGAGAAATATGTTTTACGATTCCACGAATTTAATGCAGGTTTTGACTTTAAAGGGCAATTACATTTATGTGAGGCACGTCATGCTGTAAAAATAGTAAACCAATCAAACAGCTTAATGTTTGTAATGTATGAAGTCACACCAGGTTCAAGCCAGCTGATCTCTCATCTATTCCAAAAAAATACTTGGGCTGCTTCCGATGAGGAACGTTAAATCAGCAGTTGAAGGCCAATGCCGTAGTTTGAATTGTTTAATAATGTGTTAGATGTGCTGCCAGATAGTGTGCAGGAATCTAGACATGAGTTTACAGCAGGAAAGGGCAACAATCCCTTCTTTCTTTGGCTTGGCTTCGTGGACGAAGATTTATGGAGGGGGTAAAAAGTCCACGTCAGCTGCAGGCTCGTTTGTGGCTGACCAGTCCGATGCGGGACAGGCAGACATGGTTGCAGCGGTTGCAGGGGAAAATTGGTTGGTTGGGGTTGGGTGTTGGGTTTTTCCTCCTTTGTCTTTTGTCAGTGAGGTGGGCTCTGCGGTCTTCTTCAAAGGAGGTTGCTGCCCGCCGAACTGTGAGGCGCCAAGAAGCACGGTTTGAGGCGATATCAGTCCACTGGCAGTGGTCAATGTGGCAGGCACCAAGAGATTTCTTTAGGCAGTCTTTGTACCTTTTCTTTGGTGCACCTCTGTCACGGTGGCCAGTGGAGAGCTCGCCATATAACACGATCTTGGGAAGGCGATGGTCCTCCATTCTGGAGACGTGACCTACCCAGTGCAGCTGGATCTTCAGCAGCGTGGATTCGATGCTGTCGGCCTCTGCCATCTCGAGTACTTCGACGTTAGGGATGAAAGCGCTCCAATGAATGTTGAGGATGGAGCGGAGACAACGCTGGTGGAAGCGTTCTAGGAGCCGTAGGTGATGCCGGTAGAGGACCCATGATTCGGAGCCGAACAGGAGTGTGGGTATGACAACGGCTCTGTATATGCTTATCTTTGTGAGGTTTTTCAGTTGGTTGTTTTTCCAGACTCTTTTGTGTAGTCTTCCAAAGGCGCTATTTGCCTTGGTGAGTCTGTTGTCTATCTCATTGTCGATCCTTGCATCTGATGAAATGGTGCAGCCGAGATAGGTAAACTGGTTGACCGTTTTGAGTTTTGTGTGCCCGATGGAGATGTGGGGGGGCTGGTAGTCATGGTGGGGAGCTGGCTGATGGAGGACCTCAGTTTTCTTCAGGCTGACTTCCAGGCCAAACATTTTGGCAGTTTCCACAAAGCAGGACGTCAAGCGCTGAAGAGCTGGTTCTGAATGGGCAACTAAAGCGGCATCGTCTGCAAAGAGTAGTTCACGGACAAGTTTCTCTTGTGTCTTGGTGTGAGCTTGCAGGCGCCTCAGATTGAAGAGACTGCCATCCATGCGGTACCGGAAGTAAACAGCGTCTTCATTGTTGAGGTCTTTCATGGCTTGGTTCAGCATCATGCTGAAGAAGATTGAAAAGAGGGTTGGTGCGAGAACACAGCCTTGCTTCACACCATTGTTAATGGAGAAGGGTTCAGAGAGCTCATTGCTGTATCTGACCCGACCTTGTTGGTTTTCGTGCAGTTGGATAATCATGTTGAGGAACTTTGGGGGACATCCGATGCGCTCTAGTATTTGCCAGAGCCCTTTCCTGCTCACGGTGTCGAAGGCTTTGGTGAGGTCAACAAAGGTGATGTAGAGTCCTTTGTTTTGTTCTCTGCACTTTTCTTGGAGCTGTCTGAGGGCAAAGACCATGTCAGTAGTTCCTCTGTTTGCGCGAAAGCCGCACTGTGATTCTGGGAGAATATTCTCGGCGACACTAGGTATTATTCTATTTAGTAGAATCCTAGCGAAGATTTTGCCTGCAATGGAGAACAGCGCGATTCCCCTGTAGTTTGAGCAGTTTGATTTCTCGCCTTTGTTTTTGTACAGGGTGATGATGATGGCATCACGAAGGTCCTGAGGCAGTTTTCCTTGGTCCCAACAAAGCTTGAAAAACTCATGCAGTTTGGCATGCAGAGTTTTGCCGCCAGCCTTCCAGACCTCTGGGGGGATTCCATCCATACCTGCTGCTTTGCCACTTTTCAGTCCGATGAGGAACGTTAAATCAGCAGTTGAAGGCCAATGCCGTAGTTTGAATTGTTTAATAATGTGTTAGATGTGCTGCCAGATAGTGTGCAGGAATCTAGACATGAGTTTACAGCAGGAAAGGGCAACAATACTGGTTAAAATAATCATTGTTGAAATGTTCACAGAATCAGAACCTAGTGAACCATCCAGGGAATCAGTGCAGAGTGGGGATTAATGGCAATTCCAAATAAACGAACATTCTTGGTCTAAATCCTGTAAACCATCAGGAAATCAGGGCAGATGAGGTTTTAAAGCTATCACTGAAGAATCACCACAAATAAGGACACCATGTGTTCATGTGAACTTTGCTTCAATGAATATTCAGTGCTGAAGAATATTATTGGCACCTGCTGGCAGTTGCTTCACTATGTGACATTTTGTTACACTGTTAGGGTACAGACATTACTGGGTGTTACAACTTCTATATGATGCAGGTCAGCTGGAGTAAGCAAGATATTATACTTATGAAATCTGCTCTGGGAGAATTTGTATGGCATTTTCAGTTGTGCTTTGACATGTCCCATTACTTCTGTTTCTGGTGTAGTTTGGGCTAATTGCCTTCCTTTTGATTACTCAGTTGTGGCACTATTTAATTCCCCTTTCATGAACCATAAACTTCTCAAATTACAACCATGGAAGGCATTTCATTCCATGGATGCTGGGTTACTGGGTAATCCTGGTCTCCACTCAGCTCTGGGTCACCTCGAAAACAGCAACTCGTACATATGGCTGCTATTCATAGACTACAGCTCAGCCTTCAACACCATTATTCCCTCAGTGTTGGACAAGAAGCTCCAAACCCAGGGCCTCTGCACCCTCCCCACCCCCCCCCACCCCACCCCCACTGCATCTGGATCCTTGACTTCCTCATTGGTAGACCACAGACAGTACAAATCAGAAACAACAATCTCCTCACTGACTATCAACATGGGTGCTCCTCAAGGATGTATGCTTAGCCCACTGCTCGACTCACTCTACAGTCTACACCCATGACTGTGTGGCCAGGCCCCAATTCCAATGCTATCTACAAATTTGTGGATGACACCATGGTTGTCGGCAGAATCTCTAACGGGAACGAGGAAGCGAACAAGGGAAATAGATTAGCTCGTTGACTGGTGTCACACCAACAAACTTGCACTCAAAAGTTCCTTTTCCACTGCTAGTGTTCCAGGATAGGAAACGCTTTGTGTGGTTTCCACTGGGCCATCCTTAACTGGGACACTAATTGCTTTTCCATTGAACACACTCATTCCTGGGGATTGGAATGATCTACTTTCAACTGGAAACGGGTGATTTTCTGCTGTCCCTTTTCCACTGGTTTTATCAGCGTGTCAGCAAACACCGGGGATATGAATAGGGGTATAGGTGGTTAATTACCTGTGTGAAATGACGTCATTTGATGTTGGCATTTGGACAGTGTTCCTTTTCTACTGAATCCCGTGCTGAAGACCCAACTGCACTGGGTGGGTCACATCTCCAGAATGGAGGACCATCGCCTTCCCAAGATTGTGTTCTATGGCGAGTTCTCCACTGACCACTGAGACAGAGGCGCACCAAAGAAGAGGTACAAAGACTGCTTAAAGAAATCTCTTGGTGCCTGCCACATTGACCACCGCCAGTGGGCTGATCTCGCCTCCAACCGTGCATCTTGGCGCCTCACAGTTCGGCAGGCAGCAACCTCCTTTGAAGAAGACTGCAGAACCCACCTCACTGACAAAAGACAAAGGAGGAAAAACCCAACACCCAACCCCAACTAACCAATTTTCCTTTGCAACCGCTGCAACCGTGCCTGCCTGTCCCGCATCGGACTTGTCAGTCACCAATGAGTCTGCAGCAGATGTGGACATACCCCTCCATAAATCTTCATCCGCGAAGCCAAGCCAAAGAAAGAGGTGGTTAATCACCTGTGTGAAATTACGTCATTTGATGTTGGCATTTGGACAGTGTTCCTTTTCCACTGAATCCTGTCCCAGTAAGTTCCCAGTTAATTCCTGGGCCAAGGTGTCAGTAGAAAAGGGGAATGTTAGCAAAACCAAGGAGATTATTGTGGATTTCAGGATGGAGTCAGGGGAACATGACCCAGTCCTCATCGAGGGCTCAGAAGTGGAGAGGGTCAAGAACTTCAAATTCCTGGATGAAAACATCTCTGAAGATCTGCCCTGGAGCCTCCATGTCAATGCAATCACAAAGAGGGTTCGCCAGTGGCTATACTCCATTAGATGTTCGAAGAGATTCTGTATGTTCCTGAAGGCTTTACTGGTGTGCCATGGAGAGCATTCTGGCTGGTTGGATCCTTGTCTTGTAAGGAGGTTCCAATGCTCAGGACAAGAAAATTTTCCATATGGTTGTTAACTTGGCCTCTGACATCATCTACAAGAGGTGGTGTCTTAAAAAATCAGCCACTATCCTCAAGGAACCACACCACCCAGGCCATGCCCTCTTCACTCTGCTACTATCGGGGGGAAAAAGGTACAGGAGCCTAAAGACGAGCACTTAGTGACACAGTACAGCTTCTTCCCTGCTGCCATCAGATTCCTGAATAATCTTTGAACAAAAGACACTGCTTTACTTTGACTTTTTGTGCACTATTTTTATTTATTGTTGTAAAGGTGGTTGATAGGAATTATTGCACTGTGAGGCCTCTGCAAAACAATGACTTCTGTAACTTGTTCACGACAATAAATTCTGATTCTGATTTCTCCCCATGTTATTAACTCTTCTGCTCAACATCCAACACCCCCCACCCCCCCACCCTGATTCTTCATCACATCCATGCTCTGGGGCAATTTAAAGCAGCAAATAAACTGACCAAGCCATGTCTTTTGGACTTCGAATGTCTGTGGGCATGTTGGAGGAAATTGGAGCAGCTGGAGCTATTACCAAGTGATGACAGAGAGAATCCCACCCAGGCAGCACTAGGAGTTGGGATTGAACCCAAGTTACAGGAGGCGTGAGGCTGCTGGACCACCAAGTCCAGGAGTACTTTTTTTACCCTTCAGTCAACCATGAACAAACCCACCAATGCCCTTGGGACTTCTGCGTTTTTCATGGTGCTCATTAAAGGTTCCCTTGCTGGTTTCTAACAAGCTGAAAGCTATGTACCCTAAACTCTTGGCTGTGTGGACTAGTCACCAACTTCTTCCACATAATGATCCATCTCCTGCCTTCAGTATGTCTATTCATTTGTACATCCTGTACCATGCCACTCTACCGTGTACCATATCTGTCAACTTGGATAGTTGTCTTAAATCCAATAATTTCTTTGTAGTCAAGAAGATTGGCATGAATATTTATCCATCCAGAATCTAGCTAAAGATATTTACAACTTTCCACAATTGCCACTTGCCCATTGAGCCAGCATTCTTTATTCCAGGCAAACTGAGTAAATTTTGTTCTCAATTCACAGAGGATGTCAGGTGAAACAAATGCAGGCCCTTGCAAGAATTTCACATTTCTGCATGGTTCAGAATGCTGTAGGCAACATGATCCCAGCACACGTGTCCCTTCTGTTGTCCACCAACCTCTCCTCATTTGTTCTCCTTCAAAATAAACTTTGCTACAATGTTAAAATTCATTCTTTATTTGGAACTCATTTACATTTTTTAATATCTTTGTCATGCCTTGATAATGTTCTGTGCAAATGTGCAGTAAAAGTTGGAAAATAATAATCTTTAAAAAAAAAAACAAAGAAATTGTTGGGAATTCCCAACAGGTCATATAGCACCTGTAGAATGAAGAAGACGCAACATTTTAGATCAATGATTTTTTTTCAGAATGGGGGAAAAATTAACAAGATAAGAAATAATTAAATCGCGCATAAAACATAAAATACTGGATAAACTTAGCAGGTCAGGTTGTCTCAATAGAAAGAAAAAAAGAGTTAACGTTTCAGCAAAGAGAATTGCTGCAGGAACTCAGCAGAACACATAGTATCCATGGATAGGAATGTTCAGTCACTGCTTCAGGACTGAATTCTTCATTGAGACTATTTTACCCGTTTAGATTTTCTTTTTAAAAAGGTGGAAACAGTGGAATTACATGGAGGTGTGGTAACCAAAAATGAGAAAAATTAATGTTCATGTCATTAGGTTTAAGGTTCATTGGGGCAATATGATGTTCCTTCAAGTTTATGTTTGACCTTGCCCTGACAATGGATGAGGCCATGGACAGATCTGTCCTTTTAGCAATGGTTTGGCAGTTAAAATGTTTGGTTCAACTTTAGATCCACAGAGTGTAGGTGTCAGTCACCCAATTAGTATTTGGTCTCACTCATGTACTGCACTGGGTACAACAAATGCAGTAGATTAGGTTGGACAAACTGCAGGTAAAGCTCTGCCTCACCTGAAAGGTCTGTCTGTGGCTTTGGATGGAGATGAGGGGGAAAATGTAGATACAAGTTTTACACTTTCTGCGGGTACAGAAAAGATGGGTGGAGAAGGTTTGTCTGACCTGGATACTATCCACACTCTGTCAATTATCTAGTCAGACTGGACAGAGACGGGATCCTGTGTCTTTGGGCAGATGACACTTGCACTTTTCTCCTTATTAGGACACCTCCTCCAACTGAGAGGCCACAGCTGTAACATCCTTTACCCTTCTATGTGTAGTGCAGCACTCTCTCACCAAGTACTAGCATACAAAGCAAAACTCACCCACGTATGTGTGCACACACATGTACACACACTTACATCCACTACCTGTACCTCATTTCTTTGCCAAGTTTTTGACACTTTATCAGTCTATGAATTTGAACAGATCTAAGTGTGGGGTGTTTTTCTTTTGTAAGTTTTTATTTATCACACTATGAACCATATCAACCAAAATATGTACAGATATTTCTCTCTGTCTCTGTCTCTGTCTCTGTCTCTGTCTCTGTCTCTGTCTCTGTCTCTGTCTCTGTCTCTGTCTCTGTCTCTCTCTCAATGTATATGTATGTATATATATATATATATATTATTTATATATATATTATTTATATATATATATATATATACACACATATATATATACATATATATTATTTATATATATATATTATATATAATATATAATATATATATATTATATATAATATATATATGGAATATATATATCATATATATATGATATATATATCTATATAAAATATATATCATATATATAATATATATATATCATATATATAATATATATGATATATATAATATAGATATATATATCATATATATGATATATATATTTCATATGTATATATATATAAATATATAAATAATATATATATATATATATATATATACATACACATACATTGAGAGAGAGAGAGAGAGAGAGAGAGAGAGAAATATCTGTACATATTTTGGTTGATATGGTTCATAGTGTGATAAATAAAAACTTACAAAAGAAAAACACCCCACACTTAGATCTGTTCAAATTCATAGACTGATAAAGTGTCAAAAACTTGGCAAAGAAATGAGGTACAGGTAGTGGATGTAAGTGTGTGTACATGTGTGTGCACACATACGTGGGTGAGTTTTGCTTTGTATGCTAGTACTTGGTGAGAGAGTGCTGCACTACACATAGAAGGGTAAAGGATGTTACAGCTGTGGCCTCTCAGTTGGAGGAGGTGTCCTAATAAGGAGAAAAGTGCAAGTGTCATCTGCCCAAAGACACAGGATCCCGTCTCTGTCCAGTCTGACTAGATAATTGACAGAGTGTGGATAGTATCCAGGTCAGACAAACCTTCTCCACCCATCTTTTCTGTACCCGCAGAAAGTGTAAAACTTGTATCTACATTTTCCCCCTCATCTCCATCCAAAGCCACAGACAGACCTTTCAGGTGAGGCAGAGCTTTACCTGCAGTTTGTCCAACCTAATCTACTGCATTTGTTGTACCCAGTGCAGTACATGAGTGAGACCAAATACTAATTGGGTGACTGACACCTACACTCTGTGGATCTAAAGTTGAACCAAACATTTTAACTGCCAAACCATTGCTAAAAGGACAGATCTGTCCATGGCCTCATCCATTGTCAGGGCAAGGTCAAACATAAACTTGAAGGAACATCATATTGCCCCAATGAACCTTAAACCTAATGACATGAACATTAATTTTTCTCATTTTTGGTTACCACACCTCCATGTAATTCCACTGTTTCCACCTTTTTAAAAAGAAAATCTAAACGGGTAAAATAGTCTCAATGAAGAATTCAGTCCTGAAGCAGTGACTGAACATTCCTATCCATGGATACTATGTGTTCTGCTGAGTTCCTGCAGCAATTCTCTTTGCTGAAACGTTAACTCTTTTTTTCTTTCTATTGAGACAACCTGACCTGCTAAGTTTATCCAGTATTTTATGTTTTATGCGCGATTTAATTATTTCTTATCTTGTTAATTTTTCCCCCATTCTGAAAAAAAATCATTGATCTAAAATGTTGCGTCTTCTTCATTCTACAGGTGCTATATGACCTGTTGGGAATTCCCAACAATTTCTTTGTTTTTTTTTTTAAAGATTATTATTTTCCAACTTTTACTGCACATTTGCACAGAACATTATCAAGGCATGACAAAGATATTAAAAAATGTAAATGAGTTCCAAATAAAGAATGAATTTTAACATTGTAGCAAAGTTTATTTTGAAGGAGAACAAATGAGGAGAGGTTGGTGGACAACAGAAGGGACACGTGTGCTGGGATCATGTTGCCTACAGCATTCTGAACCATGCAGAAATGTGAAATTCTTGCAAGGGCCTGCATTTGTTTCACCTGACATCCTCTGTGAATAGAGAACAAAATTTACTCAGTTTGCCTGGAATAAAGAATGCTGGCTCAATGGGCAAGTGGCAATTGTGGAAAGTTGTAAATATCTTTAGCTAGATTCTGGATGGATAAATATTCATGCCAATCTTCTTGACTACAAAGAAATTATTGGATTTAAGACAACTATCCAAGTTGACAGATATGGTACACGGTAGAGTGGCATGGTACAGGATGTACAAATGAATAGACATACTGAAGGCAGGAGATGGATCATTATGTGGAAGAAGTTGGTGACTAGTCCACACAGCCAAGAGTTTAGGGTACATAGCTTTCAGCTTGTTAGAAACCAGCAAGGGAACCTTTAATGAGCACCATGAAAAACGCAGAAGTCCCAAGGGCATTGGTGGGTTTGTTCATGGTTGACTGAAGGGTAAAAAAAGTACTCCTGGACTTGGTGGTCCAGCAGCCTCACGCCTCCTGTAACTTGGGTTCAATCCCAACCCCTAGTGCTGCCTGGGTGGGATTCTCTCTGTCATCACTTGGTAATAGCTCCAGCTGCTCCAATTTCCTCCAACATGCCCACAGACATTCGAAGTCCAAAAGACATGGCTTGGTCAGTTTATTTGCTGCTTTAAATTGCCCCAGAGCATGGATGTGATGAAGAATCAGGGTGGGGGGGTGGGGGTGTTGGATGTTGAGCAGAAGAGTTAATAACATGGGGAGAAATCAGCATCAGAATTTATATATATATATAATATATCTTTTCTTTGGCTTGGCTTCGCGGACGAAGATTTATGGAGGGGGTAAAAAGTCCACGTCAGCTGCAGGCTCGTTTGTGGCTGACAAGTCCGATGCGGGACAGGCAGACACGATTGCAGCGGTTGCAAGGGAAAATTGGTTGGTTGGGGTTGGGTGTTGGGTTTTTCCTCCTTTGCCTTTTGTCAGTGAGGTGGGCTCTGCGGTCTTCTTCAAAGGAGGTTGCTGCCCGCCAAACTGTGAGGCGCCAAGATGCACGGTTTGAGGTGTTATCAGCCCACTGGCGGTGGTCAATGTGGCAGGCACCAAGAGATTTCTTTAGGCAGTCCTTGTACCTCTTCTTTGGTGCACCTCTGTCTCGGTGGCCAGTAGAGAACTCACCATAGAACACGATCTTGGGAAGGCGATGGTCCTCCATTCTGGAGATGTGACCCACCCAGTGCAGTTGGGTCTTCAGCAGCATGGATTCGATGCTTGCGGACTCTGCCAGCTCGAGTACTTCGATGTTGGTGATGAAGTTATTCCAATGAATGTTGAGGATGGAGCAGAGACAGCGCTGATGGAAGTGTTCTAGGAGCCGTAGGTGATGCCGGTAGAGGACCCATGATTTGGAGCCAAACAGGAGCATGGGTATGACAATGGCTCTGTACATGCTGATCTTTGTGTGTTTCTTCAGGTGGTTGTTTTTCCAGACTCTTTTGTGTAGTCTTCCAAAGGTGCTATTTGCCTTGGCGAGTCTGTTGTCTATCTCTTTGTCGATCCTTGCATCAGATGAAATGGTGCAGTCAAGGTAGGTAAACTGGTTGAACGGTTTGAGTTCTGTGTGCCTGATGGAGATGTGGGGGGGGGGCTGGTGGTCATGGTGGGGAGCTGGCTGATGGAGGACCTCAGTTTTCTTCAGGCTTACTTCCAGGCCAAACATTTTGGCAGTTTCCGCAAAACAGGACGTCATGCGCTGGAGAGCTGGCTCTCAATGGGCAACTAAAGCGGCATCGTCTGCAAAGAGTAGTTCACAGACAAGTTGCTCTTGTGTCTTGGTGAGAGCTTGCAGGTGCCTCAGATTGAAGAGACTGCCATCCGTGCGGTACCGGATGTAAACGCCGTCTTCATTGTTGAGGTCTTTCATGGCTTGCTTCAGCATCATGCTGAAGAAGATAGTAAAGAGGGTTGGTGTGAGGACGCAGCCTTGCTTCACGCCGTTGTCAATGGAGAATGGTTCGGAGAGCTCATTGCTGTAACTGACCCGACCTTGTTGGTTTTCATGCAGTTGGATAACCATGTTGAGGAACATTTTCTCCCCTTCCCTCCCTCTCCCCTTCCCACCCCCTCCAAAACCAATAAATATTAAACATATAAAATACAATAAAATCATAAAACAACATCTTCACACAAAGGAAAAACAAACAAGAAAGATGTGTCATCTACTTTTACACATTAAATCTAATTGTTTTTATCTTTTTTTAGAAGATGGAAGTCCGAGGCATGCTCTTTCTGTTATGTTTCATGTATGGTTCCCAAATTTGTTCAAACAATGTAACTTTGTTTTTTTAAATTCCATGTAATTTTTTCCAATGGAATATACTTATTCATTTCCGTGTAGCATTGCTGTATTCTCAGGCTCGCTTCCATTTTCCAAGTTAACATTATATTTTTTTGCTACTGCCAAGGCTATCATAATGATTATTTTTTGTGTTTTATCCAATTTGAGACGTAATTCTTATGTTATTTAAAAGAAAAATTTCTGGATTTTTTGGTATGTTGTTTTTTGTGATTTTATTTAATATCTGATTTAGTTCTTCCCAAAATGTATTCACTTTCGTACATGTCCAAATTGCATGTATTGTTGTGCCCATTTCCTTCTTACAGCGAAAACACCTATCCAATATTGTTGGATCCCATTCTTTTAATTTTTGAGGAGTGATGTATAACCTGTGCAACCAATTATATTGTATCATATGTGACCTTGTGTTTATTGTATTCTTCATAGATCCAGAACATAATTTTTCCTATGTTTCATTCTTTATCTTTATATTTAAGTCCTTTTCCTACTTTTGTTTGGGTTTGTACCTTATTTCTTCATTTTCCTTGCCTTGCAGCTTAATGTACATATTTGTTATAAATCTTTTAATTATCATTGTTTCTGTAATCACATATTCAAAGCTGCTTCCTTCTGGTAATCTCAATCTGTTTCCCAATTTATCCTTTAAATAAGCTTTCTGTTGATGGTATGCAAATATTGTACCATGAGTTATTCCATATTTGTCCTTCAACTGTTCAAATGTTAATAAATTATTTCCCAAAAAACAATTTTCTATTATCTTGATTCCTTTTCTCTCCCATTCTCTAAAGGAAAGGTTATCTACTGTAAAAGGGATTAGTGGATTTTGTGTCAATAGCATTTTTGGTATTTGGTAATTTATTTTTTTCCTTTCTACCTGTATCTTCTTCCATATATCAAGTAAATGATGCAATACTGGTGAGCTTTTATATTGCACTAGCTTTTCATCCCACTTATAAAGTATGTGTTCCGGTACCTTCTCTCCTATTATATCTAGTTCTATCTTAGTCCAATCTGGTCTTTCTCTCGTCTGATAAAAATCTGATAAGTACCTTAATTGTGCGGCTCTGTAATAATTTCTGAAGTTTGATAACTGCAAGCCATCTTGATTATACCTCTCTGTTAATTTATCTAGCGCTACCCTCAGTTTCCCCCCCTTTCCAGAAGATTATCCTTATTATTCTCCTTAGTTCATCCAAGAATTTCTCTGTTAAGGGTATTGGTAACATTTGAAATAAGTATTGTATCCTTGGGAACACATTCATTTTAATGCAGTTCACCCTCCCTATCAATGTTAGAGGTAGTTATTTCCAATGTTCTAAGTCTTCCTGTAATTTCTTTATTAAAGGCTGATAATTTAGTTTGTACAAGTGGTTTAAGTTATTGTCTATCCTGATACCTAGGTATCTGATTGCTTGTGTTTGCCATTTAAATGGAGATTCTTTAAGTTCTGTATAATCCGCATTACTCATTTGGCATCACTTCACTTTAATTTGCGTTGACCTTATACCCTGATATTTCTCCATATTCCTTCAATTTCTTATGTAATTCTTTTATTGATTTCTCTGGTTCTGTTAGGTATACTATGATGTCATCTGCAAATAAGCTGATTTTATACTCCTTCTCCTTTATTTTTATTCCTTTTATTTTATTTTCCTTTCTTATCAGCTCTGCCAATGGTTTTATTGCTAAAGCGAACAATGAGGGGGATAATGGACATCCCTGCATAGTTGATCTGCTTAGTTTGAACTGGTTTGATACATAGCCATTTACCACTACCTTTGCCAATGGTCCATTATATAATGCTCTAATCCAGTTAATATATTTTCCTGGAAGATTGAATTTCTGTAACACTTTAAATAAGTAGTTCCATTCTACCCTATCAAAGGCTTTTTCTGTGTCTAAGGCAACTGCCACCATTGTTTTTTTTTATTCCCTTGAGCTGCATGAATTAAAGTAATAAATTTACAGACATTGTCCGCTGTTCGTCTTTTCTTGACAAATCCAGTTTGATCTTGTTTTACTATTTTTGCTATACAGCCGGCCAATATGTTTGCTAATAATTTTGCTATTATCTTATAATCTAAGTGAAGTAAGGATATTGGTCTATATGATGCTGGTGTTAATGGATCCCCCTGTCTTTGGTATTACTGTAATTATTGCTGTCTTGCATAAATCTGGTAAGTTTTGTGTTTCTTCAACCTGATTTATTACTTCCAGGAGAGGAGGAATTAATAATTCTTTAAATGTTTTGTAAAATTCTATTGGAAATCCATCCTCTCCTGGTTTTTATTGTTCGGCAGCTTCTTTAATATATCCTGTACTTCCTCTATTTCAAACGGTTTTATCAGTTTGCTTTGATCCTCTACTTGCAATTTGGCAGTTCAGTTTTAGCTAAAAACTCTTCTATTTTATCATTTTTCCCCTCATTCTCCATTTGGTATGGTTGTTCATAAAATTCCTTCAAGTTTTCATTGATCTCTGTTGTGTTATATGTGATTTGTTTGTCCTCTTTCCTTGATGCCTTGCTCTGTTTTAAGTTGCCAGACAATATTTTGTTTTTTTTCTCCCAATTTGTAATACTTTTGCTTTGTTTGCATTATGTTCTTCTCCACCTTGTACATTTGTAATGTTTCATATTTTATTTTTTTGTCCGACAATTCTCTCTTTTTCTTTATATCGTCCCTTTTCACTAGTTCCTTTTCTGTACTTGCTATCTCCCTTTCCAGCTGCTCTATTTCCCTATTTGTATTCCTTTTTAATCTTAGTTACATAGCTTATTATCTGTCCTCTAATGAACGCTTTCATTACATCCCATAGTATAAATTTATCTTTGACAGATTCTGTGTTTATTTCAAAATATCTTTTAATTTGGCGATCCATAAACTCTAAATTCCTGCCTTTTAAGTAGCATGGAGTTTAATCTCCATCTATATGTTCTTGGTGGGATGTCCTCCAGTTCTATTGCTAATAACAGGGATAAATGATCTGAAAGTAGTCTAGCTTTATATTCAGTTTTCCTGACTCTCCCTTGAGTATGGACCGACAACAAAAAACATATCAATCCTTCCAACGTCTTATTATCTTCTCTAACTTTATTCCTTACCTGCTCCAGTATATTCTTTCTTGTCATATATCTTAAAAATTTTATTAAGATGGATCTCGGTTTTTGATGTATCTGCAGATTCTGTACTAGTGTTCTATGTGCCCTTTCTATTTCTATTTCTTCATGTAAATCTGTCATTGCCAACACCTTTGGGATCCATCCTTTTATAAATTCCTTCATGTCTGAGCTTTCTTCACCCTCCTTCAGGCCCACTATTTTTATGTTGTTTCGCCTTCTGTAGTTTTCCAACATATCAATTTTCTGAGATAACAACTCTTGTGTCTCCTTAATTTTTTTTGTCACCTTCTTCCAATTTTTCTCTTAAATCATTTATTTCCATTTCTACAGTCGTTTCCCACTCCTCCACATTTTCTACTCTTTTCCCTATTTCTGTCATGACTAGTTCTAAACTTTGCATTTTATCTTCTGCTCTTTTCATTTTTCTTTTAATTGCACTAAATTCTAACGATAATCATTCTTTTAATGACCTCATTTCCTCTTCAAAAAAGGCTTTATCTATATTTTGTCCATCTGCTTTACCTTTTTTCCTGTGAAGATCTTGGTCTTCTTCCTCCTCTTCTTCTGTGTCTGCACCTGTGTTTGTGTCTTCTTCTTTGTACCAGCTCTTTCTGATTAGCTACTTCTGTGTCTTTGTCGGGCCTCCTGTTTCTGGGCCTCTTGATGTCGGGCCACCAGTCGGAGGCCGAATGTCTGCTGGGCCTCCTGCTGTAGATCGTCTCATCGTTGATCGCCCTGTCACCATTCTCCCTCTACCAGCCTCTCGATTCTTTCCTCACTGTTGTTCTGTTTTTCTGGATTGTAGGTTTCCTCCAGCTGAGCGTCCCGATGCTGGGCATCTCTCAGCTGGTCACCCTGTAGCTTCCCACTCCTTGGCTGAGCCCCCATCCCACCGATGTTCTCTCTGTCTTTTGATTGCACACTGTGCATGCACGACTCCTCATGCATGCGCAGTTGTGCAATTTTGTTTGGCTCTGAGAGCCATTTTTGAAGTCCACTGGGCACTCACCAGGTTCGGAGATCGGCCACTCTTCAGCACTGTAGCTTCCTGCTCCCGCATGCAGGTAAGGCCTTCTTGTTCTTCACTGGTGATTTTCCTTTTCTTTCCATTGTTCTTACTTTCTCTCTTTTGGGTGCCATCTTCTGGCTCTTCTCTAACTTTATCTTCTATTTCCTGAGTTTTATGAGCTCTTTCCAAACTTTTTTTTTTCTGGAGAGGGCAGGTTCTACCCGATTGGCCACTACTCCATCATTTGACTCCCTCTTTGAACATTCTTCTAAGTCTGGGGTGTTGTGCTCAAAAATATTCACCCCCTACCCCCCCCCCCATAGACTACTTTCTCAGAAGTTTGTGAAGGTTTGGTATGACACCAGAAACCCTTGCAAATATCTACAGAGGTCTGCTGGAATGTGTGCTGACCGGCTGCATCACGGTCTGGTATGGGAACACCAATATCCCAGAGGTAAAGCCCTCCAAAAGGTAGTGGACACAGCCCAGAACATGACAGGCAAAACCCTCCCCACTATTGAGTACATCTAAAGGGAATGCTGCCGTCAGAGGGCAGCAGCAATCAACAAGGACCCACACCACCCAGCATATGCTCTGTTCTCAATGCTGCCATCAGGAAAGAGGTATAAGTGCCACAAGACTCTCACCACCAGTTTTAGGGACAGCTGCTGCCCTTCCACCATCAGACTCCTCAATGACAAACTCAGTCAGAGACTCATTTAAGGACACTTGTGCACTTTACTGATTTTCTTTTGTTCTCACTGGATTTCACAGTCAGTGTGTTTACATTTGTTATCTGTTTACAGTTCTTTTCTTTACATGTTTACGCTGTGTACAGTTTAGTTTTGCACAACCAGTTAGTGGTAATTCTGCTGTGCTCACAGTAATGAGTAATCTCGGGTTTGTATGTAATGCCCATGTATGTACTCTGAGAATAATCTGTAGTTACTGGCCACATAATGGGTCACAAACTTATCTTGTACAAGCCCAAATGTTGCAGAGACTGAAGCGGATAAAGATGTAAAAGGTGCATAATGTGCAGGCATGGTCTTGAAGACACTCGGTAGAATCTCCATAGAACCATAGAACAATACAGCATAGAAAAAGGCCCTTCTAGAATGTGCCAAACTATTATTCTCTATAGTCCCACTGATCTGCATTCTGACCATAGCCCACCAATCCAATCTTCTTAAAAATTAAAACTGGACCCACATTCACCTCCTCAGCTGGCAGTTCATTCCAAACTCCCACCACTTTCAATGTGAAGGTGATCCCCTCAATGTTTCCTCTAAACCTGCCACCCTTAACATATATCCTCTGGTTTGTATCTCACCTACCCTCAGTGGAAAAACACTCCCTACATTTACTCTGTCTAGACCCCTCGTAATTTTAAATGCATCTATCAAATCTCTCCTCATTCTTCTATGCTCCAGGGAATAGAGTCCTAACCTGTTTAACCTTTCCCTGTAACTCAGTTCCTAAAGTCTGGGCAATATCCGAGTAAATCTTCTCTGCATTCTTTCTATCTTTCCTGTAGTTAGGTAACCAAAACTGCACATAATACTCCAAATTTTGCCTCACCATTATCTTGTACAATTTTACCATAACATCCCAACTCTTATCAGCCTTCATAAATCAGTATTGAGTATATGTCAAAAGCTCTCTTTCCAACCCTATCTACTTGTGATGCCACTATTCCCAGATCCATCTGTTCTACTGCACTCCTCAGTGCCCTATCAATAGACAATAGGTGTTGGAGTAGGCCAATTGGCCCGTCGAGCCAGCACCACCATCTATCGGATCATGGCTGATCTTTCTCTTTCAATAACCAATCCTAGCCTTATTCCCATAACCCTTAACTCCCCTGCCCACAAGAGCCTTATCCAACTCTCTCTTAAATCTATCCAACAAATCTGCCCCCACAGATCCATAACTCTCTGGATTTAAAAAAAATGTTCTCCTCATTTCTGTCTTAAATGGCCTTTCCTGTATTCTTAAATGATGCCCTCTAGTCCCTCCCATCATTGGGAACATGTGCTCTGATTTCACTCTGTCAAGCCCCTTGATAATCCTAAATATCTCAATCATATCTCCCCTCATCCTTCTAAATTCCATCGCATATAATCCTAGTCTTTCTAACCTATCCGCGAATGTCAATCCTGCCATCCCGGGAACTAACTTTGTAAATCTGTGCTGCACTCCCTCTATAGCAAGTATGTCCTTTCTTAAATATGGGGACCAGAATTGGACACAATACTCCAGGTGAGGTCTCACCAGGGCCCTGTGCAACTGCAGGAGGGCTTCTCTACTCCTATGCTTAGAAATGTTGCTTTAGAAATTGTGGAAGCACGGTCGATATTTTCCAAAGTTCTTTAGATTTGGGGGAAGTGCCTGCAGACTGGAGAGTGGCTGATATAGCACCACTTTTTAAGAAGGGAGGGAGAGAGAATACGGGAAATTATAGACCGGTCAGCCCGACATCAGTGATGGGGAAGATATTGGAATCCATCATTAAAGGAGAAATAGCAGAACACTTTTATGAAAGCCAGCATACTGTTCGCCTTCTTCACTGCTTGCTGAACCTGCATGCTAGTTTTCAATGACTGGTGAACAAAAACGCCCAGATCTCTTTGCATTACCCCACTCCCTAGCTTAACTCATTTAAATAATATTCTGCTCTCTTGTTTCTGCCTCCAAAATGGACAACTTCTCATTTACTCACATTAAACTTCATCTGCCATTTCTCCGCCTACTCTCCTAACCTGTCCAAGTCCCTCTGCAATTTCCTGACATCCTCCTCGCACTTCACACTACCACCCAGTTTAGTGTCATCTGCAAATTTGCATAAGTAGTTATTAATCCCCTCATTCAAATCATTTACATAAATGATAAACAGCTGAGGACCCAACACTGATCCCTGCAGGACCCCACTCGTCACATTCTGCCATTCAGAAAATGACCCTTTTATCCCAACCCTTTGTTTGCTATTTCTCAACCAACTATCTATCCATGACAGCACCCTACTCCTGATACCATGCTCCTTGATTTTGTTAACTAGCCTCCTGTGTGGGACCTTATCAAAGGCTTTCTGGAAGTCCAAGTACACCACATCCACTGGCTCTCCCGAGTCCACCCTCCTTGTTATGTCCTTAAAAGATTTCAGGAGACTAGTCAAGTAAGATTTTCCTTTAAGGAACCCATGCTGACTAGCACTTCCTAAGTGTTCTGCTATTTCTCCTTTAATGATGGATTCCAATATCTTCCCCATCACTGACGTCGGGCTGACCGGTCTATAATTTCCCGTATTCTCTCTCCCTCCCTTCTTAAAAAGTGGTGCTATATCAGCCACTCTCCAGTCTGCAGGCACTTCCCCCAAATCTAAAGAACTTTGGAAAATATCGACCAGTGCTTCCACAATTTCTAAAGCAACATTTCTAAGCACCCTGGGATGCAGCCCATCAGGCCCAGAGGACATATCAGGCATCAGTTCTAACAATTTGCTCACAACCACCTGCTTCTGGATTTGAATATCCATCAGATTCTCTGTTTCCTTAGGTAATTTCACCAAGTCCCAAGATACTGCTTGACCCCTACCCCTTATCTGATCATAACCTATATCCTCCTTGGTGAAAACAGATGCAAAGTAATTGTTACGTTCCTCAGCCATCTCCATGTTCCCATTGATAATTTCACCTTTCTCTGTTTTCAAGGGCCCAATTTTGGCCCTAACCAATTTCTTCCTTTTTACATAACTGAAGAAGCCTTTGCTATTCCATTTTATATTTGTTGCCAGTTTACTCTTGTACTTTATTTTCCCCTCCCGAATGACTTTCTTAGTTTCCCTCTGTTGTTTTTTAAAGGCTTCCCAATCCTCTAACCTTCCACTCTGCTTTGCTGTCTTATACTTATTTCTTTTGGACCTGATACTGCATTTGATTTCCTTTGTCAACAACAGCTGCCATTTGCTCTTCGTAGAGCCTTTCCTCTTTGGAATGAATATATTCTGAATCCTGTGAAAAATGACTAGAAATACCTGCCTTTTTTTGCCCAGTTGTCCTCCCAGCTAGAATGTCCTTCCATTTTATTTTGACTAGCTCCTCTCTCATAGCTGTATAATCACCCTTATTCAGCTGTATCACTAATGTTTCTGAATTCCTTTTCTTCTCCCTTTCCATTTGCAGATTAAAAATAATCATACTATGGTCACTATTACCTAATGGCACTCCTACCTCAAAGTCCCTTATTAACTCCACGTCATTGCCATGTCTGTCCTTTCTTGGTTTGTCCTTCGAAAATGCAACACCTCACACTTGTCCGCATTAAATTCCATCTGACAAATTTCAACTTGTTTTTCTAGCTGATCCAGATCCCTCTGCAAGCTTTGAAAACCTTTGCTGTCCACAATGCCTCCAATATCAGTGCAAACGTGCTGATCCAATTTACTACATTATCATCCAGATCATTGATATAGATGACAAACAACAATGACCCCAGTATTGATCCCTGACTCACACCACAAGTCACAGGCCTCCAGTCTGAGAAGCAAACATCCACCACCATTCTCTAACTTCTCGCGTATCGTTAATGTCAAATCCAGCTGGCTACCTCCCCATGAATATCTAGCACCTGAATCTTTCTGACTAACTATCCATGTGGGACTTTGTCAAAGGCATTACTAAAATCCACACAGTCAACATCCACAGCCTTTCATTCATTAACTTTCCTGGAAACTTCCTCGAAAAACTCTGAATGGTTAAAAATGATCTAATACAAACAAAGCCATGTTGAATATACTTAACCAGTCACTGGCTATCTAAATATTTGTATACCAAATCCCTAAGAACACTTTGCAATAACTTACCTATTACTGACGTAAAACACCAAAGTTTGCAGTGAAAACACACTGGAGAAACTCAGTAGGTAAACGGTGTATTTTATATAGCAAAGATGTATATAACTTTGCATAACCAAAGTTTCGGACTTGAGCCCTTCATCGAGAGCTCAAACTTGAAACGTTGATTATTTATTTTTTATCTTTGCTACATAAAGTATACTGTTTGACATGCTGAGTTTCTCCAGTGTTGTGTTTTTAACCGAAGACTGATATCAGACTCGCCAATCTATAATTTCCAGGGTTACTTTTGTAGCCTTTTTAAACAACAGAACAAAATGAGCTGCCCTCTAATCCTCCAGCACCTTACCCATGGCTAAGGACATTTTAAAGATTTCTGCCAGAGCCCCTACACTAGCCTCCTTCAAGGTCTGAAGGAATATCTTGTCAGGCCCTGAGGATTTATCAACTTTTATTTGCTTTACAATAGTAAGCACTTCCTCTCCTTTAATATGTATAGGTTCTATGAACTCATTCCTTATTATCCTTACTTCCTTAGACTCTGTGTCAGTTTCCTGAGTACATATGAATGCAAAAAAAAACCATTTAAGATCTTCCTCCATCTCTTTTGGCTCCATACATAGCCAGCCACTCTGATCTTCAAGGGGACCAATTTTGTCCCTTACTATGCTTTTTCTGTTAATATACCTGTAAAAACACTTAGGATTTTCCTTCACATTGTCTGCCAAAGCAACCCCATGTTTTCTTTTAGCCTTCCTGATTTCTTTCTTGCCTTTTCTATACTCAAGTATGTCATTTGCTCTGTGTTGCCTTTACCCACTATACTCCTATCACTTCTTAACCAGATCCCCAATATCCATTGAAAACTAGGGTTCCCTATATCTGTTTATGTCTGTTTATTTTGCCTCTAATCCTGACAGGAACATATAAACTCTGTACCCTCAAAATTTAACCTTTTAAGGTCCTCCACTTTAGTTAGCACATCCTTTCCAGAAAACAACCTCCCAATCCATGCACTCTAGATCCTTTCTCATTTTCTCAAAGTTGGCTTTATTCCAATTTATAATCTCAACCTGAATCCCAGACCTATCCTTCCCTATAATTAATTTGAAACTGATGGTCACTGTGATCCAAAATGTTCTCCTACACTTACTTCTGTCACGTCTTGTCTCGATCCCTCATAGGGGGTCCAGTATTATACCTCTATATATTGATTTAGAAAACTTTCCTGAACAAATATGACAAACTCCAAGCCATCCAACCCTTTTACAATTCAGAAGTTCCAGTCAATATGTTGAAATTTAAAATCTCCGACTTTAACAACCTTATGTTTCCTGCAGCTGCCTGCTATCTCTCTCTCCAGATTTGATCCTTTAATTCTTGTTGACTATTGGGCCGTCTATAATACAATCCCATGAGTGTGATCAAACCTTTCCTGTTCCTTGGCTCCACCCATATAACCTCAGTAGACAAGCCTTCTGGTCTGTACAGCCTGAGCGCAGCTGTTATATTTTCCCTGACGAGCATTGCCCCTTGTCTTCCCTTTCATTCCACCCCCACCCCCAGCTCTATTACATCTGAAACCATGTAACACCAAAACAGTACTGCTCTTCCTGCAACCAAGTTTCACTAATTGTTGCAATGTGCCGGCACACCATTGGGCAGGTGAACCGGCCCCACTTGTAACACACGCGGCAGGGCAGCTGGCCAAAATGGCGCCATCGGGGATCTCCGACCTCGGCACTGGGCTCAGAAGCCCGCGCTTGGGGACCCACGTGACGCCCTGGTGATGTCAGCGCCCCCAGCGTGGTTCTCAGCCAGGTCCGGGCTGGGAGTATAAGCCCAGTCAGGCAGCCTGAAATAAATCAGTTCTGCTCACTGAGCTCAACCCATCTGGTTGTGTGTTATTTCAATTAGCAGTGTAGCTGCCGCTACAATTGGTAACCCTGACAGGTTCAAACACCTTTGAACCCAACATGAGCGACTCTTCAATCAGTGCTATAGCCGTCAAGCTCCCTGACTTCTGGGTGTAGGAGCCGGAGACCTGGTTTAGCCACACAGAGGCTCAGTTTCACCTCCGCCAGATTTCATCAAACACGACCAGGTTCTACCATGTGGTCGCCGCCCTGGACCAGGCCACCGCCAAATGTGTGCTGCACCTCATTCAACACCCATCCACAGAATATAAATACAGGACCATCAAGTGGGTGCTCACCGGCTCCCTTGGACTATCCAGGCACCAGTGTGCCGCTCGGATGCTGCACCTCGACGCCTTGGGGGACAAGTTCCTGATTGAGCTAATGGATGAGATGCTCACACTCCTGGGCAATCACACCAACTGCCCACTTTTTGAGCGCATCTTTCTTGACCATCTGCCTGAGGACATCCAACCGCTACTGCCCCAAGAGAGCTTTGCTGACCCGAGGAAGGTTGTCAGAAAGCTCAAGAGCTATGGCTCGAGCGATTCCTGGAGGGCTAAGCAGTCCAGCAGGTCATGAGTCACGGGCATGACCACTTCAAGCCATTCTCTAGCACTGCGGTAGAACACCGGGTCCCTACAGGGGCCACAAAGAGCATAACCAGAGTCAAGGCATCTGTTCCAGGCCTCTGCTTCTACCACCAGCGCTGGGGAGCCAAGGCTCGGAAGTGTCGTCAGCCCTACCCAGGGAAACGAGCAGGTCGGCCGCTGTTAATGTCTGTGGCAGCTGGCTAGGGACACAGCCTTCTCTAATTGTGGGACTCGGTCAGCGGCCGACATTTCCTCATCGACACTGGGGCCCAGAACAGTGTCATTCTGGCCATGGTCATCAAGTCAAGGACCCGGCCTCAAGGACCTCCCCTCCGTGTGGCCAATGCAATGGAGATCTGGACGTTTGGAGACAAGACCGTCCACTTCTAGATCACCCGGCAAAAGTTCTTGTGGAGGTTCACCATCTCGTCCCTTCCGAACGCCATCCTGGGTGCCGACTTCCTCCTCGCCCATGGGCTCCTGGTTGACATTTGAGGTAGGCGCCTGGTAGATAACCGTACCTTCCAAGCCGTTCACCTCAATGCCTCCTGCACAGAGCAGTCACAGATGGCCACGTCCCAAGGACTGGTTCCAGCACATCCTGGACGAGTTTGCAGCCCTCCTCAAGCCACAGTTCTCCACTGCCTCTCCGCATCATGTGTTCCATCATATCCCCACACCAAGGCATGCTGGCTCCCACTGGATAAGCTGCAGGTGGTGAAGGAAGTTTTTGCATCTGCTGGAGCTGGGGATCATTCGGCGCGTTGACAGCCCTTGGGCCTCACCGCTCCACCTGGTTCTGAAAGCCTCCGGTGGCTGGCGTCCCTGCGGAGACTACTGGCGGCTTAACGAGGTGACAGTTCCTGACCATAACCTGATCTCTCACCTCCAAGACTTTACCCTCGCTCCATGCAGGTTGGCTGTATTCTCCAAAGTCGACCAGGTGCACGGGTATCACCTGTATCACCAGTGCACCACGAGGACATACTCAAGACGGCCATCATCACCCCCTTCAGCTTGTTCGAATTCCTTCGCATACCATTCGGGCTCAAGAACGCCGCCCAGACCATCCAGCACCTTATGGACTTGGATTTCGTCTTCATTTACTTGGACGACATTCTTGTTGCCAGCAGGGATTGGGCGCAACACAAGGCCCACCTGTGCACCCTCTCCTCCCGACTGGCCCACTTCGGCCACCCAATCAACCCAGCCAAGTGCCATTTCGGGAAAGAATCCATGCAGTTCCTGGGCCATACCATCATGGCCGGAGGAGCCACACGTGCTGCTACGAAGCTCCTGCAATCAAGGAGTTCCCATGCCCGGACAACCTCAAGGGGCTGCAGGTGTTCATGGGTATGGTCAACTTCTATAACCATTTCATCCCAAGCACTGCGCGCATCATGCACCCTCGTCGCAGCCAAACACAAAATGCTTGCCTGGACCCCAGAGGCCTGCAGGGTGTTAGAGGCCTCAAAGGATCCCCTCGCGAAGGCTACCATGCTCTCCCACCCACACACCGACCTGCATATGGCGCTCTCCGTCGATGCCTCTGCCATAGCTGTTGGCGCAGTCCTGGAGAAGCAAGTGAATGGACAGTGGAAGTCACTGGCATTCTTCAGCCGGCTTCTTTGCCTACCAGAGCGCAAGTATAGTGCCTTCGACCATGAGTTACTGGACATGTACCTGGCGGTGCGGCATTTCCGCTATTTCTTGGAGGGAAGGACTTTTACCATCTTTACCGACCACAAAACTCTCACTCAGGTGCTCACCATGGCAAAGGATCTCTGGTCGGCCCACCAGCAGTGTCACCTCTCCTTCATGTCGGAGTTTACCACTGACATTCGGCACAAGGTGGGGAAGGACAATATGGTCACTGATGCACTCTCATGACTGGCCATCTGCGTACTGACATCTGGCTTCTACTTTGACCAGCTCGCTCGGGACCAGAAGTCCAATGAGGAGACGTGAGCCTTCAGGACTGCCATCACGGGTCTGCGGTTCCAGGACCTCACGGCTCCTAGCCGTGAGGGCACTATTCTGTGTGATGTCTCCATGGGCACCCTGCGACCAGTGGTTCCCCAGCAGTGGCGCAGGTAAGTCTTCCACCATATCCATGACCTTTCACACCCTTCCATCAGGTCCAAGGTCCATATGGTGGCACAGCGTTACTACTGGGATGGGCTGTGGAAGCAGATCACAGGCTGGGCCAGAATCTGCACCCATTGCCAGCTTTCCAAGGTGCACAGGCACACCAGAGCACCCGTACAAGATTTTGAGCACATCTGGGAATGGTTCAGCCACATTCACATGGACATCGTCGGGCCCTTACCCGTTTCCCAGGGTAACTGTTACCTTTTCATGGTTGTGGACCGCACCACTCATTAGCCCGAGGCAATCCTGATGCCAGACGCCTCCATGGACTCCTGCTCCCAAGCACTGTTGCATGGTTGGGTCACACTGTTCGGCATCCCGAATCACCTCACCAGCTATCGGGGCATCCAGTTTACCTCTGCGCTCTGGGCACAGCTCGCCAATAGGCTGGGGATCAAGCTACACCACACCATGGCCTATCACCTGCAGGCCAATGGGCTGGTCAAGTGACTACACCACCACCTTAAGTCTGCACTTATGGCCTACCTCATTGGTTTCGACTGGGTGGACGAACTGCCCTGGGTGCTCCTGGGCATCCGCTCACCACCCAAAGAAGATCTATAGGCATCATCAGCTGAGCTGGTCTACAGCGCACCGCTAGTGCTACCCGGTGAGTTCGTCAACGCACCTCAACTCCCAGCGGTCACCGCATGAACTACTCCCCCACCTCCGGGCCCAGTTGGGCTCCTTCACACCCCCACCACTGCTCAGACACTGCACACAGGCCTCTTACATCCCCAGTGAGCTGCACTCCACAGAGTACATTTTTATTCAGCTAGGCCCGTCCACGGCACCTCTGCAGAGGCCTTACAAAGGGCCGTACAAAGTCATCCAGCATTCAGTCTATATTCACGCTGGACATCAGCGGAGGGAGGGAACTGTTTACGGTGGACAGGCTGAATCCAGCACACTTCGTCCCCACCGAACCAGTAGTTGTGGTCCAGCCCAAGAAGTGAGGCCACTTGACTAAAAAGGACATCGGCACCGGTTCTGGGGGGGGGGGGGGGGGTTGTGTGGTGGCACGCTGTTAGGCAGGTGAACTGGCCCCACTTGTAACACATGCGGCGGGGCAGCCGGCCAAAATGGCACCGTCGGAGATTTCCCCTTCGACCTCGGCACCGGGCTGAGAAACCTGTGCATGGGGACCCATGTGACACCTTGGTGATGTCAGCGCCCCCAGCGCGGTTCTCAGCCAGGTCTGGGTTTGGAGTATAAGCCCAGCTAGGCAGCCTGCAATAAATCAGTTCTGCTCACTGAGTTCAACCCATCTGGTTGTGTATTACTTCAATTAGCAGTGTAGCTGTAGCTACAACAATGTCATAAATCCACACACAAATTCATGCTCTAACCTTGTCTGCCTTTCCTACAATACCCCTTGCATTGATGTAGGTGCACCTGAAAACTTTTCCACCAAATTCAACCCTTTAACTTCTGACGTTACCTACAATCTTCACTTCATCTTTTTCCCCCTCCACTCTGCTATCTATTCCGGTTCTGTAGTTCCCATCCCCCTGCAAATCTAGTTTAAAACCCCTGGAGCATCATTACCAAACCTCCCGCAAGGATATTAATTCCCATCCAGTTCAGGTGCAAACCATCCTATTGAAACCGCTCCGATCTTCCCTGGAAGAGACCCCCCAATGATCCAGAAACCTGAAGCCCTCCCTCCTGCACCATGTCTTTAGTCACATATTAAGATGCATTATCCTCCTATTTCTAACCCCCCACTAGCACATGGTAAGGGAAGCAGTCCTGATATCACAACCTTGTATGGTCTTGTTCTTGGCACCTAACTCCCTGCCTTCTCTTTGCAATACCTCCTTACACTTTCTACTCTTGTCATTAGTCCCTATATGGACCACAACATCTGGCAGCTCACCCTCCCTCCTGAGAATGCCGTGAACTTGATCTGAAATATCTTGGACCCTGGCACCAGGGAGTCATCTGGGATTCCATAGAACTTTTATCTGTTCCCCTAACTATTGAATCCCCTATCACTACAGCTTATCTCTTCTCCTCCTTTCCCTTCTTATCCACAAGGGCAGACTCCTTGTTAGAGATCTGTCTATTGTGCTTATGTCTGATAGCTTGATATTCAACCCCCCCCCCCAAACCATTAGTATCCAAAATGGTTTTCTCATTACTGGGGAAAATGATCATAGTGCCCTGCACTGATTGTCGGTTCCATTTTTCTCTCCTGGGTATCACTCTCCCACTTTACTCCTGCCTCTTCAGTGTGACAGCATCCATGTAACTCCTGTCTATCACCACCTCTGCATTCTGAATGATCTGAAGTTCATTCAACTCCAGCTCCAATGCCTTAACTCTGTAAGGAGCTGCAGTTGGATGCACTTCTCGCAGATGAAGTCATCAGGGATGCTGTTGGCTTCCCTAACAATCCACATCCTGCAAGAGGTGCATGGATCTGCCCTGGCTGCCATTCACCTTATCTATTGAAATAGGGGAAAAAAAAGTTAAAAATACCTGTCCTTACCTTGCCTCAACTCCTGCACCTTCTCCCCAGCCTCTGCTTGCCAAAGCGTCACGAGGCAAAGCTCCATTCCTACCCTGAATCACTCACACATTAGCCGCTTTGCTTGTGCTTCGCCACTTTTTATTGACTAGAACTAATCAGCCAATGGAGAGATCCAAAAGGACACTTACTGATCCTGCTGCTGTTTGGAACTGGTTGGGCCCGTCCCTTGCTCGCAGCTTGTTCTCACAGTCTCAAGTTGAGATCCAAATAAATATTTGCCAATCCCACTGTAGATTCATCTGCTTGGATCCTGTTCAAACTCAAAATACAATGAGGTGTTTTATACAATTAAGAACAGGATTGAATGTACACAGTTTTCAGGCATACAGCTCCTCGCATAGTAAGTAATGTACAATGGGATTACATATCATCTAACAAACACTACTACATGAAACTGTGGAATCCAGTTAACACAGCTGATTGTCTAAATCTGGTTGTGCAAACAAAGTATCTCCAGCTTGCTAGTTTTAATCATGACTGGTTCTTCTTTGAACAAATGAACTTGCCAATAACCCCTACTGGATATCTTTAACATGGGTTGGACTTCTGATTTCAGACTCAGTTTCAGATTTATTGTCAGAGTACATAATATGATATCACATATATCCATGAATTATTTTTTCCTGCAGGCAAGCTGAGTTACCACATTATTGGAGTGCAAACAAATTACTCAACGTACATGTGTAAACAAATAAAGAAATGTAAATAACTCTGCAATTCAGAGAGAGAGAAAAACATCAACCCAACAGTATCAGACAGATATTTTTGCTGTAAAAAGGAAATGGGAACAACAGTACATGCAATTTGGGCATGTGAGAAAGTGGAAAAATTTTGGGAAGATCTAAACCAGATATTAAATAAAATCACAAAAAGCAATACACCAAAAAACCCAGAGATCTTCCTTCTAAGTAATATAAGAAATAAAGAATTTGGACTTGATTTGGATGGAGCACAAAAAAGATTTATTATGGTAGCCCTACCTGTAGCAAAAAAAGTATTATGTCATCCTGGAAATTAGAAGACAACTTGAGAATACAACAATGGTACATAGAAATAAATAAATGTATTCCATTAGAAAAAAATAACATATAATTTAAGAAATAACATCTCAATATTCAAACAAATATTGGAACCATACATGAAACACAATAGAGAAATCCTACCATGGACCTCCACCACCTAAAATGACAGAAGGAGAAGACGACGAAATGAACTGACTCAGTATATAAAAGAAAAAGACAAAAATTTCTTGTTTATTTTTATTAAGTGACGACATTGTTTAACGGGTTTAATGAATCTTATAGATTGAACTTTGAATAAATGGGAAGAGGGGGAGGGAGGGAAGGGAAGGGGGAAAAAGGGGAGAAAATGACACTATTTATTCAAGAGAAAAATGTCTGTATGTATTTTGGTCAGTATGGTTTATAGTGTGAAAAATAAAAAAAAATTTTAAAAAGTGAAGTGGATAAGTAAGAGTCCTTAAATAAGTCCATGATTGAATTTGTTGTCGAAGCGTCTAATGGTGGAGGGATCGCAGCTGTTCATGAACCTGGTGATTTGAGTCTTGCTGCTGTTCTGTGATGTCAATGTTCCCTGTAGATGTTCTCAGTAGTGAGGAGGATTTTACCTGTGATGTCCTGGGCTGTGTCTCGTACCTTTTTCAGGGCTTTACACTCAGGGGCATTGGTGTCCCCATTACCAGACTGGGATGCCATACATCTGTTATAAATTTGCCAAGGATTCCAATGTCAATCCAAACCTCCTCAAACTCTTGAAAAAGTAGAGGCACTGATGTGCTTTCTTCACAATGCCATTTTGTCATATTACTGAGTGCATTATCCCTTCTGACTATAGTGGAGGTGAAAGGTGAATGCTCAGTTGAAAAAGGAAGATCTGTTAGCAGCAGTAATACTGAAGTTGGTGTGAGAATACACCTGACACAGGTACTGGATTAAAAAAAGATAGTAATTAGTTGCAAACCTGATGTATTTACAAATAATCAATGAAATTAATAAATTTGTCTGCTTAGTTCAGATTCTTACTATCTACAGTGTAGTTTCACTTTTCTCTGCATGCCTTTTGTTAAATACTTGAAAGGAATTAGTTTAACGTTTGAAGAGTGGTGTAGAGGCTAGGCTATGGAGGAACCTGCAAAGATTAGAGAGTTGGTCACCTGTGCCATGGAAATGCCCTGATTCTATTTCAGATGTTTCAACCTTGATTGTATAAGGCCTTGTTTGTTTATTGCACTGTGGGTTCTTACTTTTGAAAAGAATGAAGGATAACTAGCAAGTTACTCTGGTTATTTCCTGAGATCTACACTTGTGCAGTCCAGTTTTAGGCTGTTTGGCTGCTGGGGTGAATATCGAATGATTACTGTGGCCCATTATACATCTTTGAGCTGGAATTTTCCATTTACGAAAGCAGATTCAATTGCATTTTCATGTATGAATGGTGCTGCATGTTGTAAGTAAAAACTCAAGGTTAATAACAGGACTGTGGTCTCTAAAGCACTGGACTCAAACTCAGAAAAATAAACTGTGATCATTTTGCCAAAGACCATTAATTTCCAAAGTTCTATGGAGATTATTAAGTGACAAAAGATTCATAATTTGCAGCATGGAATGATGACACTGACCTCTTTGCATGCTTTCATAATTTAGAAATTTAATTTAAAGCAAAGTTTTACAATTTTTACTGAATGTTCTCAACGACATTAGTTATTTTCTTGCAAAATATTTTGCATTCCCTTGTTTTATTATTTCTCAGTGCTGTTATTTTCTTGAGAGGATTGTAGGAAGACCGAACAGGCAGTGTATATGCTGTTGATTATATGTAATGGTTGTCCAGTTAGTGTTGTGTTGTCTATTTAATGTATCCAGCATTTTCTGATTAATTTGCCTTTTTTTTTCCTCCCTGGTGGAAGAAAATGTCTTTGGGGTTGAAGTTGTACAGGATGATGGGCAAAGGAATGAACCTTGGGAAATGCCATGGTGGCCAGGATAATTTAATTACAGCTTGCCAGAAAATTGTTGATGACTAGTCAGCCTTCCTCGCTGTTTAATGAGAATGACCGTGACAATCTTGTCCGAAGGAAATAGATGAGAGGTGGTATTTGAGATTTCTTTTGCATTCAGATATTCTTAGAAGTTGACTGTGGTCCATTTTGAATAAGTCTGAGGCCAGATTCAGTTTCACAATATAAAGTCCATAGAACAGCACAAGAAACATCCCTTTACTCCATGAGGTTTGTCTGGGCATGATGCCAACTTAAAGAGATCCCATCTGCCTGCACATGGACAGTATCCCTTCATCTCCTGCCTCCTCTGTGTCTATCTAAATGCCTTGTAAATGTTGCTATGCTCTCTGCTTCCACCACCTCACTTGGCAGCATGTTCCAGGCGCCTACCACTGTTATTTTTTTTTAAAGTCTCCTAAATCTCCTTTAAACTTTCCCCTCTCACTCCAAACCCATGCCCTCTAGAATTTAGTATTTCCATCATGGGAGAAATATTCTCTCTATCCTATCAATGCTTCTTATAATTTTATGTACATGATTATTTGTTCTCAGTACATAGTACATATAAATATTATTGGTAAATCAATAGTTGAGTCACAGAGGATTTGTATGAACAGTTTGTCAGTTGTTCTGCAGTCTTGCTGCCCATGGGCAGAAGCTGTTTCTCAGCCTGGTGGTTCTAATACTCCTGTATCTCCTTCCCAACTGGAGAAGCTGAAAGATGCTGTGTGCGGTGTGGTAGGGGTCCTCACAGATTTTGCTTCTGTTGTGTCATCTCTACCTTGGATACTCCAAAGAAAACAATCCATGTTTGTCCAAACTGTCCTTGTAGCTTGCACTCTCTAATGCAGGCAATATCCTGACCCAACTCTCCACAGCCTCCATGTCCTTACTGTTATGCAATGACCAGAACTGCACATGATACTCCAAATGTTCCCAATCAGCTTAACAAGGTTGTAACATGACTTCCCAACATTTATACTCTATCCCCAACTGATAAAGACAAGAAGAATGCCTTGCTCTTTCTTTACCTCCCTATTTACTTGTGTTGGTACTTTCGGGAGCTATAGACTTTCACCCCAAGATCCCTCCGTAATCAGTGCTCCTAAAAGTCCTGACATTTACTGGATCTTTTCCTCTGACATATCAGAATCTGGTTTAATGTCATGAACCTTTGTTACAAAATTTGTTGTTTTGCAGCTGACGTGGACATTTACCCCCTCCATAAATCTTCCAAAGAAGATTGGGCTTTACAGATGGAAAATTGCTATACAATTCTGAAAATACAATATTTAAAAATAAATAGTGCAAAAAGAAGAAAAAATGAGGTAGTTTCGTTGTCCATTCAGAAATCTGACGACGGAAGGCTGTGTCTTCGGGCTGCTGTATCTCCTTCTAGATAGTGGCAGTGAGAAAATGGTGATGAGAAAAGGCCTGGGTGGTGAGGGTCCTTAATGGTAGATTTTGGATTTATTGTCAGAGTACATACATGGAATCACATATAACCTTTTATACCTGCAGGCAAGGCAGAATCATCACTTGTTAGTTGTGTTTTTTTAAATAAAAACTGTACATAATGTACACATGTAAACAAATAAAGAAATATAAACAAACTGCATAATACAAAGAGGAAAAAAAATAAAGGGCAAAAGTAAGAGTCCTTAAATGAGTCCCTGATTGAGTTTGTTGTTGAGGAGTCTGATGGTGGAGGGGTAGCTGCAGTTCCTGAACATGGTGGTGCGAGTCTTGAGGCACCTATACCTTTTTCCTTATGGCAGCAGCGAGAACAGAGTGTGTGCTGAGTGGTGTGGATCCTTAATGATTGCTGCTGCTCTCTGATGGTAGTGTTTCTCATAGATGTTCTCGATGGTGAGGAGGGATTTACCTGTGATGTCCTGGGCTGTGTCCACTAACTAATGCAGGGATATACCCTCGGGGGTATTGGTGTCTCCATACCAGACCATGATGCAGCAGGTCAGCACACTTTCAACCACACATCTGTAGAAATTTGACAGGGTTTCTGGCAGTAGAGACTGGTTCTTTGAGACACCACTTCTTAAAAACTTCCTTAATGAGTGAAAAACTAATGTCCATGTAGAGCGTGTCGAAAGAACCAAAGACTTGTTGATCCAAACCAAGGCTTTTATTAACTAAAAGACTGGAGCATATCACATGTAGGTCGACCAGTTCAGAATGACCTGGTCTGGCTAGGAGCAATCCTTTAAGACCTGCCGGTAGGCGTGGCTATGCTCTCAGCCAATCACAGTCATCCTACACTACAATCTGTACATATACACAGTGGTGATAGAATCTGTACTATCACCATCCATGAAAGCCTTCTCATGTCCTGAGCATTGGTACCTCCATACCAAACAGTGATGCAACTAGTAAGAATGCTCGCCACGGTATACCTGTAGAAATTTGCAAGAATCTTTTTTGACGTATCAAATTTCGTCATAGTCCTAACGAAATAAAGCTGCTGGTGAGCCTTCTTCATGATTGCGTCGACAGGATGGCCCCAGGATAGATCTTTAGAGATGCTGACACCCCGGAATTTGTGATTCTTTGCCCTCTTCACTGCTGGCTATTTGATGAGGAGTGGTTTATGTTCTGTTGGTTTTCCCCTTCCTGAAGTCTACAATCAATTCCTTAGATTTGCAAGGTTGCTAATTATGACACAGGTCAACTAGCTGATCTATCTCCCTTCTGGACGCTTCCTCATTGCTGTCTGTGATTCTGCCAACAACCGTGGTGTCATCAGCAAATTTGTAGATGGCATTTGAATTGTGCCCAGCTACATAATCATGGGTGTTGAGTGATTAGATTGAAGGGCTAAGCACACATCCTTAAGGTGAGCCTGTGTAGATTGTCAGTGAGGAGGAGATGCTGTTACTGATCCACACTGACTGGCCTTCTGATGAGGAAGTCTAGGATCCAGGGGCAGAGGGTTTTTGACCAGTACCAAGGGATGATGGTGTTGAAAACTGAGCTTGATTCAATGAAAAGCAGCTGCATACATAGAACACAAAAGAGTACAGCCCAGCCCTTTTGCCCTTGATGTTGTGCGGACCCATGGAAACCTACTCCATCATCAAGCTAACCCTTCCTAACTTCAGAGCTCAAAACCCTCTCTTTTTCTTGTACCAAGCCTCCTCATCTTCCTCCAGCAGTACATTCCAGACACCCACCACTCTCTGTGATTTTTGTTTTTAAACTTGCCTCTGACATTTCCCAGAACTTTCCTCTACTCATCTCTTAAAAAGATGAACACTAGTATTGGCCAATGCTAACTTGGGGAAGAACTGTTGGTTGTTCACCTTATCAATGCCTCTCATACTCTTATACATGTCTCTTAAGTTGCCTCTTGTCCTCTATCACTTAAAAGAGGAAAGTGCTAGCTTGGTCAACCCTTCTTCATAAAGAATGTTCACTAATCAGGCAACATCCTGGTAAATCCCTACACCGTCTCTGAAGCTTCCACACCCTTCCTATATTGAGGTGGCCAGAACAATGTGTGGTCTAAACAGGATTTTATAGAGCTGCAATATTACCTTGTGGCTCTTAAACTCAATCCCCTGATGAATGAAGGCCAGCATACCATTCACTTTCTTAACCATCCTATCAACTTGCGCAGCAACCTTCACAGATTTATGGATGGAATTCAAGATCCCTCTGGTTCTCCACACTGCTAGGAAACTTACCATTAACCATGTACTCTGTTTTCAAATTCACACTTCCAAGTACATCACTTCACACTTTTCCAGATTGAACTCCATCTGCCACCTCTCCACTAGACTCTTCATCTTGTCTACATCTCGTTATAATCTACGAAAACCTTCCGCATTTTCCACAGTCTTCCACCTTTGTGTAATCAGCTCACATGATGAATGACTCACTCTCCACTTGTTTGTCCAAGTCATTTCTAAAAATCACAAAGAACAGGGATCCCAAAACCAATTCCCGTGAATCACTAGTAGTCTCTGACCCTCAGTCAGAATATGCTCCATCTACTAGCACCCTCTGCCTCATGTGGGAAAGCCAATTCCAAATTCATGCAGCCAGATTTCCTTGGATCCCATGCCTCATGACTCTATGCACTACATCCACTGCCCTACCTTCAACAATTTCTTTTGTCACCGGTTTGAAAAATTCAATTAGGCTTGAGAAGCAAGATTGGCCCCTGACAAAGCCATGCTGACTATCCAAATACACACAAGATCTGTCCTTAAAAATTATCTCCAATATTTTGCCCACCATTGATACAAGACTCACTGCTCTATAATTCCCAACACTATCACCATTACCTTTCTTGAACAAGGAAACATTTGCCATTCTCCAATCCTCCTGCGGCCAGGGACATTGCAAAGATCATCGCCAATGCCACAGCAATCTCTTCCTGTATAATCCTGGGGTATATTCAGTCTGAACCGAGGAATGCCTTTAAGAAGCTCCAGCATTTCCACTTTCTTATCTTTCACATGCTCCAGCATACATCTATTCTATTCTGACCTCCCATTCACTAAGGTGCCTCTTCCTGGTGAACACTGAAGTAAAGTATTAATTTTGTTTATTGACAGCACAGTTAGCATATAGTGGTTAAATCAACACTGTTACAGTGCCAGCGACCCGAGTTTGACTCCTGTCTGTAAGGAGTTTGTACGCTCTCCCCACATCTGTGTGTGTTTCCTCTGGGTGCTCCAGTTTCCTCTCACCTTTCATAATGTACAGGGACTGTAGGTTAATTGAGGTATTTGGGCAGCAGGGGCTCATGGGCCAGAAGGGCCTGTTCCCATGTTGTATGTCTTAAATAAAATTTAATTGAGGATCTCTCCTATCCCCTCTGCCTGCATGTTGCCCTCCTGCCCGCCTTTATTTCTGAGCAGTCCTAACCTCACTCTAGTCATCTTCTTGATCTTCATATAAGTGTAGGCTGCCTGGGTGGATGCCTTAAACTTCCCCACCAAGACCTTCTCGTGTCCCATTCTAGTTCGACTGTTCCTTCTTAAGTTACTTCCTGGCAACCATATAATTCATATGAACCCTTTCTGAATTTTATTTCCTTCTTCCCCACGTCAGGTCCCTGTACATCCTCCACATTTCCACTGTGCTTGTTCAGATTAAATTTCACCTGGCATTTCTCTGTCCATGCTTCCAACTGATCAATTTGACATTTAACAACCTTCTTGACTATCCACAAATCTTGTATCAACTGTAAACTGATGAATCTGGCCATCTATATTTTTGTCCAGAGTGGGAATAAGGTGGCATTTTCCGGCTCTCTGCTGGTGACCACCGGTATTCTGCAGGATTCGTGTTGGGTCAGAATCAGGTATATTGTCATGAATATGTGCAACAACATTTCTTGTTTTGGGCTGAAGTATTGTCTTTTGCAGGTGTAAAATTGCTTTAAATTACAGTTCTGTAAATACAATATTTAAAAATAAATAATTAGTAATAAAAAATAGAAAAAAGTTATGTTGTGTCCATAAGTTCGTATGTTCTATGATCTAAGGCTGCTACTCAAATGTTCTAAAATCTTCTACTTTGCACATTATATAACAGGGGTGGCCAAACTTGCTTAACATAAGAGCCGCATACCATAAACTTCAGATGTTTGAGAGCCTTAGCATTGATGCGATCGCAAGCTACACCTACTAACACTATTGTTATCCCCTTTCAGGTGACCATAATACCCGAATGTAAAGCCACCTAAAATACCCGAATCCAGCTGTCGGGAGGCCACCTGAAAGCGGAGAACCCGTCCCCGAGGTGTACATACACAACCCACCTCGGGGAGGTATATTCTCCGCTTCTGAGTGCTCCCCCTAGGCCCCTGAAAACAGCAGCCTGAAAGCGGCTAGCAGATTTCAGGTGCCTAGCAGGGGGAAGGCTGATGTCAAACAACCGGCAACCCAATTCCCTGCACGGGACATCAGGGCTGGGGCAGCCAGCATGGGAGGTTGCCCACCCTTAGTACAGTTTTGTTGGGGAAAGTATTTTCCAATCCTTGTCTTTCAAATCATGCATTTGCAAAATGCTGATACACTGCAGAGAGTGAAGGAGCCTGTTTCAAAGGGAGCAATTTTGGAAAAGATTTTTTTCTAATCAAATCTTCACACCAAACGATCCTCCGGGCACCTGAAAGCAGCAAGGCAAAGCGGCTAGCAGCTTTCAGGTGCCTAGCAGCGGGCAGGCTGTTGACAGCTGGCGACCCGCCGACACCTACCCTCCCCACTGCCGACACCTACCCTCCCCGCGAGCCGGACATTATATGTCATTACATGTGGCTCGCGAGCCATGATTTGGATGATGATGATTCAAACTGATGGCTTTGTGGCTAGGTTTGCAGATAATGCAAAGGTAGTGGAAGGGCGGGTAATGTTGAGGAAGCAGGAAATCTGCAGATGGACTTGGATGGATTGGGAGAATCGGCAAAGAATATAGCACAGGAAATATAGCATTGGGAAGTGTGTGGTCACCACTTTGGTAGAAGGAATAAAGAAGTCCATTGTTTTCTAAAAAGGGAGATAATTCAAGGAAGTGGAGGTCCCAAGGGACTTGGGAGTCCTACTGCAGGATTCACTGAAGGTAAACTTGCAGGTTGAGTCAGTAATAAGGAAGGCAAATGCAATGTTAACATTCCTTTCAAGAAGACTAGAATAATAAAAGGAAGGATGTAAATCTGAGGCTTTAAAAAGGTGTTGGTCAGACCACATTTAAAGTATTTTGAGCAGTTTTGGGCCTCCTATCTAAAGAAATAATGTACTGGCATTGGAGGGGTTCTGAATATCCTGGGGATGAGAGGCATGTTTGATGCTTGTGTCTCTTGGCTTGTACTTGCTGGAGTTTAGAAGATTGAGTGCGATCTCATTGAAACTTACTGAATATTGAAAAGTCTGGATAGAGTGGACGTGGAGATCTTTCCTGCAGTGGAAGAATCTGGAACTGGGGGCACAGCCTCTGAATAAAAGAATGTCCCTTTAGAATTGAGATAATTTCTTCAGCCAGAAGGTGGTGAACCTGTGGAATTTGTTGCTGCAGACTGTTGTAGAGGCCAAGTTGTTGAGTATATTTAAAGCAGAAGTTGATACTTTCTTGATTACTAAGTGTCAAAGGTAATATGTAGACAGAAGAATTAGAGGAAAGATATATCATTCATGATCTGAAAGGCAGAGCAGACTTGATGGGCCAAATGGTCTAATTCTGCTTCTACATGTTATAGTCTTGTATGGCAAACAATGGATGCCACAACACTGATTCCTGTGGAACACCAGTAAACACAAACCTCTTGCAGTCAAAATAATATCTCTCTACGCCTACCTTCTGTCTTCTATGCCAACCCAGTTTTGAATCTAATCCACCAAATCTTCTTAGATCCCCTGTGCTTTAATCTTTTGGATCCACCTACAAGAAAGACCTTGTCAAATGGTTTACTGAAGTCCACATAGACAATATCCACTGTCCTACCTTCATAAACATCTTCATCTCCTCCTCCAAAAAAAAATACTCAATCCAACAGCACCTTTCATCTTGGATTCTTCAATTTTTATATCTTCTCTTACTGGTGTGCATCTATCTTTTTGAATTTATGTGAAATATGCACCTGGCAGGAGGGGGTGTTTGCTGCAGTTTGGGAAACAGAAGGTTTGTGTTCATTTCTCAGTAAGTTGGAGATTGTAAATGAGTTTCTATAAATGTCAAGCTCCTGTCAGTTGGGTTCAAAATTATCCTTCCATCTACTGGTAATTAAGAGAATGAAATAGATAAGGCATTATATTTCACCTATATTATGCTGTTAATTTTTTCCAGCTCCATTGTCCCTGCACATTTCCATTATCTTTAATGTGTACTAATGCATACAAATGATGTGTGAGCCAGTTCCAAATGCCTGACCCCAGGAAGAAAAACATTTGCAGAGGATTGGGTTTAGAACTTGTCAAGAAGAATTAAGACAGCCACAATTGAGTGGGGGTGGGATGTCTCTCTCTCTCTCTCTCTCTCTCTCTCTCTCTCTCTCTCTCTCTCTCTCACACACAATTATATAATTAAATAGACAAATAAATTGAATGATTTGGTAGTTTTTCATTAATATTCATGGCTAACTTTGGTCTTCCAAGGACTTGTTCTATGGTTTTTTTAAAACAATAAATGAAATATCATGTGTATGTTGGGTGGGTGGTCAGAGAGAGAAACAAAGTACTTTATGTGGTGTTAGATTCGGTGTATGCTTTTTTTGAATGTGGCTATGCTTGTCACATTATGTCAATTTCTGTGCAGTTGGGGAACAAATGTCTGTTCACAGGAAGTTCAGTGGGATTGTGAGTTGCAACTGCCTACAATCTCCACTTGCATTCCCGTGTGAAATTTGGCAATTATATAAATGAACTAACCCGACGTTCACTCACTGCGCACTGCGCAATTAAGATAGAATTTTTTCATGTGTGAATTCAATGTCTTTTAATGAGGCTGGTTGAATGTCGAATTCATAAAGAAGCCCTCTGTTTCTTTGGGTTCACGAAGCTGTGATCAAAACCAGAGGTCAAATCCACAGAGATTGGATGGGGCCATTGGTACTTGTAATACCAATGACTGGAGCGGGAAACAGACACAAAGATGTTGAAGGTTACCAATGCTGTGGTATGAATTGCAAATTATGTAATTTGATGCAATATCATTTATTTTTTTGAAAAAATATGATCAAAATGGGAAAATATAATCTCAGGAACAGAATTATGTAAAATTCTCCCAAAAAGATTTGGATAATGTATCTTGTAACACACTCCTGCATTCTGAAGTGGGAAATGGATAAAAAATGTGAATTAATAACATCAAGTTCAAATGAGAGATTGGGAAAATGGGCTTACAAATTACAATTAACATTACCAACTGCTTCTTTAAAAACATTTTGAGACTTGGATAGCAAAATATTGAGAATGTAAATAAAATAACCGTGTGCAAAAGTTACACTCCTGGTAGTCAGCATATTGAATCCAACAGGTGGCATACATTTAAGAAAAGAATGTGAGCCTCAAACATAGAGGGCACAATTCAGTTGTATTGAGTATGGGTAAGGCACTGACCTGGATGCTGAGTAGATGTCTGCTGATATTTCACTACAAAGATGTCCGTATGTAGAAATGTTTATTGTGGAACTGGCAGCAATACTGAGGATTGCTTGGTCATTATTTCAAGTCCCATGAAGTATCAAGTTATAGAGTGGGGGTGGAATGTGGAACTGGGAACAGAGCCTCTGTTCCATGGTTCATTTGTGTCCTGGGTGGTGTCGTCTTCCTTGGTCCAAATGTTCAAAGTCTTTCTAAATTGAAAATCCTGAATCTGAGGATCTGGGATAAAAGGCAAAGTGGGATTTGGCTTATCACAGTATAATAAGAATTAAATTATTTCACATTTATGTACCTTTGTTCCTGAGATTGCAAGAACTAGATGAGACATGGGTTAAGGGTAAAAGGTGAGATATTCTTCAAGCAGAGTGGTGAGATTTGTGGAATGAGCTCCAGGCTGAAGTGGTGAATGTTGCCTCAATTTTGACATTTAAGAAAAAATTGACACACACGTAGATGGGAGAACTATGGTCAGGGTGCAGTTTAATGGGACTTGGCAGAATAATAATTTAACAGAGACTAGATGGGCCTAAGGGCTTATTTTGGAGCTATGTACTCTATGGTTCTGTTAATGAAATGCCATATGTTAGTAATAACCAAGACTGAAATTGCATTATAAGCTGGAAGGATGCAACATTAATCTTAAGCAAAAAGGAACAGGATAAGGTCACCTGACCCCCACAAGGCTTCATTGCTGTTCAACATGAACATGGCTAATCTGCCCCAGCCTCATCTCTTCTAAGCCACTTCTCCATTGCTCTCAAAACCTCCTTTTTACAAAAAAAAACATCTGTTTCCTCTTTAAGTTCCCCTATGATCTGATCTCTACAATGCTCTGGAACATCAGTTTTAAATGTGACCCCTAATCTTGTTCACGCCTCTCCAATTCCTGGAAACATCTCTATATTTACCCTATCATGCCCATTCAGTATCTTATTTTCAATAAATCTTCTGTCATCCTTCCAAGCTTCATAGAATATAGATATAATTTCTTTAGCTGGTTGTGATAGGACAACCTTCTAGGAATTACCCTAGTGTATTTCTTCTGGATTGTATGTGGCCTATTCCAGAATTGCAGATACATTTCAAGTATAGAAAGAAAACAAAAAATAGGAATGATATTTTTTCCATTAAACTTTTTTTTACTCTCATAGGACATACTTTAAACTTAACATTTTCAGCATTTGCTGACCTTAAACCTGTAAGATTTGAAATATTTATTCTGAAAAGTCGAAAGCCCGTGCTATCTGTAAGGAGTTTATAGGTTCTCCCGTGTGTGCTGAGTTTTCTCTGGGGGCTCCAGTTTCCTCCCACCCTTCAATAACATATTGGGGTGTAGGTTAATGGGGTGTAAAATGGGTGGTACAGACTCGTAGAGGCGAATTGGCCTGTAACAGTGCTGTATGTATAATTTAAAATTAAAAAAAAAAATTAAAATCAGATAAATTGGGTAAAAAAAAAATAATTAAAAAAATATATATATAGTTAACAGAGGAAATACAATTTAAAACCCTATCTTCCCTAAGAGAACCTTTATCTCTACATCCATTAATTCAACTTTGTCTAATTACATAGAAATGTTATTTTGGAGTAAAAATATCAACACATTTAACTGAAAAATTGCCAAGATGGTGTGCATTTTCTCTAAATATAGGTTTAAAATTAATGAAATGCTTTGAAATTTCATGTAGTAAGAACATTAGTTATGACACATGTTCTGATCAATTTGTAAACAATAAAACCTATCTAATGATAATTTTTAAAGCAAAAGCTTAAACAGAGTTGACAGTGACTTTAACAGAGTTAATATGAATACAGATTTGAACACCTCAAGTTTAAAAAGCCAGAAAACATTTTCTGCCTGACTCTGAAACTTCTAAAACCATTTTTAAACATAAGAACAATTATTTAATCCTAACAAATGGAACTGAATTACAGATCTTTCATGAACTTGAATAATAGCTGCATGAGTCTCGGGCATTACTGATCTGGAAAATAAAATGGGTTTCAAAAGGTTTTTAACTGATGGGCATCATATTGTAGCAAATTCAGGGGCAGCCAGAATTGAACACATCTTGCTCAGACCTTAACTAACCAGTCAGCTTAAAAGTCCAATCTATTAGTCAAGGGCTAGAGAGGCTACACATCCATGGTCATTATGTTACCTTTCCAGGAAGCACAGCCCCCACACTTCACCATACCAGCTCCCTCATGCCTTGGGCATGCAAATCAGTCATTGTCAATTTATTCCATATTTCCTTGTTTATTTCTACATGACATTTTATCCCTGAGGTTGGTTGTGGGATGATTCTGAGGACATCATCAAAGAGATACCATAAAGTACCCTCACGGTTTGGCCAGAAGAGATTTCTTCCAACTTTGTGCATGCATGTGACTTTTGCGTGTGTCTCATTGACCTCGACAATGGTCCAAGGATAAATTTAATCATATTTGATGACACTCTACTGTTTAATTACATATTTTCAGACCAGTCATTTTCTTTTTCAGCAAAATATTTAATTTCTCTGTATAATTTGGAGTTCTCCCATTTTATTTGTCTTCAACCTGACCTCCTTTGTATGAATATAGGATATAATCAAAATTGTTACCAAAAAAGTTACATTGTGCACCTTTAATTAAAATATGTAAACAAACTATGCATACTTTAAGACGCAATACCTTGGAAGAAACACTTCAGTTCCTAACAATTAAAGAACCACACTTTTCTAACTCTATCTTGGACTTGCTGTACATTTACTGTATATAATTATAGGCTCAAGGACCTGTGCACCCGTCCAGTCCTGCACCCGTCCAGTCCTGCACCCGTCCAGTCCTGCACCCGTCCAGTCCTGCACCCGTCCAGTCCTGCACCCGTCCAGTCCTGCACCCGTCCAGTCCTGCACCCGTCCAGTCCTGCACCCGTCCAGTCCTGCTCCCGTCCAGTCCTGCTCCCGTCCAGTCCTGCTCTCATCCAACCTGGATTTTTGTGGTTCAGGGTCTGGTTCAAGACTTTGTGGTGGTGACATCTCTACAAATCTCTGCATTCTTGCTGTGCACCTCTGCTGGGCCTCTCTCCAATACCTTCCCTTTCACCCAGATTAGCCACTCTGCTTGTCTGCCTTGCTTTTCTCCTTTTGATCCATCTATTTCTATATTTTTGCACATTCTCTGCCTTCCTTACAGTGTCGGCATCTCACTGTGCCCTGTATTGCCATTGCCTTTCTCCTGCTGACAGCTTCAGTGACCTAGAACTGAAATTATTCAATTTCCTTAACCTGGAATTCTATACCACAAATCTACCTTTAACAGTAAAATGACCCAGAAGAATCCATAATAAATGTAATATAATGCTTAAATGTGATTGGGAACATTTGACTCTGTTACTCATCATCAACTCTCTGTTATCATTAAACTGTTTGAACCATTAGCAGAGTTGAAGGTAACAGTTGATATTTTCCACCATTTTGTACCTTAACTCCATGTGCTAAGCTCAAACCAGATACTACATGGCATGTGTAAAAGCAGAATTTTATGGATTTTTATCATATTATTGTTTTTTTTTAAATTGAATGAGAGTCTCTCCAACAACACAATAATAGATTTGTCAAACAATAAATCTACTGTTGGTGCATCCTCAACATTTTGTACAAAATAATGAGAGAAGAAGAGAAGATGCAGTTTTCTGGCCAGAGGAAGTGACATCACTAGGTGTGGGTCACAAGCTTTTGGTATGAATGCTTTGGAGATTTTAAAGCAGTTTTATAACAGAGATGACCAGAACATAGGGAAAGACATAGAATATATATTTAATTACTGAAATTACATATTTGTATGCAATTTTAAAACTTTTAAGAGTAATTGCAAAAAATGAAAATTAGACATAATTATTTCATGTTAATTCAAGTTGAATGTATGAATCAGGTGCTGAAGACGATGAATAATGGGTGGAGTGGGAGTCATTTAATAAATATTTTGTATAAATTATGCCTAAAATATAGATAAAGCATTATTATTAGTGAAATTTTAATATAATAAAAATAATTATACTGATTCAATAAAGATTTTTTGGATAAATAACTAAAGGTTTATCTGGGAGACATGAAATGTACCCCCAATTCTAGAACTAGCCATATAGTGCAGTAGCACTGGCTATGTTTTAATTGCAGTTTTGATTACATAGAATACTACAGCATAGTACAGGCCCTTCAGTCCTTGATGTTGTGCTGACACATTTATGAAACCCTACCCCGTAACCTATTTTTCTTCCATCCATGTACCTTTCTAAGAGTCTCTTAAATGCCCCTAATGTTTCAGCCTCCACCACCATCCCTGGCAAGGCACTCCAGGCATCCATAACTCACAACTCTGTGTGTGTGTGTCCCCTAAAATTCCCTCTCTGGGAAACAGGTGCTGGTTGTCCACCTGGTCTATGCGTCTCAAAATCTTGCAGACCTCTATTGTCTCCTCTCATCCTTCTATGCTTCAAAGTCCCAGCTCTGCTAACCTTGCCTCATAAGACTTATTTTCCAAACTAGGTAACATCCTGGTAAATCTCCTCTGCACCCTCTCCATAGCTTCCACATCCTAAAATGAGGTTACCAGAATTAAACACAATACTCCAAGTGTGGGCACACCAGAGATTTTTACAGTTGCAACATGATCTCTCAACTCCTGAACTCAATCCCCCCATTAATGTAGCCCAACATCCCATTGGACTTCTTAACTATCCTACCAACCTGCACAGCGACCTTGGGGGATGTATGGATTTGGACGCCAAGGCCCCTCAGTTTATCCACACTCCTAAGTAACTGACCATTAACCTCTCACTTGTCTAGATTGAACTCCAACTGCCACTTTTCCACCCAATTCTGCCCTTCAACTCCATCCACAACTCCTTCAACCTTCGTATCATCTGTAAACTTAACTGTCCCATCCTTCTGCATCTTCATCTAGGTCATTTGTAAAAATCACAAGGAACAAGAACAGATCCTTGCAGAACTCCACTAGTCACTGACCTCTAGGCCAAATAATTTCATTCCACTACTACTCGCTTCTTTCTAAATGCAAGCCAATTTTTATCCACACAGCCAAAGTTCCTTGGATCCCGAGCATCATGACTTTCTGAACAAGTCTCTCATGGGGGACCTAGTCAAATGCTTTACTACAACCAATACAGGCCACATCTACCACCCTACCTCCTCAAAAAACTCAGACTCATAAGGCACAACCATCTATTCACAAAACCATGCTAACTATTCCTGAGAAGTCTGTTCTTCTCCAAATATTCATAGATCCTATCCTTAAGAATCCTCTGCAATAATTTGGACTTCAGTGATCTGAGATTCACCGGTCTATAATTCTCAGGATTCTCCTTGTTACCTTTTTTTTAAACAAGGGGACCACATTTGTCATTCTCCAACTACTGGCACCTCCCCTATGGCCAAAGAGGACTCAAAGATCATAGCCACAGCCCCAGCATTTCCTTCTCTCACTTCCCACATATATATATATATATATATATACCTGGGGTATATCAAGTTCAGCTCCAGGGACTTATCAATCTTAATGTTTCTAAGAAGGTCCAACACTTTCTCTTCCTTAATCTCCACATTGTCCAGCACACATGCCTGTTCTATTTGGACCTCACCCTGATCCAGGTTTATTTCTCTTGTGAATACTGCAACAAATTACTCATTTAGGACTTCCCCAACCTCTTCCAGGTACATGTTGTCTCCTTTATCCTTTAGCGGCCCCACCTTCACATGCACATAGAATGCCTTGGGGATCTCTTTAATCCTACATGCCAAGGCCTCATGTCCCCTTCAAGCTCTCCGAAGTCCTTCTTAATCTCCTTCCTGGCTATCATGAGCCCTTACTACTTCCTATATCGAATGTGTGCTTCTCTCTTCTTCTTGACCAGTTGCCTTACCTATTTCGTCAACCATTGTTCCCTTTTCCTATCATTCTTTCCCTGTCCCATTGGGACAAACTTATCCTGAACCCAGCACAAGTGGTCCCTAAACTTCCTCCACATTAGTTCTGTATTTTCACCTTTTAACATTTGTTTCCAATTTACTCTCCCCAGTTCCTACCCAATCCCATTTTAATTAGCCATTCCCCAATTTGGCACTTTCCCATTTTGTCTGCTTTTATCCTTATCCATAGCTTTGCTAAAGCTCAGGGAGTTGTGGTCACTCTCACCAAAGTGCCCACCCATCGTGAGTACTATCACCTGACCAAGTTCATTATCAGAATTAGATCCTTTCATCAGCCAGTCCACATACTGCGTGAGGAATCCTTGAACACATCTGACAAAATCAACCCCATCTATCCCTCTTGGTGTCAGGAAGCACCAATCAATATTAAGGAAGTTGAAATCACCCATAACTGCAACTCTGTATTTCCTGCACCATACCATACCTGCTTATCTGCTCCACGGTGTTTTGAGGGATATTTGGGGGCCTATAGACTACTCCTAGTACAGTGATTGCTCCCTTCCTATTTCTAACTTTCATCCACACTGTCTTAGTGGACACTCCCTCAGTAGCATCCTCCCTTTCTATAGCCATGATACTATCCCTGACCAGTAATACTTCTCTTCCTAGCACCTCCCTCCTACCTTACTTCCCATCCTATTCCTTTTAAAACACCTAAACCCTGGTACCTTCACCAGCCAATCTTGCCCTTCCTCCAGCCAAGTCTCAGTAATGGCCACAACATTGTAGTTCCACATACTGATCCAAACTCTAAGTTCATCCCCTTTATACTTAATACTTCTAGCATTGAAATAGATACATTTCAAACCCTAGCTGACTACATTTATGTTTTGTCCCCTGCCTGTCCTACCTCACAACTCAAAACATATACCATCATGCTTTTGACCTTCTACCCCAGTGGTTCTCAACTTTTTTCTTTCCACCCACATACCACTTTAAGTATTTCCTATGCCATTGGTGCTCTATGATTAGTAACGCATTGCTTAAAGTGGTATGTGGGTGGAAAGAAAAAGTTTGAAAACCACTGTTTTAATCTATTTATTTAATGTATTTATGTGCACGGTTTCATAACTGCAAAGGAAATGGGCCAATAACAATTTTTCTCAAGCAAAATATTTCAGTAACAATTGGGACTAGAACAATAATTCTCAACCTTCCTTTCCCACTCGCATACTACCTTAAGCAATCCCTTACTAATCACAGAGCACTGATGGCATAGGGTTAATTTAAAGTGGTATGTGAGTAGAAAGATAAAGGTTGAGAACTACTGTTCTACCCTCATTCTGGTTCTCAACCCCCCTGCCAAACTAGTTAAACCCACCCTCCCCCCCCACAACATCTCTAGCAAACCTACCCCCCAGGATATTTGTCCCTCTCAAGTTCAGTTGCAGCCCATCTTTTTTTTGAACAGGTCAGACCTTCCCCCTGAAGAGATCTTAGTGATCCACACGTCAGACCTTCCCCCAGAAGAGATGTCAGTGATCCACAGATCAGACCTTCCCCCAGAAGAGATCTCAGTGATCCACAAATTTGAACGATTGCCCTCTGTACCAACTCTTCAGCCACACATTTATCTACCACAACTTCCTATTCTTACCCTCTCCGGTGCATGGCACCTGAAATTACCACCCTCGAGGTCCTGTTTTTTATCTTCTTTCCTAACTCCCTATATTCCCTCTTCAGAACCTCACCACTTCTCCTGTCTACATCATGCGTCCCCACATGGACTACGTCATCTTTCTGCTCACCTCCCCCTCCAAAATGCCAGGAACTCGATCAGAAACATCCCTGACTCTGTCACCTGGAAGGCAACGTACCATCTGGTAGTTTCGATCTTGTTTACAGAACCTCCCATACACTAACCAATGAATCCCCAATCAGCATAACTGTCCTCTTTTCTCCCCTTCCCTTCTGAGGTAAGGGGCTAGCCTTTGTGCTCGAGACATGACCATTACAATTTATCCTTGATCGATCATCCTGGTAGAGATGATAAAGAAGATCATTGCCAATACAATTGCAGGCTTGACTGAAATATTTTTCCCTCTGTCACTCAGAACATGTGATTGTATGTATTTCAGATTTATTGTCAGAGTACACACATGACATCACTTACAACACTAAGATTTTTTCCTGCAGGTGAGGCAGAATTACCACTTATTGATAGTGCAAAAAAAAACTGTATACAAATAAAAAACAAATAAAGAAATGTTTGACTGCAATTCAGAGAGGGGAAAAAAACAATAAAGTGCAAAAGTAAGAGTCCTTAAATGAGTCCCTGATTGAGTTTGTTGTATATGAGTCTGATGGTGGAGGGATAGCAGTTATTCCTGGACCTGGTGGTAAGAGCATTGTGGCACCTCTACAGTGAAACTCCATTATAATGCAATCATTACGTAAAATCTCATTGCAAGAAAAAGCAGGGTTCATGCTAAATCTGGGTTTCAGTAAATCCTTTTTGTTACAGTTGAAATTAAAACACAAAATAATTTTCAGTAAACTAGAAATTGCAAATTCACTGGCAGGAAAGAAATAAATGTGTGACGCTGAATACTCACAGCATGTTTAAATGTATTTCGAAGTAGCAAGAACTACATTTGTGGAGAGAGCAGAGTAACATGTGGCAGACTGGTGAACTCGACCCTCTTTGGGTTAAGACACCTCTGTGTTGCAGTGTTTCGAATCTCTCTGCAATGCAAAGACACACTTAACTGACCCTGCTGGGAGCCTGAAGCTCAAGTCCAGTGACTCATCAAGTTATATCCAAATTCGCATTAAATTAGGGCATATAAAATTGGGATTTCACTTTAACTCTTTCCTGATAGTAACTCCTGATGAGAACAGAGTGCATGCTGGGTTCTTGAACCTGGTGGTATGAACATTGTGGCACCTAAACCTCTTTCCTGATGGTAGCAGCGAGAACAGAGTATGTGCTTGGTAGTGTGGATCCATGATCTCTGACTGCAGTGTTCCCTGTTGATGTTCTCGAGGAGGGTTTTGACTGTGATTGTTTAAAATTAACATGTATGCTATGCTGTACAGTATATAAATATATTGTGTACAAGGCGATATCGCAATTATTATTCCATATTTAATTTATTTGCTCAAGATACTGACCATCGCTGCCTAGTGACACTCTGCAAACATTTCTTTCTGCCCCCCCCCCCCCATCAACACACTGATGATGAAAGTAGATAGAGATTAAGAAATGTCAGTTTCTCATGGTTATGACTGCATTTTCAACATCTTTAGTCCTAAAACATTTTGTATTCTACAGTCAATTCACAAACTGGGTCATTCTCCACAATTGTGTAAACAAGTAAGCTATCCGATTGATCGCTTGGGTGTGGCAGCTATTGTGTGTCTGTTTAACGAAACAGGAAGGGGTGAATGTGGTTGATAGATGGTACAGGAGGGGCAGAATCCACGGTGGATGAAAGACGGTGCAAGAGGATGTGTTTTCAGGAGGAAGGTGTCTAATGCTTAAATTTTGACTACTGCTAATTGCATTTTCCATGGCCCACTGACCTGCCCTGCCCCTCCCTCCACAAGGGTTGGCATGGTATTGTACATCCAGCAGCCTTGACTTTGAGCCTTGTGTATTTAAAGCAGCAGCTGGTAAATCTGCACTTGTGGTTGAAAGTGAATGAGGTGCGGCTGGTGCTGAAATGGGATCACGCTTGCTACCTGGTTGTCATGGTGATTAACCTGCAGAGGTTGTAGAGTGAATAAAAGCTCTCACAACTGAAAGGAGAACAAACACTTGTATTAGCTTATAACTAAGGGTAGTGTTCAAAATTGTCTTCAGAAGGGTTCTGGGTTTAGGCGGCAAACCAGGGTTATATGTGAGCAGGTGGGGGTGGAGCCGGGAGGCGGGGCCAGCCATCAGCTCAACACCCTACCAGTGAATCCCAGTTCACTGTATTCACCCCTTCCTGTAGAATTTATAGGGTCTGTGAATAAAGATGGAGAACATGGGTTCAGAAACCAGTGGTTTAAAAAAAACCCAATTATTTACAAGTTTAAGTGGTTGGGGTCTGGAGATCCTGGTGGAGTGCCTTTGTACTGGGGGACCTTGGACTCCATGGGTCTCCTTGTCTCCTTGTGAGGGAGAATACGTGGGTTAGGTCTCCGGCTTGATGATGGAGGGGGATATACTTTCCTCCTGAACCGGATTCCCCTGAGCCCCTGACTGGGGGTGGCGAGAATCAGCTCTGTGGCTCGCAGGGCACTTGAGGCCACGGACCCACTGTTCCGGCAGGTGCCAGGTCCCTGATGGAGACTGTGTACTCCCTGCCATCTGGGTATTCCATGTAGGCTTACGTGGGATTGGCGTGGAGCAATTTTACCCTTTCCACCAGGGGGTCGGTCTTGCTTCTAACGTGCTTCTTAAGAAGGGCTGCACCAGGAGTAGTGAGCCAGACTGGAAGTGTAGTTCCCGATACTGACCTTCTTTCAAAAGTGAATAGGAGCTCATGAGGAGTAGCATTGGTCATGGCATATAGTAACGACCAGATGGAATGGAGTGCGATGGGGAGGACATCCTCCCAGCGTGAGTCTGGAAGGCCATTTGACTTCAGGGCCAGTTTGACAGCCTTCCAGACCATGGAGTTCTCCTTTTCAACCTGCCTGTTCCCCCAGAGGTTGTAGGTGGTAGTCTGCTGGACGTGATGCCCCTCACCAGTAGGTACTGACATAGTTCATCATTCATAAAGGATAAGCCTTGGTTGCTATGGATATAGCTAGGATACCCGAACAGGGCAAAAATGGAATCTAGGGCCTTTATGACTGATGAAGTGGACATGTCTGGGAACGGAAAACAGAAGTACGCGTCAATGACAGAGAGGAAGAAGGTGTTCCCATTCATAGAGGGGAGAGGTCCCTAAAAATCGACACTAAGCTGTTCCAAGGACTTGGATGACTTAATCAGGTGCGCTTTTGCGGGGCAATAGAAGTGTGGCTCGCGCAGACCTGGTCATTTCCCTGATGTTTTCCATGGAGTAGGGAAGATTGCATGCCTTAACAAAATGAGCCATGTGGGTGACCCCTGGATGGCGGAGCTCATTATGTAGAGACCGCAGTTGGCTGGTGTGTGCAGAGGGTTAGCTTCCTCTGGATAAGGCATCTGGAGGGTCATTAAAGGTTTCTGGCCGATAGGCAATGCCATAATTGTAGGTGGAGAGCTCGATCCTCCTCCTAACAATCTTGTCATTTTTGATTTTTCCCCTCTTGACATTGTTAAACATGAATGCGACAGAGCACTGGTCAGTGAGGAGTGTAAATTTCCTACCAGCCAGGCAGTGTCTCCAGTGCCTTATGTCTTCTAAATGGCTTGACCCTCCTTTTCCACAGACGGGTTTCGGAGCTCATGGCCTTGTAATGTTTGTGGAAAAAATGCAACTGGCATGCCCGCCTGATTGAGGGTAGCAGCCAGGTCTACATCCGAAGTGTTGCTTTCCACTTGGAAAGGTACATTCTCATCCACCGCATGCTTGGCGGTTTTCACAATGAGGTGTCGGAGGTAGTTAAAAACTGTTAGGGCTTCAGCTGAGAGGGGGATATTAGTGGCTTTTAAGAGAGGGTGAACCATATTGGCATATTGAGGTATCCACTGGATGTAAGATGAGGGGCAAAACCCCAGGCATCTCCTCAAAGCCTTTGTAGTCCCAGGGAATGGGAGCTTTTACAGTGATCACTTCCTATCTGAATTGGGGATAATGATGGCATTCTCCACCACGTAGTCAAAGATAGCCAGACATTTAGTCCTGAACACGCACTTGTCAGGGTTATAAGTGAAGTTCAGGGCTTTTGCCTCGTGATGAAAACTCTGGAGATTGCCATCATGGTCTTCCAAGGTGTGGCCACAGATGGTGACATTATCAAGGTAGGAAAAGATAGTCTTCAACCCATACTCACCCACCATTCTTTCCATCTGCCACTGGATGATAGAAACCCCGTTAGTGATACTGAAAAGGACACTCTGGAATTGATAGAGATGACCGTTAGCCTCAAATGCTGTATGTGGACAGTCCTCAGCACGGATTGGCAGCTGGTGATAAGCAGCTTTCAGGTCGATGGTCGAATAGACCCGATACCGCACAGTATCATTCACCATGTCTGCAATACAAAGGAGGTGGGTATGTGTCCAGGAGTGTGTACCGATTAATATTTTGGCTATAGTCAATTACTAGCCTGGACTTGTTTTCCCCTTTTACCACTACCATGCGCTCTTCATGGGCTGGTGCTAGGTTCGATGATCCCTTCCTCCAGCAGATGCTGAGTCTCCGACTTTATAAGCTCTCTGTCTGCTGAGCAGTACCACCTGCTCTTGGTAGCAATGGGCTTGCAGTCTGGGAACAGATTCGGGAAGAGAGATTGGTGGTCAATATTCAGCGTGGAGAGACTACATGTGGGTTCTAATTTTAGGGGCCCTCAGTTCTGAACTGTTACAGGGTGGAGTGGACCAGAATACTCCAAGGTCATGCTTTTAAGGTAACACAGGAAGTCCACACCGGAGCACAGTTTATCAAGAATAAACAAGCAAAATTTACAGAATTTTCCCCTCAAATGATGGATGTACTATACAATGCTTTTGTATGCACATAGAATGCGAATGAGACATGAGAAATATGCAGTAATTAGAAGGATACATCTTCAGGTTGTATTTTTGGACAGTCCATGAGTCTATGAAACTCTCAGTAGAGCCCATGTTGATTAGGCATCTAGTGAAATGTCTGTTTATCTTTACAGTCACAATGGAGTTGCTGAACTGGTGAGGTCTGTCCTGATCTATGACCATTGAGGCTAGGTCCCTGGAGTCTACGTACTCCTCACTCAAGTGGCCCCCACTGTACTGGGTGTGGATAAGATGGCATCGACCTCATGGCGAGGAAAGATGGCCGCTCTCCTCCTTCCTCCGACAATGATGGCACCAAATTTGAATTTGGGTTGCGGCAAGATGGCTGCTGAACCTTTTTGCGTTGTTTCCTCACCGCTACCCTCAGTTGGCGTGTCATGCATCAAGCGGTTCAGGTGAATTCAGGGCAGACGGCTTGGGGCTGGAATTGAATCTGAGAGCAATGCAGGTCGTGGGCTTCCCCTCACGCGACCAAATGTTGCCCAATGCCCTTTCTTGCCACAACTGGAACACATGGGGTCTTTTGCCAGATAATGAGATTGGGGATACTGGCTCTTGCTGCAAAAAAAAAGCACACTCTGGCACGGAAAGCGGCAGCCGTTAGGTCAGAGGTAGTGGGAGCATCCAGTTCTTGGAAGGGGTCACCTGGGTGGACAAGCTCGCTGACTTCGAGGTCATTGCACTCAAGCTTGGCCTAATCTAATGATTTGGCCAGCTCAACATGGCTACCCAGGTCCTTCTTACCTGACTCGAGCAGTCTCTGCCTCATGAACCTTGAGTGGACAATTGTGACTAGAGTGTCCTGCATCTTTTCTTCCCCAAGAACGTGGCCTGTAGCTGCTTCATACATGCACTTCTTGGCAACTTGCACTTCTGCACTACCTCCACAGATCCAGCAGATAATCATCGATGGTCTCTCCTGGCTGCTGCCGATGTAGAGCGAGTCAGTGCCTCACTAGGACCTTGTTCTGTGACTTCAGGAATCAAGCCTTCAACGCCTTGATGGCAGTCTCATATGTGGTGCAGTCCCTGATGACCCTTGAAACAAGTGCAGACCTCCTGAGTTCATTGGAGTGGAAGACGTCTCTGGTCACGTTCAGGTAGGCCTGCAAGCAGTCTAGCCAGTACGTGAACCTCTCTGCTGCATCAGGGGATAATGGGTCTATCAGCAGCTTACCAGGCTTGAGTTGCGCTTCCATGGTTCGGGAATAAATGAATAAAATTGTTGTGTGAATAAAAGTTCTCATGACCGGAGGGAAAACATATAACTATAACATATAGCTTATAACTAAGGGTAGGGTTCAACAGTAGCCTTCAGAAGGGTTCTGGGTTTAGGAGGGAAACCAGGGTTGCATGTGAGCAGATGGGGGTGGAGCTGGGAAGCTGGTCCAGCCATCAGCACAATTCACTACCAGTCAATCCCAGTTCACTGCAGACGTCCAGAATGGCTGGAAGTTATGAAAAACTGAGGCTTTTATTCACAATAGAATGGAAGAACGTCCTGAGCTGGGGAGGGGGCTGTAGAATAGTCACCTTTATTCAGGTGTCTGTGGGTGGAACCACAGGTACAGCTAGCCAATGGATGTGTCCCAACAAATAAATATATTTGTGGTTTACCACATTCACACCCTTGTTTTTAAAAAAAGAATCTGGTGAGGTGAAGTGTATTAGATACAATCACAAGTTAAGTCCCTTGGGCGATTTGATTTGCTGCTGTGACCATCGTAGTACTGGCTATGACTGCAGCGCAGCGATGAGGTAGGTCCTGGACAGTCTGGGACACCTGAAAACAGATGTCGGCGTTGGCTTGGTGAGAGTGCAGCATTGGCATGCCATCTGTTGGGGGTGGGGTAACATGCCATAGCCCTGGTGAATTGTGGATAATGAGAGATAAAAAGGATGCGGGGTGATCAGTAATGGTTTCTGGAGCCCTTGAGGGCATTACATCCCTGAAAGAGACCATGTCTTTGTGCCCATCAGGGTGTGCCACAAAGGCATATTGGGGGTTGGCGTGGAGGAGATGGAACCTTTTGAACAGTGGGCCAAACATGTCTCCTCGTGTGTTTCTGGAGTAGGGCCAGCCCTGGGCATATCAGTCATGCCAGCAGCGTTGTTCCTGGAGCGGACTTCCTGGGAAATAAAAACATTAATTTGCATAGTGGGGCATTAGTGGCAGTACATAGGATTGTCCTTATTGAGTGGAGCGCCTCAGAGAGGACTTCTTGCCAGCAGGAGAAAGAGAGCGCTCTAGACCGCAGGGCTAGGAAGATGGCCTTCCAGACTATGACGTTCTCCCTTTCCACCTGCCTCTTCCCTTGGGGTTGTTGCCGGTGGTCCTGCTCATGGCGATGCCTCTGGCCAGCAAGTACTAGTGCAGCTTGTCGCTCATAAAGTAGGGTCCCTGTTCGCTATGAATCTAGCTGGGGAAGCCAAATAGTGTTGCTGACAGGACATTTGACGCTTGCAGAGTACAGCTGCCATAGTTGGATCACTGGCAGGATGTGCAGTGGTGGCGTGCCCCAAATTGGTGGTGCTTGGGGAAACCACGAGGTGGCCACATAGTTGGCCGAGTAAGCCTCCATATTGTGGAGGGCCACCTTCAAGTGTGCCTGCTAATACGACCACCTTGCTCTAACAGTTTCTGACAGATGTTATTGGACCTGATGCCTGCGACATAGGCATCTCTAATCAGGTCCTCCATGTTCTCCGCGGCTGTCATGGCTTTGTGTTCGCAGGCCCATCCAAGGGTTCACAGGGCCCAGAGATACTCTGTGCTTGATTCCCAGGTCGCTATTTTCAGGTCACCAGGGAGATGTCTTGTGGAGACTTAATTTACCTTTCTCAAGAACTGGCCTTTCAAGATGTCCATCACCTCCAGATACGTTGTGATGTCCCTAATCATCGAGTACATCAGGGGCCCAACCTGGGAATGCAGTATCTGTAGTTTGTTGTTCTCTGACTGAATGAGCGATGGTTGATGATGCCTGCAGAAATACCTCGAAGCATCACAGCCAGAGTTCAAGGTTAGTAGTTGCCTCAGATGACTGAAGGTTGATTTCCAGCTTCTCTGGTTTCAGGATCTGCTCCATTGTCAAAATTTATTGTGAATAAAATCGATGCACCAACAACTCCAAATGGCTGCAAAACTGACAAGCCTTTATTCACAATAGAATGGAGGTACGTCTATGTTGGTAAACTGCCCTGAGCTGGGGATAGGGCTATGGAACAGTCATCTTTATTCAGGAGTCTGTGGGTAGAGCCACAGATACAGCCGGCTAATGGGTGTGCCCCAACCGATAAATATAGTGGTCCTCCATCAGCCAGCTCCCCACCATGACTACCAGCCCCCCAACATCTCCATCGGGCACACAAAACTCAAAACGGTCAACCAGTTTACCTATCTCGGCTGCACCATTTCATCAGATGCAAGGATCGACAATGAGATAGACAACAGACTCGCCAAGGCAAATAGTGCCTTTGGAAGACTACACAAAAGAGTCTGGAAAAACAACCAACTGAAAAACCTCACAAAGATAAGCGTATACAGAGCCGTTGTCATACCCACACTCCTGTTCGGCTCCGAATCATGGGTCCTCTACCGGCATCACCTACGGCTCCTAGAACGCTTCCACCAGTGTTGTCTCCGCTCCATCCTCAACATCCATTGGAGCGCTTTCATCCCTAACGTCGAAGTACTCAAGATGGCAGAGGTCAACAGCATCGAGTTCACGCTGCTGAAGATCCAGCTGCGCTGGATGGGTCACGTCTCCAGAATGGAGGACCATCGCCTTCCCAAGATCGTGTTATATGGCGAGCTCTCCACTGGCCACCGTGACAGAGGTGCACCAAAGAAAAGGTACAAGGACTGCCTAAAGAAATCTCTTGGTGCCTGCCACATTGACCACCGCCAGTGGGCTGATATCGCCTCAAACCGTGCATCTTGGCGCCTCACAGTTTGGCGGGCAGCAACTTCCTTTGAAGAAGACCGCAGAGCCCACCTCACTGACAAAAGGCAAAGGAGGAAAAACCCAACACCCAACCCCAACCAACCAATTTTCCCCTGCAGCCGCTGCAACCGTGTCTGCCTGTCCCGCATCGGACTTGTCAGCCACAAACGAGCCTGCAGCTGACGTGGACTTTTACCCCCTCCATAAATCTTCGTCCGCGAAGCCAAGCCAAAGAAAAAAAAACTCATCTCCACTTCTCCCCATATTCCTTAATTCATCTACTATGTAAAATTCTATGCAACCTTCTCCATTCATGTTCAGTGAAAAGATAAATAGAAAAATAGCATTGGAGGGGAAGTCAAGTGCCTTTTCCTCTCTCTCCATAAATGCTACCTTGCTAAATGTTCCAGAACCTTTTAATTTTCCAGAACATTCAACTGCATAACACTGAAACAAGTCATTCAATCCACTTGTCTGCAACAAACATGACACTCTAATTAAACTAGAACTGTTGCTTGAATAAGATACATAACCCATGTGCCTATCTGGAAGCCTGTTAAACACTACTATCATATCTGGTTCATCCAATACCCCTGACAGACTGTACCAGGCACCTACCATTCCAAAGGTTAAAAAAAATAACCCCTCCATATTTCCTTTAATCTCTATCCCTCCCCTAACTCGCACATTCTCTACTGTACGATATTTTTACTCTGGGGAAAAGATTCTGATTCTACCCTTTCCACAACTCTCTTAATTTTATAAACTTCTCTCAGCGTATCCTCACTCTTTGACCCACCAGAGAAAAGACCCAAGTTTGTTCATATCCTCCAATCCAGGCAACATCCCAGTGAATCGCTTCAGAATGTAGTTTTTTTTTTGTATTTATAAGCATTTTGATTACTACCGAAAGGACACAAAATGTGTCATTTTTTTGTAAGCTAAATCCTGATAAATTAACCTTATTATAAATGGCCCATTCATGAATCTTCCCATAGCAGAGTAATTATGCAGTAATCTTTAATAAGTTTATCAAAATATTACCAGTAAATTCTCTTCATAATGATAAGCAAATACAGCTGTAAATTTAGTGATGTGAACAGGAAATGAAGTGGATGCATTAAAGTTATGGGAACAAAAATATTAACATTGTAAACTCAATTTGCAAATGATTTTCAAAGACATGTCATCTGTTGGCTTTTAAGAAAGGTTTCATCAGCTCTCAGAGCTGAAGGTGGATCAAACTATAATACATTGTTATTGTGGCATTCATAACCTACATATACCTGGAAGTGTTTTCTGAGAAATGAACTCTTTTCTGAAGTCCAGTCAGTGTTACATAGTTGGGGAGATGCTTGAAGGGAAATAATTTGCAGGCTTTGTGAAGGTAGAACTGTTTAGGACTGAATAGATTGGTCTGAAAGGAGTCAAACTGGACCTGATGGGCAGAATAGTAGCACAGCAGGTAATGCTACTGCCACAATGCTCCAGCAGCCTGGTTTGATCCCCATCTTTCCTCCAAGTGCACTGATTTCATCCCACACCCCAAAACACATGCTGATCGGTAATTTAATAGGTTGCTTCAAATTAACCCAAATGTAGGTGGATTCTGAGAGAATGAGGGGTGAGGGTTAACAAGCACCTGAGAGAGAACAGAGAAATAAGTGAGGGTGACGAGATGGCTTTGATAGCTGGCATTGAATCCGTGGGTAAAATGGTTTCCTTTTAGCACAAAATATGAAATGTGCCCACCTCCTTTGCCTTAATTCTTCAGCCCAGTATCCTTTCATCTCTTGGTCTCTTCCCAGCCGCCCCCCCCCCCCCCCCCATTTTTTTAGTTTGCTCTCTCCCTTTCCCACTTTAGTCTTGATAAAGGGTTCAGACCATTGACTGTCCACTTCTCTCTATGGATGCTACCTGACACACTGACTCCCTCCAGCTTGTATTAGGTTCACCAGCTTTTGCAGTCTCTTGTGTCTATGCAGATACAGTAATTTCTTGCCTTTATTAGCTGGTTCACAGTGTGTAAGAACAGGGTTGTTACAGTAAAACTACATAAATCATTACTAGGCTACAAGAGTACTGTATGCTTTTCTAGAGGTGCTTGCACTGAATGGGCAATAATTTCTACCATTGCTGAATTGGAGTGGAATTTCAATCCTATGGTTTTACATGAAATCTATTCAGGACATAAGTACACAGATGCTTGTACCAAGTACACTGGTTTTTATTTATCTTGTACATCTTTTCCTCATCATAGACAGTGGAAATGGCAGTCGGGAGGGGAATGCTCCTCTTGTAGAATGTGGGTAGTCAGGGAAGCCAGCAGTATCCTTGATGATTTCATCTGCAAGGAGTGCATCCAGCTCCTGACAAGCCAAGTTAAGGAATTGGATGAACTTCAGAACATTTGGGAGGTTAAAGGGGTAGGAGTTGCGGGGATGCTATCACACCTAGAAGGCAGGAGGAGGGTAGCTGAATTACAGTCAGGAGAGGGAAAGAGAATAGGGAGTCAGTGCAGGGCACCCTTGTGGTTGTTCCCCATAATAACAAGTATACCATTTTGGATACTGTTGGGTGGACAACCTAACAGGAATATTTCAAGGTGATCAGGTCTCTGGATGGAGTTGGGTCTGGTGACTGAGAAGGTAAGGGAGCATAAGAGGCAAGATATAGTGATAGGGGATTCCATAATTAGGAGGACAGATAAGAAGTTCTGTGGAAGGAATCGAGATTCCAGGATGGTATGTTACCTCCCTGGTGCCAGGGTTTGAGATATTATAGATCAAATTCATGGCATACTTAGAGGGTGAGCATCCAGATGATGTGGGTAGGAAGTGTGAAGAGGTCCTGCAAAAAGAGTTCAAAAAGTGTGCTAGTTTAAAGGACTGGACCTCCAGGGCTGGGATCTCAGGATTGCTACCTGTGCTATGTGCTAGTGAGATTAGAAATAAGAGGATAATGCATCTTAACATGTGACTAAAGACATGGTGCAGGAGGGAGGGCTTCAGGTTTCTGGATCATTGGGCTCTCTTCCAGGGAAGACTTGAATGGGTCCAATGGGATGGTTTGCATCTAAACTGGAGGGACTGATATCCTGTGGAAGGTTTGCTAGTGCTGCTCTGTGGGGGGAGGGGTGGGGGTGGGGGGCTTAACTAGATTGGTAGAGCAGATAGGGTAATGGAAGAGGAAAAACATGAAGTGAAGATTGTATGTAATGAAAATGGTGGAAATGTTTTCAGGTGTATCTATTTCAAAGGAAGAATTATTGTAGAAAAGGCAGATGATCTTAGAGCATGGATTATCACATGGATTGTGACATCATGGCCATTAGTGAAACTTGGTTGCAGGAGGGGCAGGATTGGCAGCTCAATGTTCCAGGCTTCTGTTGTTTAAGATGCGATAGAGCAAGGTTGTGCTAGTTAAGTAGTGGAACTTCAAATTTGAGAATACAAATGCAAAGTTAGCAGGAATAGGATACCTTGGTATTTAAGGGATATTTGGGATCTAGTTCAGAAGAAGAAAGAGATGTATAGCAGGTATAGGCAACATGGAGGAAATGAGGTACTTGAAGAGTATAAAAAAAATGCAAGAAATGAGGAAGGCTAAAAGAAGACATGAGGTTTCTTTGGCAGACAACGTGAAAGAAAATCCTAAGGGTTTCTAAAGGAGGTACCATATATTGGAGCAAAAGGATAGAGGAGACAACACTGCAGGGGCTCTGGCAGAAATATTTAAATGTACTTAGGCACAAGTGCGGTGCCAAAGGATTGGAGAGTAGCTCATGTAGTTCTGTTGTTTAAAATTGGATCAACAAATTTGCAGATGACACTAAGATTGGAGGTGTTGTGGACAGCAAAAAAGGTTTTCAGAGCTTGCAGAGGGATCTGGACCAAATGGAAAAATGGGCTGAAAAATGGCAGATGGAATTTAATGCAAGTAAGTATGAGGTGTTCCATTTTGCAAGGAAAAACTAAGAAAGGACATACATGGTCAATAGTAGGGCATTGAGGTGTGCAGTAGATCAGAGAGATCTGGGAATACAGACAGATAATTTCCTGAAAGTGGTATCACAGGTTGATAGGTTGTAAAGAGAGCTTTTGACATATTGCAGAGAGCTTTTGACATATTGGGCTTCATAAATCAAAGTATGGAGTATAGGAGTTGGGATGTTATGGTAAAGTTATATAAGACTTTAGTGAGGCCAAATTTGAAGTATTGTGTGGCGTTTTGGTCATCAAACAACAGGAAAGATATCAATAAGATTGAAAAAGTGTATAGAAGATTTATCCGAATTTCAGGAAATGAGTACAGGGAAAGGCTAAGCAGGTTAGGAGTTTATTCCATGGAGTGTAGAAGAATGAGGGGAGATTTGATGGAGTTAAACAAAATTATGGGGGGAGGGGGTATAGACAGAGTAAATGCAGGTAGGCTTTTTCCACTTTGGATAGGTAAGATACAAACCAGATGACACAGGTCAAGGCTGAAAGGGGAAGAGTTTAGGAAAAACATCAGTTCACACAGAGTGGAGGGAGTGTGGAACAAGCTGCCTGCTGAAGTGATAAATGCAGGTTCAATTTTAACATTTTGGAAGAATTTGGACAGATGCATGGATGGGAGGAGTATGGAGGGCTATGGACTGGGTGCAGGTCAGTGGGATCTAGAATAATTGTTTGGCAAGGACTAGAATTTTTGCTGTAATGTTCCACATTGTTGCTTTTCACTTGCTGGTTCATTTTGGAATGATAATGGGTGGAGGTAACTGTGATTAAAATGCACGTCTCTTTAAGTCACTTCTCCTCGAGTAAGACCATGACATGGCATACAGCATGGAAACAAGTAATTTAGCCAACTTGCCCATGCTGATCTGACTGTCCCACCTGCCTGTGTTTGGCCCATATCCCTTCAAACTCATCATATCCATCCAATTTTTTTCTCAACCATTGCAATTGTACATGCCTCAACTATCCCCTCCAGCAGCCCACTCCAGACATTTACCACCCTCTGTGTGTTTAAAAAAAAAGTTACCTTCAGGTTCCTGTCAAATCTCATCACCTCAATTTTCTGACCTCCGGTTACAACTTTCCTCTATTCTACTCTTGTAACAGACTCTTTGACTTCCCATAATCTATTCCTTTGATAATTTTGTATGCCTTTATGATATTACCCCACCTGTTCATGTTGCAGTGTGTACAAAAGTGGTTAAGTCCAAGTACTATTTTATTTAGTAGTTACATCTAACAGGACGATCCAGTCTCCAGTGGCCTGTCTCAATGTTGAAACTTTTTGGGGTGTTCTTTGAATCTCTTTTTCTGTTCAACAAATGACCATTTTTCCTCCTCAAATAATCTGCTCTGATCTTGTTCTTAGGCATTCAAACATGTCCTGCCCATCTGCTGAGTGATTACTTTTCAGGTATCTTCCCAGGGAACTTCACAACTTGTTAGAATTTGAGGATTGATGTCTCTGCCAGTCATCTAAGATCTTGGTGCATAAATTTCAGTTTTTCAGACTATGTACATGTATATAAGATATTGAGTACAAAAATTGGGTCTTTGAGTTAAAACTGCATAAGACATTGGTGAGATCATCCCTGAAGGTACTGCGGCCAGACTAAAGGAAGAGAGAGTGCAGAACAGATCCACAAGGATGTTGATGAGACTGGAGGGCTTGAGGTGTAAGGATAGGCTGAAAGTACTTTCTTTGGAGTGACAAAGGCCAAGGGCTGACCTTACAGATGTTTATAAAATCACAAGGGGCATCAATATGGTGAATGGTCAAAGTATTTTCCGAGAGTAGGGGAGTTTAAAATCAAAGGGCAAAGGTTTAAGATGAGAGGCAACATTTAAAGGGAGGCCTGAGAGGCAAGTGAGCATCCACTAATCTAGGAAGTCTGCTTGTCTGTGCTACTAAGGGTGCTGATGATCAGTTTTACTGTATTGAAGTAGAACATAGAACAGCATGCTACAGGCCCTTTGGCGCACAATGTTGTGATGACCTAGATTAACCTACTTCACAATCAATCTAACATCTATAATTGCTTATTTTTCATGCACCCATCCAATCTTAAGAGTACTTTAAATGTTCCAATTGTACTAGAGTCCACCACTGCCCCATGCAGAGCATTCCAGGCACACATCACTATTTTAAAAAATACTATATCTCCCATAAACATTCCTCCACCAGACTGTACACAGATGCCCTCTGGTATGGGCCCTGGGAAAAAGGTGTTCATTGTCCACTCTATCTATGCTCTTATAATTATATACACCTCTATTCAGTCACCTTTCATCCTTCATTCCAAACAAAAGCTAAATCCTCATTGGTAAACAAATGTACAGCACTCTGTGGAAGAGGAGAATACTTCAATTTAACTTTCTCAGCAAGCAATATGTTTAAACTATAACCAAGCTTATGCCACAAACCAGATGCATTGCCTTATTCCACCAGCTAAAATTTTATTCTGCTTCCTCAAACCCAGTTTGAACAATACTTCCACTTTTCATGTAATTTTGTTCCAAAGACTTTCCTAATTAAATCTGTCCAACACTCCAGATCAGGAATGGGAATCAAAAGACTTTCGGGAACTTTTTAAAAATATGTACACATTATTCACACTGTCTAAAGCCAGTGGGTCTTCTGATATTTAGGGTAGTGCCTTGGATTGCATTCATTATCTACTTGTAGTTATGTCTGCCTGGACTCTCCAACTACATGTTAGTCAGAGGTGGATAAGATATAGGGCTTTGCTGGGTATATTTTGTCTCGGGCCTTGGGAGAATTTTGCCTGCATCCATTCTCCGGAACTAAATCTGATGAGAGATGGATTGAGGGCAGCCTCTGTCTTCAGAGCTCTCTGAAGGAAGAGAGGAAGGAAGCACAGAATTTCTGCTGAGGTAGCGGTGCAAGGAGTTGCAGAGACACAAGTTCCTACAAGTGAGGGGATGATGTGCCTTGAAAATAAGGTGAGAGTTTTGAGCATTCTGCACAGGAAGATGGAGGACAATGTGTCAGCATCTTTATTCTATCTGCTCCAGGTAGGGTTTTATTCTCTCCTCTATGGCATGAGTCTAGGGTTGAGACATGGTTCTTGTGTGGCTAATGGAAACCTTAGTTTCATCAGCAGGAGCAAAGAGGCTGATGCTCTTTACTTGCTGCCTCACTTTAGAGCCACATCCTGTGATGTCAGTATCAAGTTCATGGTCCACCCCTCGAAGGTACTCTTCATGCTCCTTTAAAGGGTAGCAACTGTTTGTCAAGTCGTCATCTTCACCAGAAGTGTTTAATTACGTAATATAAACAATTGTATGATGTTAGTTCTGTTGTACTGTGATTAATGTGTATTTGAATTTCTTTTCTATGGAGATCAGATCAATTATATTTTTATATATGTGCTGCATATACTGTTAATCGCTTGTAAATATGTGTTCTACAGTGCAACTCAGATTATCTGAAATGGTCGGGACCGGGCCTATTTCAGATAAAAAAAATGTTTTCGGAGAACTGGCCATTTTTTAAAAACAGCCCAGTAGCAACAGCAAATCACATGTAACAAGAACAAACAACAAGGTAAGGCTTTTATAGCATTAAAATAATGTTTAATTCTCAAAAAAAGAGATGCTGGCCACCACTAATCACTGACTCTTCCCCACCTGTGCCGGGAGCCCGAGAGTCCTGCTACTGCCAGGAGTCCGATGTTCTAACTGCTGCCACCATTGGGAACCTAATGTCCCTGGTCAGTTTTGGGTCTGAAAAAGTTCCAGGTAAATGAGGATTTCTGATTTTTTTCAGATATCCTCATTTATATGTAATTTAAAAAAAAATCAGACATCTTAGAATTTCTGAGAATCCGATTTTGGATAATTGGAGTTGTACCGTACATCTATGTATGTATTTGAATGTTTTTTACACCTAGGACTGAAGAACGTCCTTACGTCCAGTAATACTTTTACAATTGTATGATAATAAACTTGAACTTGAATACTTGATATTCACTTAAGATATATATTGTTCAGTATGGTTTAATCTATTAAATTGTTTGATGTACTTAAAATGTTGTGATTGTGAAAAGGTGCATTTTTTTTTAACTTAATAGGTCACTTAAGTAAAAATGAGTAATAATTACAAAAAAAACCTTGGCAGTAATGATAATGTACATATATTGTACAGAATGCATGTGCACCAACATTCTTACTTACTGTTGCTGAACAGGTATTTGTAAAAAAAAAACCCAAAAGTAAATTTAACTGAATTAAAAGACAATAGATAGATAATAAGTATTCACAGTAATCCTAGTGCAGGAAAAAGTGGCATTGCAATAGAGCACAGTCCTTTTTGTGGTGTCCGAGCAATCCATGATTAGTGTAAAGAGAGGAGGTTCAAGAGTCTGGATGCTGTTGGAAAGAAAACGGCTTGAACCTTTAGTTGCTGTTTTTCAGGCTTCTGTACCTTCTGCCAAAGATAGGAATGAGAAGTGGCAGTGACCAGAGTGATGGGGGTCCTTTCTGTTTCCGGCTGCCTTAATACATAGATGCCCGCAGTTGATGGGAGGTCAGAGCCTGTGATGAACTTGGCGATGTTTGCTACCTTCTGTAGCCTTTGTGTTCCTGTACACTTGAATTCCCAAATGAGGTTTGTGATGCTACCAGGCAATATACATTACTTTCCACAATGCACCTGTAGAAGTTTGATAGTATTCAAATCTCCTTAGAAAGTACAGATGATGATGTGCCTTCTTCATGGTAGTCTCTGTTCTGGCTCCAGGACAGGTCTTCTGAAGTATGGATTCCCAGGAATTTGTGGATTCTGACCCTCTGCACCTCTTTCCCATTAATAGACAGGTGTGTGGTCCCTTAGCTTCTCCTTCCTAAAATCAATAATTGGCTCCTTGGTCTTGGTAAAGTTGAGAGCAAGATTACTGGTATTGACACCATCCAACCAGGTTCTTGATCCTCATCCTGTATCCTGATTCCTTATTTCCAGTTATTGTGATTTGATCTTCTTTGCATGAAAGCACAGACGATGATACTTCAATTCAGTCCTGAAAATATTTTATACAGTATGGGATGCTGCTACTCAGGTAATAAATAGCATTGCAATATAGACATATTTGTTACCTCAATGACCCATTTGGCCCCAAGTTTAGATTCAGATCTCACCAGGATCCACTGTTAATTTTTCAGAAAAGAAAATTTGACAACTTTATCTAGCCTAAAATACCTGTGATTCCAGGTAGACCAATGTGTTTGACTCTTAATTACTCCTTTCTTGAAATGGCTTGGCACACTTTTTGTTCAGAGCAGAGAGGAATGGGCAATAAATGCTGTACGTTTGATGTTGAAAATGCAGGAATTAATATTGGAAAAAACATGTCCCTCCCACCAGTGCTTACTCACCTTGAATCAGATCTAAAATTTTCATGCTTGATTTCAGTTCTGCAAATGGTCTTGCTCTTGCTCTAACCTCCACCAAATAACCTGCTGTCATATCTACACTCTCCACCCCTGAATCATTGTTTACCTCCAGATTTTTGAAACACTGTTGGCGGTCCTACATTCAGCCAAGGCTTTATCTTTGTCCAAGCTCTTCTAAAACCACTTCAGAACATCAAATAGGCATTCAAAGTCATCTGGCATTAATGTGAAATTTTTTCTGTTGTACCCAAGATAATATTCCTTCCTCTGTCAAAAGTGTCACAGTCAAATGAACTTTTTTCCTTAAAATGATTTGGAAGTTGATTTTTTTTTTCTGTTGCTCTAAATCATTATTACATTTGTCCTAATGCCCATTAAGCTCCCCTGAAAAATTGTCTGAAAAAGCTGTTATAACTAGTTAATGCCAGAAGAGAAAAAAAGTTGCCAGTACAATTTTCACCATGGGTGTACTTTGGGACAATGAACATTTCCCAGTGGAACATGTTTTGTTTAATTGAAAACACTGGCTTCTAATCAATATAATAACCAGGATCCATTATTTCTAGGACCTTGCGTGCAGATTGGTTCACCTTTAGGATTATGCAATCTGCTGGGATATTCTGACAATGTAACAGTGTGCCAGGGAGGTTTGCTTTTATTTAAGTTGAATCGAACTAAAAGCAGTGGATTAATTTGGTCATAGAATATGGGAATAATCAATTTCCTGAAAAGTGCAAGATTTCAAAAATATTAACAAGTCCCCAGTGAAACCTCCATACAGGCAATTTGTGTCAGGACACTGAATACTGTAAATCTGCTATAATTTATAATGGGTCACATTAACTATTTTCTCATTAGTGCCTTATTGTTTGTCCACAGCCAATATCCTAGGGATCATTTATTTCTTCTAAGCCGTGCTGATGAAATGAGTCATAGAGCATGATCTATTGGTCATTTTATTAGTTTTTTTAAAGTTTATACTATTTCAGTTCATGAAGCAAGTTCTGCAACGTTAAAATCTTTCTTTTTTTGGTCAAAATGATCTTCAGTAATTTAATTTGTGTTGTTCAAAATAAATTACAGGTTGTACAAATGATTAAATCCTCAGTACAATACACAGCCCCGTAAATAAAAAAAATTATAATGACAATTTTGTTTAATAGCATGGTTTTCTATATAGTAGGCTGATACTTTTATAAGCACATAATTTTAATATGACATTTGGTATACATTCTAAATATTTTCTGGGTGACTCACTGAAGATTTGAGGTCTTGTGTTAAAAGGTTAAATGTGAATTCTCTTTAAAAAAAATTTAACAGTAAATGTTGGTACAATACTTTCCAGTGATTTTCCTTATTTACACCTTACACATTCTTTATCTACCGCATCCAAAATTAAATATTGCAGCAATAACTTGTAGAAACAAATGCCACCAATGGGACTAAATTCTGTTTTCCAGCAATTGCTTGGTAGAATGGAGCAGATTCTTTTAACATGGAAACAGTATGATATAAGCAGGCAGTTACTTTTTAAGACAATTACTCAGCTATATTGACTTGCTATTATGAAGCTTCCAATGCTCAGCTTTACAAAATGATTCAAGGCTCGAGTATATACATGAGACAGTATTTAAGTAATTGTATCATTGCAATATATTGTAAAACTGGAAGCACAATGTCAACACATTTCAGTGATGATGCAATCAAACAGCAATTAGCATAAAGGCTACAAAGCTCCAGACTCAAAATCAAATTGGCAGATTAATAAAATAGCACGAGTTGATCTTGTGTATAATCATTATCAGATGTATAGGAGGTATTGCATTTCCATTGCAAAGGTGAGGAACCAGGAACTGAAAAGTCTAATGCTTCCATAACAGTTAGAGGGATTTATACTTCTTCCAATTTTCAAAATTCCATCAAAAGGTTGTGCAAGAAATCATTATCAATACATAACTTCTTTATTCCTATATTTAAATTTGGTATTTATTTAAATTCACTGCCTAAAATTTGTATATTTTGTTTAAACAATAAAATTCTTACTGACCTCTTTCTAGCAAGGTGGGACTGGGAATTCAGTGTAGTAAAGCAAGTGCAATCTTGTGGACAGATTTCTGCATTGATTTGTTTATTCTTTAACACAAGAAAATTCCATATATAAGGCTTGCTTGGTAGAGAAGACCAAAGCTATCTGATTAGTGGCATAGAAGTGAGATAGTCAAAGGATAAGGAATGTCTATGGCCCATCATTTTTGATTAAATATGGGTATGTTTAAACCTTGTACCACTTTCAGTCGGAGGGAAGTGAGTTTCATTTGTTAATTAATTCACATTAACTTTGTATCAATATGGAAAGTTTCTCTGACTGGAAACCCTTCAGATATCCAGCGGGCTGACGATTGTGAAATCTGAATCCTTGCTGTTGTTGCTGTCCTCATCAGGACTGGATTCAGAGTGACTGGACGGGAGGCTGAGAACTCCACCTGTCAGAGGGTCAGAAAAAACTGAAGAATGCTGTGTTTGTTTTCCAGACATTTCAGTGGCACTGGATGCTCGTAAAGATTGATGTTTCACTGATGTGGCTCCTGTAGCTTCCAATTTTTTGGATGGTTGCTCGTGTATCAAGACATCATCCTCCTTTGAGACTAAGATGTAGTCATCTGAATTTCTACCATCTGAATTGAGGGAAGTCAGTGATGTGACCTAAAGATAAATATGGCACAAGTTAAAACTGCTCTTTTTTATTTTGTATTTCTCTGATGTTAAAGACCAAAATCAAAATATGTTTTTACTTTTCAATCATTCTAAACCTCAAAGCTTAAAATTCACATTCATGGTAAAACTTCAAGGCCAATCAATACAAGCTTGTAGAGCTCGTCGAAAGAATCAAAGACTTGTTGATCCAAACCAAAGCTTTTATTAGCAAAAGACAGGAGCTCTTCACAGGTGGCCAACCAGTCCGGAATGATCCGACCTGGCTAGGGACACAACCCTTTAAGGCCCAGACAATAGGCGTGGCTTAGCTCTCAGCCAATCGCTGTAAGCACAGTCTAGATACAGTAACTAACTATATACACTATGCACATTGGTGATAGATCTGTACTATCACAAAGCTACAGATGTATTTACATTAATTGCTTTTCGGATGATCATATCGGTATTTACTGTCATGCAATGAAATAGAAATGTAATATTACATTAGTCTGCCATAAGGCTGATAAAGATTTGCCTGGCACCCCTAAATAGCCAGAGAAAAGGAGCAAAAGAAAGAGAGATAACTTTGTGACAATAAATTCTGATTCTGAGATTCCTTTCGGTGTCACTGAGTGTCTGTGGATTTGCCTCCAGTGCTCCTGCAGTGCCCAGGGCCATATGGCAGCCTCTTGAATCCTGGTTACAAAACCTGGCTCTCATGAGCCAGTCGCTAGCAGATCACGGCTTGTGTGGGCCCCTTGCCCGCAAGCCACTTGTGTGTTTTCTTCAGCCATTGAGCCCTCGCTGGTCTGCCACTGTTAACACCAAAGACTTTTGAAAATTTCTTCAGGTGTACTGTGGAGTGTATTCTGACTGGCTGCATCACTGCCAATGCACAGACAGGAAAAGATTACACAGCACCATCAGGGATGTCAGTCTTCATTTCATTTTAATAACTTTATTTATTCGTTCAACAAGGTTATTACATACAGTTTTAAAAAAGTACATATTATGAAAGATAAAAAATTTTTATATATAAAAAAGAGAGAAAAAAAGAAAGAATTCCCCCCTCTCAGTGTTAATAAGAGAAAAGAAAAACAACAAAAAAAACTACCAAAAGGTAGTAACTCCCTAAAAAAAACTGGGTGTGGGTTACCCACTAGTGACTGATGACTAACAAAGTTAGTGCAATCCCCTCCTCCCCAGCCAGCCAATCAAAAATATTAACATATTACAAAAAAAAATCAGCCTTGAGATTCTAGTCTAGATGGTGAACTCATTTCAAGAGTAGGTGAGCTCTTTCCATTCCCGTTCTTTCCACTTCTGCTATTTTGACCATTTCCAAGTCCATCAGATTTTCTTTTAGGAGATAATGGTGGATTTCTTCTTTGTCCTCTGACATCTGGTAATGAATTAGCAAAAACCATTGCTTCATAATCACTCTCAAAGAATTGAGACTGATAGTTTCCATAAAACACTTTCAACACAGCAGGATAACGAAAAGCAAATTTATAACCCTTACGCCATAAAACATCTTCAGCTGGATTAAATTCACGTCGGCGTCTGATGATATCTTGACTCAAATCAGGGTAGAAGAAAACTCTACTATTCTGAACCATCATTGGAGCTTGCCTTTGTCTTGCATTTTGAACTGCAAGTTGAAGAATTGTCTCTCTGTCCAAACAGTTCTAACATCGAACTATCAAAGTTCTTGGAGTTGACTAGGTAGGGGTGTTCTTCTCAAAGCTCTATGTGCTCTTTCCAATCCATCAGGAAAAGACTCTTCCCCCAACATCTGGGGAATCCAATTTTGTTTTTAAATTGACAGGATCTTTACCTTCTGGCAAACCCACAGTTTTCACATTATTTCTTCTGCTTTGATTTTGCAAATAGTCTATTTTTTTTTTGTTAACTCTTTTTACCGGACTCCTAAATCTTTAACTGATTTTTCCACCTTTACTATTGTTTCTGAATTGGATTGAACCTGTTGTTTACATTCAGAAAAAAGCTTCAAATTTTTTAAAGTTTTCCCAGTTTTCTTTAGCTTCTGCCTTAACTACATTTAGGTCTGAATGTATATCAGTATTCCTTTGAACCAGCTGATTCAATTGACCAGTAATAACATCCAAATAAGAAACAATACCTTCAAACATCATATAAACAGGCTGAAGTGCAGTTTGAAATGCAGGATCCGATTCCATAAGTTGTAACTCACTTTCTTCCAGTTCTTCTATTTCCTGTCAGTGGTAGAAAAAGGAAAGTCCTCTTCTAGTTGTTCTTCAAAAGGCAGCATTCTAGTCATTTTGCTGTGAGTTTGGACACCCAATGACAACCCCCTGACTTCCTCAGGGGGTTGTCGCTGCCGTCCCCCCGCAGACCATTTTTTCATAAAATTACAGAGTTCTCCGTAATTAACGGCACTACCCAAGCCCCAGTTGCTATAGACTGCATGTCTACCGTCACAGTCCTCTTCCTCTGTGCTCCTGTCTCTTCCAAGGGGGGTGTTCTTTGTAACAAGCCTACAGGCTCATGCCCGACTTCTCGGGAGCACACTCCTTCCTCCGTAGAATGGGTTGAACCAGTGCCATCTTGAGACTGGTGAGTAGCTGTTACCTTAATTTTTGTCCCCACCGGCGATTGTTGAAGCTTGGGGATTGCTGAAAAAGGATCCGAGGCTGTTTCAAGTCATTTAGGCCCCAATTCTTCTACGCTTCAAAACTGTATTTTCTTTTGTAACTGAGACTTAAGTTTTTTTTAACATTAGCAGCCATAATGGCTCAACAAAATATCAAACTAAAAATTAAAGTTTTAAAATTAAAAATAAAGGGTTAAAAAATGGGTACTTAAAAGTCTGACCAGAGAGGGCAGGGATTACATGTCTAGTTTCTACGCCATCTTGCCATGCCCCCCTAGTCTTCATTTTATCAAGGACATCTACAAGAGGTAAGTCTTAAGAAAGCTGTCTCTATCTTCAAGGACCCTCACCAGCCAGGCCATGTCCTGTTTGCACTGCTACCATCAGGAAGGAGGTAGAGGAGCCTGAAAACAAACACCCAATGATACAAAAACAGCTTCTTCTGCTCTGCCATCAGATTTCTGAATGGACAATGAACCACAGACACTACCTCACTTATTCTTCTTTTGCACTCCTTTATTTATTTTTAAAATGTATTAAAGCAATATTTTGCAATGCTGTTGAAAAACTACAAATATTGTGACATGCTCTCACATCACATTGATTAGCCATAAGAAAGAGTGGAAATGCAGAGGACTGAAGAGCAAGGTCATCAAGGAATCAGGCATCATCAGAATGGTCTGAGTCAGAGTGGAAAGGCTTTGTCAAGAAGAGGTGGTGGTGCAGGAGCTGAATTAAGTAAGGGCCACCCCGTCAAGGAACAAAAAGCATTCAGCAGGTGGGCACAGGTAAGGGCAAGTTTTATATACTGTATCATATATTTTTTGTCCTCTAGTCATAAGAAGTGGGAATGGCAGATAAGGAAAGGGAACGCTCCTCTTGCAAAATGTGGGTCGTCAGGGAAGCCAGCAGTATCTTTAATGACTTCACCTGTGAGAAGTACATCCAGCTGCAGCTCCTGACACACGGAGTTAAGGAATTGGAGCTTGAGTTGGATGAACTCTGGATCATTCGGGAGGCAGAGGCTGTCAGAGAGCAGCAGCAATCATCAAGGATCCACTCCACCCAGCACACGCTCTGTTCTCACTGTTGCCATCAGGAAGGAGGTATAGATGCCACAAGATTCGCACCAGCAGGTTCAGGAACAGTTGCTATCCCTTCACTATCAGACTCCTCAACAACAAAATGAAATCAGGGACTCCAACTTTTGCACTTTATTGATTTTTTAAAAAATTACCTCTGTATTGCACAGTTTGTTTACATCCGTTATCTGTTTACAGTTCTTTATTTGTTTACATGTATACAGTGTGTTTATTTTTACACTACCAATAAGTGGTAATTCAGCCTTGCTCACAGAAAAAAGAATCTCAGGGTTGTATATGTATGTATTCTGATAATAAATCTGAAATCTGATGGACAGGAGTTACAAGGAAGTTATCACACCTAGGAGGCGGGAAGAGGGTGATAGGAGAGGGAAAGGGAACAGGCAGGGCACCCCTGTGGCCATTCCCCTCAATAACAAGTATACCATTTTGGATACTGTTGTGGGGGTAACAACAGAGAACAAACCATGGCGAACAGGTCTCTGGCAAGCAGTCTGCTCTTGTGGATAAGAAGGGTGGGAAGAAGGTGACCTGCAGTGATACAGGATTGCATAGTTAGGGAAGCAGATTAGAGGTTCTGTGGAAGGGATTAAGAATCTTGAATGGTGTGTTGCCAACCTAGTGCCAGGGTCCAAGATATCTTGGACCAAGTTCATGGCATTCTCAGGAGGGAGGGTAAGCAGCCAGATGTTGTGGTCCATGTAGAGACCAATGACATGGATAGGAAGGGTGAGGAGGTCTTGCAAGGAAAGTTCAGGGATTTAGGTGCTAGTTTAAAGGACTGAACTGTCAGGCTAGTGATCTTAGTATTTCTGCCAGTGAGGTTATAAATATGAGGATAATGAGGCCTGACCTGTGGCTAAGGACATGGTATAGGAGGGTGGGCTTCAGGTTTCTGGATCATCGGACTCTCTTCTAGGGAAGTTGGGACCTATTCCGACAGGATGGTTTGCATCTGAACTGGAGGGGGGGGGGGGCTAATATCCTTGTGTGAAGGTTTGCTAGTGCTGCTTCAGGGGAGTATAAAGAGTTTAAACTAGATTTACAGGAGAATGGGAACCAGAGTACCAGAGCAGAAAGAGGAGTGGAGGAGGGAAAAGATGATGTGAAAATTGCAAGTAATGTCAGAAGTCAATGGATTGTACGTGGTGGAAATGTTGTCAGGTGCATCTATTTCAATGCAAGTTGAAGGAAGTGCAGATGAGCTTGGACCGTGGATCATCGCATGAAATTATGACATTGTGGCCATCAGTGAAACTTGGTTGCAAGACTGGCAGTTCAATGTTCCGGGCTTCCATTGCTTCGGATGCGACAAAATAGGGAGGGATGAAAGGGGGTGGAGTGGCAATGCTCTTTAGGAAAAATATCACAGCTGTGCTCAGACAGGACAGACCAGATGACTTGTCTACTGAGGCTATATGGGTAGAGTTGAGGAATGACCACACTCATTGTAGACCGCCCTATAGTCAACAAGAATTGGCAGAGCAAATTTGTAGAAAGATTGCAGACAGCTGCAGGATAAAAGATTGTGATAGTAGAAGATTTTAACTTTCCACAAACTGACTGGGATTCCCATTCTATAAAAGTTCTGGATGGCTGTGAATTTGTCAAATATGTTCAGGAAAGATTTCTAAATCAATATATAGAGGTATCAACTAGAGAGAGAGTGCAATACTGGATCTCCTATTAGGGAACAAGGATAGGTGTCTGAAGAATGTGTAGGGGAACATTTTGTGTCCAGTGATCATAAGGCTACTAGTTTCAAATTTATTATGGAGAAGGATTGGTCTGGGCCTCAGGTTGTGATTCTAAATTGAAGAATGGCTAATTTTGAGGAAATGAGAAAGGATCTCGAATGTGTGGATTGGGATAAGTTGTTTTCCAGCAGGATGTGTGAGGTAAGTGGAATAACTTCAAAGGTGAAATTTTGAGAGTACAGAGTTTGTATATTCCTGTCAGGATTAAAGGCAAGGTTAACAGGCTTAGGGAACCTTGGCTTTTGAGGGATATTGGGGATCTGGTTTGGAAGAAGAGAGAGGTGTATAACAGGTATAGGCGACACAGAGCGAATGAGTATTTGAAGAGTACAAATATTGCAAGAAACTGAAGAAAGAAATCATGAAGGATAAAGAAGACATGAGGTTGCTTTGGAAGACAATGTGAAGGATAATCCTACCTGTTTATACAGGTATATTAAGAGCAAAAGGATAGAAAGGGACAAAATTATCTTCTTGAAGATCAGATTGCTTGAATTGTATAGAACCAAAAGAGATGGGAGAGGTTAAATAGGTTGTTTTGGATCAATATTCAGTTACGAAACTGGCACAGAGATGAGGAAAGCAAGTAAAACAAGCAGTGAGGTCATGGAACCTATACAGATTAAATGGGAAGAGGTGTTTGCTGTCTTAAAGCATATAAGGGTGGATTAATCCCCAGGTTTGGAAAAGATATTACCTCGGACCTTGAGGGAGGCTAGTGGAGAAGATGTAATGGCTCTAGCAGAAATATTTAAAATGTCCTTACCCATGGATTTGGTGCCAGAGGATTGGAGGGTAGCTCATGTTGTAACATTGTTTAAAAAAAACTCTCAAAGTTACCCTGATGTCAATAGTAGGTAAATTATTGGAAGATATTCTAAGAGATTGAATATACAAGTATTTGGATAGCCAGGACTGATGAGGAATAGTCAACATGGCTTTGTGTGTGGAAGGAGGTCATGTTTAACCAATCTTGTAGAGTTTTTCAAAGTTACCAAGAAAGTTGATGAGGGATTTTGTCAACATGGAATTTTTACAAGGTCCCACAAGGGTGGGGGTAATCAGGAAGGTTCAGACCCTTGGTAAACTAGACTTGACATTTGGGAGAAGCCAGAGTAACAGTGGATGATTGCTTCTCAAACTGGATGCCTGTGACTAGTGATGTGCCTCAGGGATCGTGCTCGAACCATTGTTATTGTCATCTATATCAATGATCTGGATGATAAATTGGATCAGCATGTTTGCAGATGAAAATAAGATTGGAAGTGTTGTGGACAGTTTAGAAAGTTTTCAAAGCTTGCAGAGGGAACTGGACCAGCTGGAAAAATGTGCTGAAATATGGCAGATAGAATTTAATGCAGACAAGTGTGAGGTGTTGTATTTTGGAAGCACAAAGCAAGAAAGGACATACACTGGTATGGAAGGGCACTGAGGAGTGCAGTAGAATAGAGGAATCTGGGAATGCAGTTACCTAATTCCCTGAAAGTGATATCACCATATATAGAGTTGTAAAGAGCTTTTGGCATATTGGTCTTTAGAAATCAAAGTATTGAGAATAGGAGTTTATTAGGGTGTTGCCTGGACTTCAGGAAGGGAGTTGCAGGGAAAGGTTAAGCAGATTAGGACTTTCTTTCCTGGAGCATAGAAGAATGCGGGGAGATTTGATAGAAATATTTAAAATGATGAGGGGGAATAGACAGAGTAAATGTAAATAGGCTTTTTCCACTGAGGGTAGGTGAGATACAAACCAGAGTACATGGGTTAAGGGTGAAAGGAGACTTTCTGACATTTCCTGCTTCTGGCTTATTCCTTGAAGAAGGACTCAGGCCTGAAACATCAGCTATACATCTTTGTCTCCAATTGACACTGAGTTCCTCCAGAATTTTGGTGTGCTTTTAGTACAATCACTGTGGCTGCAGAATTTTGTGTTTCAGGAAAGGCGAAAAGCTCAACGGGAAAATCTTCACACAGTGAGTGATGAGTCTGGAACGATGTACCAGCTGAAGTGGTGAATGCAGGCTCAATTTTAACATTTAAGAAGAATTTCAACTGGTACATGGATGGGAGAGGTATGGGGGGCTATGGACTGGGTGGAGGACTGTGAGGCTTGGCAGAAAAATGATAAGGCACAGACTAGAAGGGCTGAATGGGCTGGTTTCTGTTCTGCAATGTTCTATGGCTCTATGGTGTACATTTAAGGTGACAGAAGGAAAGTTTAAAGAAATTTTACAAAGCGATTTTTAAAATTTTTTTAAATTTTTAAATTTTTTTTAAACACTGTGTCGTAATTGCCTGAAATGAACCTGCAGGGTAAGTGCTGGAAGCAAGTATAACAGCAACACCAAGGAGGCTTTTAGACAGAAAAATAAACAGGCCGACAAAATCAGAATTTATTTTCATGAAATTTGGTGTTTAGTGGCAGCATCATAGTGGAAACATTCATATTATAACATTCCTACAACATCGCTATAAATAAAAAAAAATAATAGTGCACAAAAAGTAAGGCAGTGTCTTTGGTTCATTGATTATTCAGGAATCTGATGGCAGTAGGGAAGAAGCTGTCCTTGTGCCGTTGACTGCTCGTTTTTAGGCTCCGGCATCTTTTTCCCAATGGTATCAGAGTGAAGAGTGTGTGGTGGGGGTCTTTGAGGATAGAGACTGTGTGGTAAACTACAGTAATGCTGTGATTAGCTACTGCCAGCTGGACACGCCTCCCGAGATCAATCTACCCACAATGCTTTGAATGCTCCCCATTCATTCTGCCAGGATCAGTCAATAGGGCTGGCTGCTACTCCAGTCTATAGTGTAATGGATTTATGTTAACCTTTAATGTTAAACTATATTTCTTTTATAAATATGTCTTAGAAAATTATAGAGATAGAATATAGGGTTGGTACAGAACCACATATAGGTCACAGCACATTTATAGTGAACCATTATTTTCAGAGAAAAAAAGTTAATTCTCAGAGTGGACATGCTTTGAACAGACAGAGCTAATGGATTTCAAGTGGGTCTTAATTATTCAAGAACTGCCGAGGAAGCCGTCTGTTTTTAATCAAAGCCTCATGAACAGAGATGAGATCAGAGGTTGTTAGGGAATGGTTTTGAAAAAGGAACAGAATTTTGGTAGAAATAAAACTGAAGGTCAAGTGGTTTCCAAGAATTGGGACTCACCTCAGTGATGATATAACAGTCACATGATTTGGATAATATATTATCGAATTCAGACATGTTGTTTTCCGTTTTGGAACAGTTCAGTTTGCAGTTCACAGAAGTCAAAACCTTGTGACATACAGGGGTTGAAACCTTGTGAAAAACAGGGTTGAGTTACAGTAACCAGAATTGGTGCTATTTGTAGTGTGTTACTCCTAGAAAAAGGGGAAAACAAAATCTATGCCTTTTGAATTAATGAAGACCATTTTGCTGTCTCTTTGGAAAAGAGGACAGAATACTCCTAGGTCTATTTTTGTGTTTGGACACTTTGTTTAACCCCTGTCTGGGTTTGTGAATTCATTGTGAAAGAAAATAGCCACATTTGCTGTCTTTGAGAGCAGATTCTTTGAGTGGAAAACATAATTGTGAGTAAAAGAGGCCTGAAGATATAATGTTTAAAACCACTTTATAATTATTTCTGAATTGAGAATTTAAGATCTTCAAATAAGACCAAAATAGTGCTGAACTTTTAAAGATTTACCTTTCGGAGTGGGACTTTGAATTTTATACACACACATATTTACATTTGCGCATAATGGGGTTAAGTAAGTAAGGCCCAGTGTGGGCCAAGTGAAATTGTTCAAACTTTTCAGATATGGAAGAGATGAAAAAGGATGTGTTGTTGCTTATTGCTAAAGAGTTCAAACTTATAGAGGTACAAGTGTCAATAGTGATTCGGAAAATTATGGGTGACTACTATGTAAAAGAGGGTAATTTTGATAAGAGTAGATTGCTTAAACAGCAGTTAAAGCTGATAAAGCAGGAATTAGAGAGAGAGAATGAAAGTTGGAAGGAGAGAGATATAAAAACAAATTAGAGGAAGCTGAAAGACACAGGCAGTTTGAGGTAGAGTTAGAACAAAGAGAATTTGAGAGAGAAATTGAGATTTTGAAAAATTTCAGCTAAAGTTACAGATGTGTTAAATCCAGACCTTAAATTAAAGCCCAGTGCAACTTTTCAAAAGGGACAAAATTCTGCTACATTGGTAGACATGTGAAATATGTGCCCAAAATACCTTTTCAAAAGGGTGACATGAAGTACCAAAATAAGGTAGAAAATGGATGGGGAAAATATTTTGGTTCATTTTGTAATTATTGTAAGAGAGCTGGATATGGGGTAGCTAATTGTTTTTTCTTGAAGAGTAAGAGAACAGGAAATAGCACCAGATGGTGGTATTAAAAGAGGTGAGATACATGGGAGTGGAAAAGGAATTGCTGGTAAAATTAGGAAGGAATTTCAATCTTTTGCGTTAGGAGATAAGGTTGTCTCTTCAATAAAGTATCCAATTAAGGTTGAAGCTGAAAGGGGTACTATTGCCAGCGAGATTGTTGAACAAACTAATTTAAAGATTAAAAATCTTGCCAGTGAAGAAAATGTTGTACAAAGTGATTTAAAAGCTTGTGAGAGGCAGCAGCAGAGCCAGAAAGAAATAAGTTGTCAGGTGCAGAAAGCAAACAGATTGTGAGAGAAACTGTGAATCAACAGTCACTTTAAATGTTTCTTTGTTAAGTCAGAATTCTGATTTAACGCTGAGTAGTGACAGTGAACAGCAGATGGAAAAGGATTTTTCAGAACACCGAGCAAAACAAAGTGAAGTTAGAGAGAAAGCACATTCTGGTGAAGAAGTTAAGAAAGTGCCAGTTAGATATTATGTCAAAGGAGGTTTATTAATGAGAAAATATAGGTTACGTGAGATTATTGTTAATGAAGAATGGGCAGTGGTTCACCAGGTTGTAGTTCCTAATGCATGTAGAGGTGAATATGGCTCACAAAACACTTTTAGGTGAGCGTCTTAAGGTAAAGGAAACTAGCTACAAAATTATGAAGCAATTCTACTGGCCTAATTTAAGAAATGATGTTAAGAGATTTTGCAAGATTTGTCAAACTTAGGAAACCTAATGAAAGTCCCACAGTGGTACCTTTAAAATCTGTTTTTGGAGAATTTGTCTCTAAAGTAATTGTGGACTGTGTTGGTCCAATGCCCAAAAACAAAAGCTGGAAATGACTATATGTTTACCACTATGTGTGCCGTTTACAGAAGCAGTGTCTGGGGCTCGAGAAGAAATTTTCAGTTTGTTTGGTCTGCCTAAAGAAATCAAATCAGATCAAGGAGAGAATCTTGCGTCGCGTGTATTCCAGCAGTTAGTTTATAAACTGGGAGCTAAAGAAATTGCATTTTTTGCCTATCACCCAGAATCTCAGGGAGATTTGGAGAGGTTCCATTCAACTTTGAAAATATGATGAGAACTTATTATTGTGAAAATGATAAGAATTGGGATGAAGGTGTTCATTTACTTTTCTTTGAAGCAAGAAAATTATTACTTAGATATCCAGTTAGGAAACCTTTAATGTTGTTAAAAGATCAGTCTGTGCTGTTGAATTTGTTGGATTATGTTTCAAAGTAAAGATTGCTAGGAAATTAAATTTGTAAGGTAATTGTAGAGAATTTAAAGATGGCTAAAGATAAAATGGAAGTCTGGAATGACAGGAAAGCAAGTCAGAGTAGCTTTGAACCAGTTCTCAACAATGTTTAATCATCTTCTTCTTTGGCTTGGCTTCGCGGACGAAGATTTATGGAGGGGGTAAATGTCCACGTCAGCTGCAGGCTCGTTTGTGGCTGACAAGTCCGATGCGGGACAGGCAGACACGGTTGCAGGGGAAAATTGATTGGTTGGGGTTGGGTGTTGGGTTTTTCCTCCTTTGCCTTTTGTCAGTGAGGTGGGCTCTGCGGTCTTCTTCAAAGGAGGTTGCTGCCCGCCGAACTGTGAGGCGCCAAGATGCACGGTTTGAGGCAACACACAAGACTCTTGTAAGAGTCATTTTAAAGAAAAGCTGCTTGGTGGATTTTTGAAGGCCAATTTTAATTTAGCTAAGAGTGAATTTTGTCATGCTCAGTTAAGTTATCTTGGTTATGGTATTGGCCAAGGAGAATTGGAGGATGTTCAGGTTAAAATTCAGACAATTTCTGAATTACTTAAGCTCATGGTTAAGAAAGTTATTAGGAGATTTTCCAGAATGGTTGGATGTTATGGGAAATTCTGTGAAAGCTTTGTTGACAATTGCTCTTCAACTTGACTAATAAAATTTAAAAGACAAGTGAGAAGTTAATTTGGAAAAGAAGCATTTGACAAACTGAAAGACATGATGTGTCATAAACCTGTGCTTAAAATGCAGCTATTGCTGTATTATTAAAAAATATGACTATGATGGTATTGAAAATCCAGTGGCTTATATATATATCCAAGATATTCAAGAAACACTCAAGAATTATTCTGTTATTGGAAAATAATTATTGTCTCTTGTATTAGCTCTGCCACATTTTGAAATATATGTCTACATTGCTGTGGGGTTAAGCATTGTTTACACGGACCATAATTTTAGAGCAAGATTAAAAATAAATAGATGATTATTGAACTGGAGTCTAATTTTGCAAGAGTATGTCTTAGGTATGAGACATTGTCATTGCTTACCTAGATGTTGAATTTGTAAGTTTCTGCTCTATTTGTTTGTATTATATATTGGTGTGAAGTATATTAAAAGAAAATGGTAGATTGCAGTTTTAAAATTTTGAACTTTTTAGAAGTTCAAAATTTTCTGTGTGGGAAGGTGGTGTGATGGATTTATATAACCATTTACGGAGCGGAAATAGGCCATGTTGGCCTTTCGAGTCCGCACCGGTTCACTGATTTTGTGCGCCCTCTTTAGGCATTGGTCCTGGTAGACCTTCATTCAATAACGATGGGCGAATTCAATACAGGTGGAATCAGTCGTAGAATGGACGTTTTCATTTTAGTAGAAGGCATACGAAAACCGTAAAATGCCAAGCAACTATTTGGTTCTCATAGGAATCCTGTGTCCTTGATTTTTGATGCACAGAAAGTAATATATCCAATTACAATAAGCAATTGATATGTTTATTGCAAAGGAGTTGAATTAGGAAACTAAAATTCCTGTATCAGTCCTTCAGGGCTGTTAATCTTTAATTTAATATTAAACTTTTTTAATAAAAATGTGTTAGTAAAATAAATTATAGAGTTAAAACATTATGTCTGTATTCTTAGTAAGTCAACTGTAGGTTGGGATAGGGTCACACATAAGTCACAGCACATTTATAGAGAACCATTGTTTTCTGAGAAGAGTGTTCATTCTCGGAGTCAATTATTCAAGAACTGCTGAGGAAGCCATCTGTTTTTAATCAAAGCTGCTTAAGCCTCTTGAACAGAGATGAGGTCAGAGGATGTTATGGAATGGTTTTGGAAAAGGAACAGAATTTTGGTAGAAATAAAACTGATGGTCATTTGTTTCTAAGAATTGGGAATCACCTGAGTGATGATGTAATGGACACATGACTTTGTTTTCAGTTTTCAAACAGTTCAGCTTGGAGTACACAGAAGTCAAAACCTTGTGAAAGACATGGTTGAGTTACAGTAACTAAAATTGGTGCTGTTTGTTGTGTGTTACTCCTAGAAGAAGGGGAACACCGAATCTGTGCCTTTTGAATTAATAAAGACTGTTTTGCTGTCCGTCTGGAAAAGAGGACAGAATTCTTCAGGGTCTATTTCTGTGTTTGGTTTGTGACTTCATCGTGGAAGAAAATAGCCACATTCTTTGAGGAGAGGGCAGATTTGTGAGTAAAAGAGGCCTGAAGATCTCAAGTTTAAAACTACTTTATAATTATTTCTGAACTGAGAATTTAAGTCTTTGAAATAAGACTAAAATGATGCTGAACTTTCACTGACCCACTGTGAAAAGTCCATTTTTAAATTTTACACACACACACACACACATTTACATTAAGTAAGAAATAATAATAGAAACTACTATTTTGAATTTGCCATTGTCTGGTGAATTTTCCATTGCTGTTCCTGTAATTGAAAATTAAGGTAATTGAAAGGGTTGTTAGAGCGTAACAATAGTCAATAAAAACCTATTAGTTTCTCAACTTCAGTTTTTTGTGGTAATTGATGATGCATTAATTTTATTGATTTCAATTTTTCAAGAAAGATGGAGCAATACCTGAAGCCCGATTAAACTCAACGTAGACCTTTGATCACCTGATGCTCTAAAAATGTTCGAACTCTGGCTATGCTGCTTTGAGGACTTCCTGACGGTGACCGTGAATGTTATTAACATGAATGAGGACAGACTGAAACTCCTCTTCTCACGTGTCAGACCCCAGGTCTTCCCAGTGATGCAGAATTGTACATGGAGGCCATGAACACTCTGAAGGGCCAGTAGTTTAGAAGGGTAAAGGAGGTCTACACCCAGAGGCTGCAGCTCAGTGAGTCGAGCACCTACTGTCCATCTGCAGGGCATGCAATTTCAAAGCTATGTTGGCTGACCAGAATGCAGAGGATCTTATTTAGGATGCTTATGTGGCCGGCGCCGCTCACATAAGGCAGTGACTCCTGGAGCAGAAGGTACTTGATCTGCAAGGGGTGGTTGAACTAACAGAGACACTGGAGGTGGCCCCCTAAAACTGGGATGACTACTCTGTTGCCTTGTGGGTACTGCCATCTTGGGATGGGTGATTGTCCCACGCCATGAGTGACTAGTTGCAGGCATCATCACACTCCTCTTGTGACCTGTCCTTGGCTGCTGTGGCAGATAATTGCCCCCAAATGATACTTCTACAGGCAGGGCAAGCACCCGAGGAAACTGTGCTCCAGGTGTGGGAAAAGAGGAAATTACTCAAATGTTGGCCAGTCTAAACTGCCCACAAAACCGAGCAGTGCCACATGTGGACAGTCACTACTCCAGACAGCGTGATTGGTGCCAGCTTCTCTGTGGACCAGTGACGCCATGTGCAAGTCATGGGGGCTGCCATCTTGGGACCAAGCACCTGAGCAACTCGGGTCCTCCACAGATTCAGACAGGAAATCTACACTGGCCTCCATCACCCTAGACCAAAGTAGACCACATGAACTCTCCAGATCCATGATGGACATCCAGGTAAATGGGCATATAATGAACTGTTTATTTTATAGCGGGAGTATGGAAAGCTTCATTCATCCCGATACTGCTAAGCACCTATCCCTCGAAGTACAGCCATAAGATCTCACGTGTCCGAATCCCATATGGCAGACGTCCACATGTCCTGTGTAGTGACTTTGACCGTTAAAGGCACAGTCTGCAAACACTTCAGGTTCCTCGTCATGCCGCAGCTCTGCGCCTCTTTGCTGCTGGGGCTGGACTTCCAGTGCCAGTTACATTGGAATTTGATGAGCCTCATCCCCTCCCACGCCATCTGCAATGAAAAGTTCCTAGACAACCCTCAGGGTCACCCCTCCACCACTATCCAAACCTGTGATACTGTGTCGCAGACAAAGCATTTATCAAATTGGAGCTTCAGCAGTTGTTGAGTGAGGGCCCAAATGGTCGTAGTGAAAAACATGGGGGGGGGGGGGGGGAAAGAACAGAATGGTCATTGATTATAAATATTGTCTGGCTATAATCTAACAATCCACATGTGATTAAAGTGCACATTCCAGATTTTATTCAAGATTATTTGTATATATATATTGTGGTTTGACCACATAGAAATATTTGGGACATAGCTATGATATGTATATTAATGTTTATTACCTTGGATAAAACGACTGCTTGAAGTGTGTAATTCAAGGACGTCACCAGGTGTTGAGTATCTTCTCTGGTGATACTCTGCTAGGCCTCTCATGCAGCCATGTTCAGCTCCTGCTTCTTTTGAAGGCTTGTCCCCTTATGTTTTCTCTTCAGCATATGGAAGGCATGCTCATTTGGATTTAGACTGGGTGACTGACTTAGCAATTCAAGAATTCCTTTTGTTGGTTTAGCAATACGTTTAGGATCATTGTCTTGCTGTAGACTGAAGTGCTGTCCAATGAGTTTGGAGGCATTTGCTCAAACCTGAGCAGGTAAGATGATTCTATGTACCTCAGAATTCATTTTGCTGCTGCCATCAGCAGTTACATCATTGATGAAGATAATTGTACCAGTACCTGTGGCAGCCATACATGCCCAGACCAAAACAACCCATGTTTTACAGATGAAGTGGTATGATTTGGATTTTGGGCAGTTCCTTTATGCCTCCACACTTTACTCTTGCCATCATTCTGATATAGGGTAATCTTGATCTCATCTGCCCACAAGACCTTTCTCCAGAATTCTGCAGGCTCTTTTAAATACTTCTGGGCAAACTGTAATCTGGCCATCCTGTTTCTGTTCATGAAGTCTTCTGTGGACAGTAGTCATTGACACATCCAAACATGGCTCCTGATGAGTGTTTCTGATCCGTTGGACAGGTGTTTGGGGATTTTTCTTCATTATGATGAGAATTCTTCTGTTATCAGCAGTGGGGGTCTTGCTTGGAATACCAGTCCCTTTGCGATTATTGAGCTCACGTGAATGCTCTTTCTTCTTAATGATGTTCCAAACAGTTCATTTAGTAATCCTAAAATTTGGGTGATGTCTCTTACTGTTTTATTCTTGTTTTTCAACATTATAATGGCTTCTTTGCCTTTAATTGGCACAATTCTGGTCCTCATGTTGAAAATGGCAACTACAGACTCCAAACATGATCAAAAGTTTAGAAGCAAGCCTAGCTCTCTTATACCTGTACTAATGAAGTAATTAAACCTCGCTGAGTACTCACAAACACATGTGAAGCCAAATGTCTCAAACATTCTGGTGCACTGACATGAGAGGACTATGTATAAAAAAAATGCTGCAATGCCTACATGTTCAAACCAAAATGCATACAAATAACCTTGAATAAAATCTGGAATGTGAATTTTAATTACATGTGAATAGTTTGATGGCAAATATAAAACTGTGGAGCACATGAGGAAATAAAAGGAAAAGTGTCTTTGTCCCAAACATTATAGAGGGCACTGTATGTAGATAGGAAAGGCTTGGTATTAACCAAATACAGACAAATGGGACAAGCCCAGAAAAGACAACTTGGCCTGCATAAACAATTGGGCCAAAGGGCCTAATACATGACTCTACAACTAATAAACGCGAGTCTATGATTGTCAACATAGGGACAGGGAAAGAGGCTTGAGTCGTCCGGATTCCACATTAGCTGTATGTGGCTCACACGGTAGGTTGTAGCTGAGGAGAAATGGAAGTAAAAATAAATGACTAAAAGCAGGGAAGAGTCTGCATTGACCATATTGCACGTTGTCTCTCAATACTAGAGTGAAAAATTCATGAACTCTACTGGGTCGACTTTAAAGGGATCATGTCTTCACACAAAGGATAAAAAAAAAGAAAGAAATGTCAGGCTTTTTTTCAATCAAGTGACCATTACATGTTTTCTATTCCAGGCTCCTTTTCACAGGCGATATGATCTGGCTGGTGAAAGGGTTAAGAAATGTGAAGACATGGAGTCATACAATGTAGAAACAGGCCTTTCCTGCACCCAGCCTATATTTCTCTCACCCCATCCCATCCATGCCTCTCAAACATTGCAAAAGCACTTGCATCAACCACTTCCTCCAGCTATTTGTTCCATACATTCACTACCCTCTGTGTGGAAAAAAAAGTCACTTCTCAGCTTCGTATTGAATCTCTACCCCCTCACTTTAAACCTATGTATTTTGGTTACTGATTCCGCTACTTTGTGCAAAAACTCTGCATGTTCACTGGATCTATATCTCTCATGATTTTTTTTATCTCTAAGAGATGGTCCTTATTCTCCTGCACTCTAAGGAATAAAGTCCTTGCTTGTTCAACCTCCCCCAATAGCTATACCTATATTGTTGTAAGTCTTTGTTGTACCCTTTCCAGTTCCTGTAGCATAATGACCAAACATGAACAGTGTACAATAAATGGGGCCTCACCAAGGACTTGCACAACTGCAATGCAACTTCCAACTCTGACTAATGAAGGCCAACATGCTGAAAGCCCTTTTGACCACCCTATCTACCTGTGCCTCCACTTACAAGGTACTATGTACTTGTACTCCTTGATCCCTCTGCTCGACGACACTCCTCAGATTCCAATTATTCTCTGTAGGTCCTATCCATTTCTCTGCCCAACCAATCAAGATCATGCTAAAACTTTTGCCCACTGTCTTCACTTCTTACAATAGCAGACACTTTAGTGTCATCCACAAACTTGCCAATTATTGATAAGTCAAATAATCTGCACCTTCTGAATCAGCCTAAAGTGAGGGTCCTTACTCTCATCAACTATCTTTGTCACCTTAAAAAACTCAGTCAAATTGATAAGACATGATCCGGCCCTCTCAAAGCCACTTTGACGGTATAATCTGCCATGACTATCCAAATGTGTACAAGCCCTGTCCCTAAGTATTCTCTCCAATAGTTTCCTTACCACTGATCTTGTATATTTCTTTTAGTCTTCCTTCGCTGTTTTCTAAATTTCCTGATTCTCTGCCCTACCCTTAACCTTTACACATTGAATATTTCTTCTTTCAATATCATACCTTCCTTAAGTGAACATTCTTAGCATCTCCATATTACAGCTAACTGGAGTTTGACCACCTGCTGGGGCCTCCTGTGGATTAGAGTGAGTCTGTACAACTTCTGAAAGGAGGAATAGGAATGTTTCTGGACTTCTCCAATGAAAGTATGTGCATGTAGTAGAGAAGTAAATGAAAAGATACTTCTTGCACTATAAATGAAGACAACAACGTATTTGCAACTCAAAACTGGAGTGATTGTTAAGGATGCCACTAAAGTCATGATCACAAATATGAATTTAGTCATTTCAAATAATTCAAATTAGTAGTGATTTTTTTGATGTCATTGTTGTATTATGTTTTATAGGAGTGCTGATAATATGCAACTTCGCTCGTCCTTCAAGGCACCATTTTTATGTTTTATTATTATTATAATTAATTATTAATACTGCTAACTGTCCAAGACATTGATGAGACCATACTTAAAGAGCTGTGTGGAGTTCTGGTTGCCCAGCAATTGGGCAGATGCCATGAACCAGAACAGGTGCAATAAAGATTCAGAAAGATGCAACCTGGTCTGATGGGTTTGAGATCTAAAAAGAGAGTGGATGGACTGGTGAAGGGGGTTGAGGGATGACCTTATAGAGATATATAAAATTATAAAGGGCAGACAACGTGATTGGTCACAGTCTCTTTCCAAGGGTAGGGGAGCCTAAAACTAGAGGGTATAGGTTTAAAGTGAGATGAAATAGAATTAAAGGAGATTTCAGGGGCAATTTTTTCCCCAGAGGTGCCTATATGGAATGAGCTGGTAAGAGGAAGCAGTAAGAAGTGGGGTTGAAAATACAGATACATAGGTTTGGAGGGGAAAGGGCCAAAAGCAGTGAAATGAGATTTGCTCAGGAAGGCAATTTGATCAGCATGGACAAGTTGGGCTATAGGCCTAATTCCAAACTCTAGGACTGGTTTGAAAAGCTAAATCATAAGGTGCTGTCTGTAAATGAAACAATCATTGTACCCCATCACTAGCTAACATATTCACTTCATTTGTTACCTGAACAATATTGCAATGTTATTAAAACACAATTTGTACTGAGAAATATTTCTTTATACACAGATTAAATCATAAATTTGTTCAAAACCATTTCAACTGCTTATAATGAAAATTTAAAGTCATTATTTCACTATAAATTGGGGTATATGACTTGCAGTTGAAACACAAAAATAAAACTGAATGTAACTTTTGACATTAACATGTTGGACTTTCTCATGCTTATTCATTTAGGTTAGATTTGCCAAACATCTTTATTTGAATGGATTTACCTCTTCAACTTTCACCGTTGTCTGCATCTCCTTGTCAGCTTGCGGCATCTTTATGTTTTCACCCTCTGCTCGATTATTGGAACAGTAATGGTTATCTGCGATAGTAATCTCTTCATTTTCCTCTGCCTCCAGCAGGCTCTGGTTAAAACGCAGGGAACCTTTCAGAATGTCTTTAATCTGTTTGTGTAGAAGAAATGAATGGTTACATGAGCTGGACACTTTATTAAAGAATGTTGTGGTTTCAAAAATATTATTTTTAGTTGGAACAGTGGAAATTCTGAAGTTCATTTTTTTCTGTGAGAGAGGACCATAGCCAATTATTGTCATGAGGGCTTAAACACTTCCTAGACCAATGAGGTAATTCCCTCATTGCTAAATGCCCCATGTTATTCCACAAATACTAGTCTGTGGAACAGGCCACAATTAATTTTCCATGTCTGGATATCAATCCAAGAATGAAGAAATAATTAATGCTGTAAATCTTAGTCATACAGCTAATTAATTCCTCAGTATAAAACAGCTTTGAAGCAACTGTAGGTGCAACATTGCTACATAATCCATATAAAACCAAATTAGAAATTACACAAACATGGTTACTTTTCTAGATAACTCAGTGCTTATTACAGGTCAGAAGATTTAGATCTTTATCTTATTCAATATTATATCTCTGGAAAAAAATAAATGAGCAAGAAAAGGCTGTGTCTAACTGATGACACTTAAAAAATATAAGCAATAATAGAAAGTTGAGATTTTACACAATATTCCCAAGAAAAGCTTCCAATTTTGGAAACCAGCTGGCCTATTGATATAGGGTCTGACTTCCTTCCGTTTCTCTTCTTCATTCTTAAAGTCAAAGATGCCAGGAGTAGTGACCAATCACAAGCCACCAACTGGAAAAAAATGACAAATCAAACAGGTGGCCAGAACATTATAGCACACTACAGGCCCTTTGGCCCATGATGTTGTGCTGACGTATATAAACCTCACACCCATTGCCTTCTATTTGTCTTGCAATCATGTGCCTGTCCAAATGTCTTTTAAATGTCCCTATTGTACCAGCCTCTATCACCATCCCTGGTAAAGCATTCCAAGCACCCACTACTTTCTGTGTAAAAAAAAAACATACCTTTGATGTCTCCCTTAAACTTTTCTCCCCTCACCTAATACAGATGTCTTCTGGTATTTGCTACTGTTGTCCTGGGAAAAAAGGTGCTGGCTGTCCATCCTATCTATGCCTCTCATAATCTTATGGACCTCTATTAAGTCACCTTTCATCCTTCTTCATTCTAAAGAGAAAAGCCATAGCTCCGTTAACCTTGCTTTAATCTAAGCAACATCCTTACCCTCTCCATAACTTTCACATCCTTCATGTAAAGAAGTGACCAGAACTGAACACAATATTCCAAGTGTGGTCTAACCAGAGTTTTATAGGGCTGCAACATGAGCACTCTTGAACTCTATCCCCCAACCAATGAAGGCCAGCATACCATAAGCCTTCTTAACTATCCTATCAACCTGCGTGACAACCTTGAGAGATGTATGGATTTGGACTCCAAGGTGCCACTGTTCTTCCACACAATTCACAATCCTGCCATTAACTATATACTCAGCCTTCAAGTTCGACCTTCCAAATGCAGCACTTCAAACTTATCTGGATTGAACTCCATCTGGCACTTTTCGCCCAATTCTCTATCCTGTTTTAACTTATGGCCACTTTCTACACTATCCACAGTACCTCCAACCTTCCTGTCATGTGCATACTTACTGAGCTATTGTTCTAATTCTTTGTCCAGGTTGTTCCTAAAGACCACAAAGAACAGTGGTCCCAGAACAGATCCCCTCGGAACTCCTCTTGTCACTGACCTCCAGACAGAATACATTCCATCTACTGCTAGTCTGCTTTCTGTAAGAAAGCCAATTCTGAATCCATACAGCCAAGGTCCCATGCCTCATTACCTTCTGAATATGTCTACCACAGGGGAACTTGTCAAATGCCTCACTAAAATCCATATAGACCACATCTACACCCCCTAACTTCATCAATTTCTTTTGTTGTTTCCTCAAAAAACTCATTCAAACTCATGCGGCATGAACTGCCCTTCACAAAGCCAGGCTGACTACTGCTGCGCAGACTGTAGTTCTCTAAATGCTCGAAAATCTTGTCCCTAAGAATCCTCTCCAATAGTTTGCACACTACTGATGAAAGAGTCACTGGTCTAAAATTCCCAGGATTCTCCCTTTGACAGAATAAACAAGGGGACACATTTTCCATTCTCCAATCATCCAGTACCCCTCCTGTGGTTAGGGAGGATGGAAAGATCATTGCCAACGTTCCCACAATCCCTTCCTTTGCTTCCTGTATTAACTTTGCCTAGTCCCGAGGACTTATCAATCCTAATGTTTTGAAGAAGATCCTGCATGTCCTCTTCCTTAACCTCAACGTGCTCCAGCACATAAGCTTGTTCCATATTGACTTCACATTGACCAAGGTCCCTCTCTCTGGTGAAAAATGAATCAAAGTATTCATTTGGGACCTCCCCTATCTCCTCTGCCTCCAGGCACATGCTGCCTTCTTTATCCTTAAGAGGCCCTACCTTCTCTCTCGTTATCCTTCTATTCTTTACATATGCATAGAATTCCTTTGGGTTTTCCTTAATCCTACTTGCCAAGGCTTTCTTGTGCCCCCTTCTCACTCTCCCAAGTCCTTTCTTCAGTTTAAATTATTGACACAATTCTTTTACTCTTACAATGTCTAAGACCCATGTTAAGTAAAAACAAATGTTTTGAAATACTGTAAGTGATTGAAAAAGTAGATACTGCAAAAAAAAATCAAGACAGAGTAGAAAGCATCAATCAACAGCACAAAAGATTGATCATCCCCTGTGAATCGTATCGGTATCAAATGTTGGATATATGAGCATGTTTTAATAGGCTGTTTAACAAACTGCATTCCTAAATCTCAGAGTTTCAATTGCAATTATGTGACTCACAAGAAACAACTTGTGATAGGATATATTCCAGATATCAAAATTCATTGTTATATCTTAGGCTGGCTCATCTTGAAATTTACATCTTAAGTGGATGAATTTGGCACAAAATACACACTCGTGTTCAACAGTAAATCAGTGTTACACTCTGGAGTTTCAAATTATACTGTCACCGGAGCCTTGGTAATAGCAATACATCAAAAGCACATCAACTGAGGAAACCTATCTTTAATTCTACTGTCCATTTAAAAGGTTGAAATTAACATTTTGGGTTAATCATCCATCATCAGTGTTTCAAATATAAGAAAACAACATGTCTGCACAAGACATTGGTAAGGCCACATTTAGACTACTGTGTACAGATTTAGTTGCCTTACGATAGGAAAAAAAGATGTCATGAAGCTGCAATTGGATCCATGAGGTGTTATCAGCTCTGCAGGGCTTGAATTAGGAGAGGCTGGATAGACTAGAACCTATTTGCTGCAGCATATAAGACTGAGAGGGGAGACTTTATACAAAATTATCAGGGCATAAGATAATCAGGTCAATAGTCACAGTCTTTATCCCAGAGGAGGAACAGGAGGACATAGGTTTAAGGTAAGGTAGAAAAGATTGAATGGGGTCCACAGATGGTGGTGGATATAGAATGAACTGCCATAGGAATTAATGGGTTCACTTATGAGAATTGAAAAACATTTGGGCAGATATCAGAAAGGTTTCAAGGGATATGGGCCAAATGGGTAACTTGGTTGCCTGGATGAGTTTGACTGAAGAGCCCGTTTGCAATACTGTGCAGCTCTATAATTGCAAACAAGTTTTAAGTTGCAGTGGAGGGTTGAGAACAGAGGAAGTGGTGAACTCGCATTGACGCTTCCCCTCATTGGTCAAAGCACTGAGTACAAGAATTGGGATGTCATGTTACAACTGTACAAGTCATTGCTGAGACCACACTTCGAAAGTATCATGTGCAATTTTGGTTACCCAGCTGTAGTAAGGATGACATTAAGTTGCAATGGGTGCAGAAAAAAATTCATGAGCATGTCACTGAGTAAGGGAAGGCTGCATTAGCTGGGACTTGTACAAAATAAAATGTTGCAGTACAGTAACAAGCCCTTCAGCCCATAACATCTGTGTCAAACATGTTGCCCAAATTAAACTAAAACTCTGCTACTTGCTCGTGATAAGTATCCCCTCCCTGTATATTCACATGTCTATCCTAAAGCATCTTCAATACTATATCATATTTACTTCCACCAATACTCCAACATGCAATTCGGATACCTATCACTTTGTGTGGAAAAAAACTTCCCCTGCACATCTTTAAAATCCCTCATTGCACCCCCCCCCCCACCCCACATTTTAAGTGGATGTCACCAAATACTTGACATTTTTACCCTGAGTAAAAGATTCTGGCCGTCTATCTCTGCCTTTCATTATTTTATAACTTTCTCCCCCTCAGCCTCCAGAGAAACCAACCCAAGTTTGTCCAACATCTTCCCGCACCTCATCCCCTCTAATCCAGGCAATATCCTGGTACATCTCTTCTATACACTTTCCAAAGCCTCCACATGCTTCCTGCCATGAGATAACCAGAATTGCACATGATATTCAAAGTGAAGTTTAACCAAAGTTTTATACAGCTGCAATATGACATCCTTCCTTTTATACTTGATGCTGCAACCAATTAAGCCAAGCAAACTATTTTCATGGGGGGCCACTTTGAGAGAGCCATGCAGTTGGACCCTCAGATTCCTCTGCTCATCAACGCTGTTACTAATTCTGCCACTTTCTTTATACATTTGACCTCGCAAAGTGTAGCACCTCACATTTGTACAGATTAAACTCCACCTACCATTTCTCTGCCCCATTTGAAACTGTATACAAGTTCAAATTTATTATTATCATACAATTGTAAGTCCTTGATGTTAAAATATTCACACACATATACAGGTATACGATCCTTTATCTGGAACCCTTGGGGAACAGTGTGTTCTGAATTTTGGATTTTTCCGGATTTCGAAAAGCCAGATTTAATCCACCCAAATTGTGCTGCTGTATCCACCTCCTCCGCCTTCCAATCGCACTGCTGTCTCCCCACCCCTCTTGCCCGCCCAACTCGTGCTGCTGGTCTCTCCCCCACCCCTCGCCCGCCCAAGTCGAGCTGCCGGTCTCTACCCCCCCTCACCTATCTGACTCCCGCTGCCAGTCTCCCCTCCCTGCTTGCCCAACTCACGCTGCCATCTTTCTCCCCAGTTGCTTGATTTTGGAGCTTTCCGGATTTTAGATGTCTGGATAATGGATCGTGTACCCGTATAGACCAAAGCACACATATTTACAAGCAATTTATATGCTATAAAATAAGCAACTCATCAGTCGTTCAGCAGGTCTTGCTGTCCATGGGAGGAAGCTGTGCTTGGTGGTTCTGGATCTGATATTTCTGTATCCCTTTCTTGATGGGAGTAGCTGGGAGATGCTGTGTGCAAGGAGGTAGGGGTCCTTAATAATTTTGAGAGCCCTCTTCAGACAACAATCCCAGTAGATCGTGGCAATGTTGGGGGGTGGGGGGGAGTCTTTAGTCATCCTCTCTGCCACTCTTATGGTCCTGTGAATTGACCTCCAATCCAATGCTCCACAGCAGTGATTTTCAAATTGCCCCTCTAAACTTATATTCCACCTTAAGTAATTCCTAAGCCATGTGTTTTGTGATTAGTAATGGATTGCTTAAGGTGGTATGTGAGTGGGAAGGGAAGGCTGAGAATCACTGCTCTAGACCCAATTGTTACTGAAATGTTAGGTTGAGAAAATTATCATTAGCCCATTTCCTTTGGAGTTATGAAACCGTGCACATAATCAGTCAATTAGGTACTATTGAAATAGTGGTTTTCAATTTTTTTTTTCTTTCCACTCACATATCACCTTAAAAATCCCTTACTAATCACAAAGCATCTATGGCTCTAATCTGTTATTTCTGGCATCTACAAATTTTGATTTTTGACCATCTTTTTGTATCAGATTAATAATTTGCTCCACACAGGTCCAGTGGTGGGTTCTGGTTTCTTCCCACCCTTTTAAACATACTGGGTGTGTTGGTCAATTGGGTGTAATTGGGCAGTATGGGCTCGTGGGCCGAAAGGGTCTGGTACCATGCTGTAAGCCTAAATTTAAAAAAAATTAAATTTAAATTTAAATTGGAAGAGGATCTGTGTCTACAATTTCCTCTGGAGGGTGATAGGTTCTAAGTGCTAATGACAATCTCTTGTGGAAAAGAAGCCCCTCTTGTCCTTGTTAAATCTTTCTCCTCATCTTAAATTCATCAAGGTTGTCTGTCACACAAGTTAATAGGGTGGTTACAAAAGCATATCATGTGCTGTCCTTCATTCATTGGGGAATTGAGTTCAAGAACTGTGTGGTAAGTTGCTATAAAACTCTGTGTTCAGTTCTTGTAGCATCCCTTATAAGATGTGGAAGTTTTAGAGCAGGTTCAGAGGAGATTTGCTAGGATGTTGCCTGGATCTGCCCTAGGCGGGCCTCCCCACAGGTCTAGTGGCGGGTCTCCACACTGGTCTAGAGGCGGGTCCCCCCACGTTTCTCCACATGGGTCCAAGTGGCTGATAAGAAGTATAAAGAGTTGAGGGGTGGTGGAGGGCTGTACAAGAGATGATAAACAATAGATAGATCGAGAGGCTGGGAGGTGATAAATGGATGCAAAAATGGCTACGGATTATGGAATATGATTTGAAAGAAAGGTAGAGAGTACAACCAAATACAGGAGGGATGGTGGGTAGATGATGAAACGGGTGCAAGGGCCAAGTAGGAGGTGTGCATGTGGATGGTAGGCAGATGGAACAGATGAATTTTCTGTTTTTGTTCCATGCAATATGATGTTTTAGTCCTCTTTTAGCCTGCCTTTGCAATGAACTCATGCAACACAATTGCAACACAAGATTGTTTTAAAAATATACAACCTGGAACTTTGATTTGGGCACTTTTTGTGGCAAGTTTGGCTGTGCACAGTTATCATTCTCTTATATAATGCAGGATTTTTTTGGCAAATGAAGAAGCAACTAACTTAAAAGACATTGTCAAAAATCAAAATCAGCCAGTTGCTGGAAATACTGAGCAAACCAGGCAGCATCTGTGTAGAAACCGAGTAAATGGTTAAGGCTGGTGACTTGTCAATGGATGAATGCTAACCTGTCTGATCTGCAGCATTTTTCTAGTATAGACTTGATCCTGCTTCAAATTACATTCTGAGAGTAATGGAATTGTTATTAGCAAAACAAAATCTCATCCTTGGTGCCAAACAAGAATGACCTTGCGATAGACTGCAGTGCACTATTTTTAAAGCAGATTGTGAGTTATTTTATGTTATGATTAACATTCTGTCAAAAGGGACCTTTCGACGCAATGCTTATGAAACCCATACAATGCTACAATTTTTCACAAAATGCCGCATTATTTTCACTAAGTATACAGAGGTATCAAATTCAAAGGAGCATTGCAGTTCAGTCTTCACTGCCCTCTGTAAATACCTAACAAATCATTGAATTTTATTAAAAGCTGCTATGTTGAAACAGACAAACTACAGTGGTTCAAGAAGGCAGCTCATCACCACCTTCCCAAGGTCATTAATATTAGCCTTGCTAGTGATGCCTGAATATATATATATAAAAAAATGATCCATTCCCCCCAGAGTTATTAAACTAGAAAAGGCATATAAAAGATTAATTAAGATGTTCCTGGGACCAGGGGGTGCTTGAGTTATAGGGAAAGGCTGGAAAAACTAGGACGTTTCTCCCTGGAGCATGAGAGGCTGAGGGGGGACCTTATAGAGATTTATAAAATGATAAAGGGGATAGATAAGGTGGATGGTGACAGTATTTTTCCACCAGGTTCAAGGTACCTAAAATAAAGGGTGCTGGTTTAAGATGTTTGTGGGGGGGAGGGGGAGGGGGAGATTTAAAGGGGACCTGAGCACACCTTCTTCACACAGGTGGTTAGTGTTAGGAACAAGCTGAGCTGCTAGAAGAAATGGTAGAGGTGGGCATAATTATAATGGTTAAAAGGCATTTGGACAGGTGCACGGATAGGGACGGTTTCGGGGCATATGAACTGAAATAGGCAAATGCATCTAGCTCTGGTAGGGAACTAGTTTGACATGGAATGGTTGAGCCAAAGGGTCGGTCTTTGTGTTGTGAAACTCTATAAAATGAACCACATTTGCATCAGTTGTACAGGGAATTAGTAATGCTACACATGGAGTATTGTCTTGCCTGTCTTGCTAGGACAGCTCTCTTATCCCAGGAATTAAAGTGGTGAATTGCTATCATATGCTTTTCAGATTCCTTTAATTCCTAGATGTGACGGGGAAGCTGGACAGTTTGGGGTTGTATTCCTTGGAGTTTTAAAGAGTGAGAGATGACTTCATTCAAATATATAAGACAGCCTTTTGGCTAAGATCAAGTGTAGTAAATGCTAAAGGGGTTTGACAAGGTAGATATTGAGATGGTTTCATCATGGAAAAGAAAAGGGTTGTAACTACAAAATAAGAAACCAGTTATTTAAAATTGAGGTGGGTAGAAATTTCATGCTTCGGGGGTAATGAATTTTTGGAATTGTGGAAGACAGATCAATATATATAGTTAAGGTGGAGAGAGGTAAATGTTTGAAAGATGAAGGGATTGAGGTCATGGCTACATCAAAATGGTGATGGAGCCAGACAACATTTTGTGAGCTGATCCCAGCAGATCCATTCTTTACATTCTTGGTCCTCTTACCAATGCTTATACATGGACTCGTGCCCAGATGCTTTACAGCTTGATAAACAAACTGCCCAGCCCAATATTGCAAGAAATTGCAGAATACAGCTCAGCCATCATTCAAATCAACTGTCCCTCCATCGACTCCATCTACACCCTTCTGCCTCAGAAAAACAGCCTGCACATTAAGAAACTCAATCCACCCGGGATCTCGCCTCCAACAACTTCCGAGCTGGAGTGGAACTAATTTGCAACATAAATAGAAAACTATTCATTTTCCATTGCCTTCACTCTTGAACCAAAGTCGCACTCTCTTCTCTCTGAGTTGCAGTGTAGACACAGAGACCAAACTCCAAGAATATGTTCAGTGAAGAGTTTAAGAGAATGCAGTCTACAACAGCTTTCCCAAAATAATGATCCAAGATCAACATACCCTTAGAATTCAAGACTCCCTGTCAATAAAGGTCCATAATTTGTGTGTGGAAATTATGGATAATTTTCCATATCTCAGGAGTCACCTCTCAACAAAAGCAAACATTGACAATGAAATTCACCTCCAGCTTCAGTGCTCCACCAGTCTTTGCCTATTGATGAAAAGACTTTGTGAATATTAATGTCTCAAACCAAAGCTCTTTGTCAACTTAATGTTTCAGAGACAGAGATTACCTACAGAGCATTAGAGAGGAATCATTAGTGCTGTAAAAACACAATACTGGATAAACTCAGCAGGCCAAACAGTATACTTTATATAGCAAAACTAAAGCTACTTAACCATATTAATTCCTGGGATGAGAGAGCTCTCCTATCAAGCCAAGCCCAAAACGTTAGTTATGTATCTTTATCTTTGGTATATAAAGCACACTGTTTGACCTGATGAGTTTATCCAGCATTGTGTTTTTACTTCAACCACCGTGTCTGCAGACTTTCATGTTTTACATCATTAATGCTGTCTCCAACAAATTCAACAAATCCACAGACATATTAGTAAACTGACATCAGTATTCTTGTTGAGGACAATGTGTCCAATGTCAGCTCAAATTACACTCAGGTGGCTCTGATGGGCAGGCTATTTTATTTACATGTTAAACAACACACTCCAAGAACAGGAGTTCTGTAAATGATAGAGATTATCAAATGAATTGTGAGAATTATTCAAGGATGTAACCATAAGATGTTAGAGAGTGGTGGGTGACTGGAATGCCTTGCTGGAGGTAGTGGTGGAAGCTATTTCAATAGGGACAATTAAAAGACTCTTAGATAGGCACATGGATGAAAGAAAAAGACAGGGCTATGGATGTGAGGAAGGGAAAGATTAGATAGTCGTGGAGGAGGTTTTATAGTTGGCGCAACCTTGTGGGCTGAAAGGCTTGTACTGTGCTGTAATGTTCTATGTTCAAAGAGAACCACGTCAGAGGAAGAGAATAAGGCCATTCAACCCATCGAACCAGATCTGCCATTTTTATCATGGCTGAGTATTTTTCCTCTCAACCCCATTCTCCTTGCCTTTTCCCCATAACCTATGGTATCTTTTCTAATCAAGAATCTATCAACCTCCACTTTGAATATAGCCAATGAGAGTCTCCTTTTCAAGTCATGGGAATCCCTGCTCCATGGAAGTGAAAAATGGAGGAGCAGCACCTGAAAGCAATGCATCACCTTTCTCTTCCCACATGTCCACTCTATCAAGCACCTACCCCAACATGTGGCAGAGTCTGCAGATCTCTTTGGCCTCATTGGCTACCTAAGACCTCACAGACCACAGAATAAGCAAGTCCTCTCCACTCTGAGATAGGGTGGCCATTCCAAAGGAGAACATAGTCATAGGATACCATATATTATCATTTTTTTTTACACACACAGTGTGTTTGCATTTGCTGTTTTTGCAATAGCGTTTAAATTACATTAAAAACAACAAATACAAACACACTGTGTGTGTATATGTATATAATGTTTGGCCTGGAAGTCAGCCTGGAGAAAACTGAGATCCTCCATCAGCCAGCTCCCCACCATGTCTACCAGCCCCCCCCACATTTCCATCGGGCACACAGAACTCAAAACGGTCAACCAGTTTACCTACCTCGGCTAAACCATTTCATCTGATGCAAGGGTCGACAACGAGATAGACAACAGATTCGCCAAGGCAAATAGCGCCTTTGGAAGACTACACAAAAGAGTCTGGAAAAACAACCATCTGAAGAAGCACACAAAGATCAGCGTGTACAGAGCCGTTGTCATACCCACGCTCCTGTTCGGCTCCGAATCATGGGTCCTCTACTGGCATCACCTACAGCTCCTAGAACGCTTCCATTAGTGCTGTCTCCATTCCATCCTCAACATTCATTGGAGTGACTTCATCACCAACATCGAAGTACTCGAGCTGGCAGAGTCCGCAAGCATCGAATCCACACTGCTGAAGACTCAACTGCGCTGGGTGGGTCACGTCTCCAGAATGGAGGACCATCGCCTTCCCAAGATCGTGTTATATGGCGAGCTCTCCACTGGCCACTGAGACAGAGGTGCACCAAAGAAGAGGTACAAGGATTGCTTAAAGAAATCTCTTGGTGCCTGCTACATTGACCACCGCCAGTGGGCTGATATCGCCTCAAACCATGCATCTTGGCGCCTCACAGTTCGGCGAGCAGCAACCTCCTTTGAAGAAGATCACAGAGCCCACCTCACTGACAAAAGACAAAGGAGGAAAAACCCAACACCCAACCCCAACCAACCAATTTTCCCTTGCAACCGCTGCATCCGTGCCTGCCTGTCCCGCATCGAACTTGTCAGTCACCAACGAGCCTGCAGCAGACGTGGACATACCCCTCCATAAATCTGTGTCCGCGAAGCCAAGCCAAAGAAGAAAGAAAGATATGTGATAATATGTGGTAACCTATGACTATGTCCTCCATTGGAATGGTCACCCTATGTCTGAGATCCTGCTAACGAAGAGAGGACAGCACAATTTTTTGACAGAAATAGTTTGCAAATCTGCTTCCAGAAATTCAGGTTAAAAAAAAACTTATCTGTGAAAGTTTCATCACGGCCAGCAGTATTACTTATTCTGAAGCAATAAAGTAAGAACAAAGAGGCCAAAGAAAACTCGTGCTTGAAATATCAGTGGTGAGGTGGGGGTGATTGAACTAGAGAGTGGAGAATTTTTTGATATTTTGAAGAGGTCTTGTTTTGTCAGGGAAATTTTGGTACATCAAATTGAGCTTCATTTAAAAGAAAATATCACTTGTTTTTGAAAATTACTTTCATTTTTATCAAGATTCCTGTTCTATGCATACAGAATATAATACAGAAAGTAGGGGTGCTTTTAAAGATTGCTTATGGATTCAGAAATTTGAATCCATACACATCATTTGAAAATAATATTCAAGATTTACGCAAATTGCACTACATTTTACTCCAAAAACATGAATTTTAAAATATTGGAAGGTTCATGGCTTTGTAATCATCCAATATGGTTTGGTGTCAACATGAATCAAAGGAAAGAAATAGGTGGAAATATCACATTAGTAAGACAATTATATTTCCAAAAAGAAATCTAAGGCTAAAAAGTAGTAGGGTGCTACTGAAAGACCAAGGAGGGATGAAGCAAATCTTGAGTATGCTCCCTGTTCAGTGCCAGAAGGCCCAAATTGCTTTACCAATTTCAAAGACTCCAGCCTTGCAGTAATCATATTGTAGACACTGATATTTAGCTATCTTCCAGCAGCGAGGATATGCAATATTAATTGATATCCTGGTAACTTCTTCAAACACTGCTAAGGCTCCTCTCGTCTCCTCCTACCACCTCCCCCCACCTTCTTATCCAGGTTTAACTTATTTAATGGCACAATTTCAAAGACAGTGCAACAGCAGATGGACCTGTGCACATATCTTTTAAGGTGGAAAAACTGACTGAGAAAATAATTAAACAAAGTCTGGGCTTCATAAATTTTGGATAGAAAAGCAGAGATACTGAACCTTTTATCAAAAGAAACAAGAAATACTGCAGATGCTTGAAAACTGGAGCAACCTTTTTTAAAAAACTACGGTTTGATTAAAATTGGAGGATTTGGTCACTACTCTTTAGGAAGGCCATGAAGATTCTTGAGTGTGGAGGGGAGATTTGCCAGAGTTACTCAAGGAATGAAGGATTATAGCTCCTAAAGGTTTCAACAGAGGCATACAAGACAAGGCTAGGTTTTGATAAAATAAATAAATGAAAATTGCTCCCAATAAATATGTCTCTGGCCCTTTTAACTATTGGGAGCAGTTTTCATTTATTTATTTTATCAAAACATAGCCATTAAATATGTTTGGGCATGAGAAGCAGGAGGAATGCTTAGAAAAGTTTCCATGCAATAAAATAGAAAGACTTCAAATCTACTGCCTATGAGTTGAAGTGGCAAGCGTCATTGATTTCAAAGGAATTTAGATAGGCAGTAGGAAAGAGGGAATGACTCTGAATGGATCGCTCCTCAAAGAAATGGCAGCCCTTTCCTCTTTCTCACCCACTTATTTTTCAAAAGCCCAAGGACTATATTGTGATCCCAAAAATAGCAGCAAGGACTGCAGTGAAAACTGCTGAGAAATTTCTTACATAAACAACAGATAACATTAAATATTTATTGGAAATTGTATTACAATGCCAAGTCTGTGAAAGACCTTTGCAGAATTATAAATACAAAAGCCATTTTCCCGCTACCTCAACATAGGTCAAGACAAATATTGAATAGGCAAGAAGAAAAACAGGATTTTTAGTCTGAATAAAATAAATATGAGTAAGTATTGACAATGCAAGGGCACAAAATATATTTAAAATGACAAAAGTTCTGGATAATTTCTATCTATGAAGTTAGAACTTCAGAATTAATGGTTAAGATGAATTTAACAGTGTAAAAAGGTTGTAGCCATAGTTAGTACAAATAGAATCAGATTTTACACTCAGATAGAAAACAATGCAGTATCATATCTACCTGCTTGAGTCCAGCTAGCGATACCAAAACTTCATCTTCCTTTTGAAGATTTTCTGTTAGAATTACATCTTGTATTTTGCCTATTCCAAAAATTAGAAAGCATTACTTTATTTTGAAAACTTTATTTTTCATTTGAACCCATAACAAATATAATGTTTCTTCATAATCATACACAACAATAAATGATGCAAAAAGAATACATAATTTTATATTTTCTCCTGCCCCCTCCCTCCCCAAAAAAAGGGAAAAAAAGAAAAAATCCTACCTGAACTTGTTATACATCATTCATTCATTAATTACATTTCAAATTGACAAATTTTAAACATACATCTTAAACCTCTAAGTTAACTAGGGCGAGTTGGAGTGGGAGTGGTGGAGGCTGTGGAAGAACTTTTGCCAAAGAAATCCATATATGGTTTCCAGATCTTGTAAAAATTTTCTGATCAATTCTGTAAATTACACATTATTTTCTCTAATTCTGTAATTCCATTTTCCATTTATACAACCCCTCATCATTGTCTAATTTCCATGTTACCGCCATATATTTCTTCACTACAGCTATTGCTACATTTAAAAACTGACTCTGATAAATATCTAACTTCATATTATGAATATAACCTCATAGAAATATTCTCGGATCTTTCGGAACATGTTTCTTCATAATTTGTCCCAATAAAGTACTCATATCCTCCCAGAATTTTTCTACTTTTTTACATTGCCATACTGCATGTAAAAAGGTTCCTACCTCTTTATTACATCTAAAACAATGATCAGAGCAATTGGAATTAGGTCCTTGTAATTTATGTGGAGTATAGCATTACTTTAAATTAGATTCATCTGACCAAGAAAGGCAAGTGTTGTGAAATATATTTAAATATATGTGGTATGGTATTTCCTGTAAGATCTTAAACCTGAAATTTTAACTAAAATAACAATCTGCAGACACCGTGGTCGAAGTAAAAACATAATGCTGGAGAAAGGCAGCAGGTACAACAACGTACTCTATATAGCAAAAATGGCCACCACAGACTAGAAGGGCAGAACAGCCCTTCTGTGCCATAGCATTCTATGGTTCTAAAGATAAGTTCCCTTACTCCTTAACCTTTTTGTTCGGGTGGCTTAGTTTCTTCAGTATTGTGCTTTTATTTAAAAAAAAACAATCGGCTGGGCTCAAGTTCGACTTGAAAGATCGATCATTCTTTGTCCCCCATGGATACTGCTTGACCTGCTGAGTTTCTGCACCAAATTTTATTTTTTGTCTAGATTTCAGCATCTGCAATCTCTTGTGTCTAAAATTTTAACTCTTTCTTTTCTTTTAAAATTATGTTTATTGAGTTTTATCAGAAAAACAAACTAAAAAGCAGTAAATCAATTGCAATGAAAGCTTTGCAGATTTACAAATAATAGCATATGGTGCAACAGCAATACTACTTCATTCTAAATCCAATAAATGGTAATACATACAATATAGTAAAAAAAATGAAAATAAAAAAAATGAAAATCCACAGCAATCAAGGTTAAAATTCATATTGTGTGTAGCGTTAAATAACATAACATAACAATTACAGCACGGAAACAGGCCATTAGGCCCTTCTAGTCCGCACCGAACCAAACACCCCTTTCTAGTCCCACCTCCCTGCACAATGCCCATAACCCTCCATCTTCTTCTCATCCATATACCTGTCCAACCTTTTCTTAAATAATACAATTGACTCCGCCGTCACTATTTCTCCTGGAAGATGATTCCACACAGCTACCACTCTCTGAGTAAAGAAGTTCCCCCTCATGTTACCTCTAAACCTCTGCCCCTTAATTCTTAACTCTTTCGCTGTCCGTCGATGATGTCTGACCTGCTGGGTATTTTTTGTGTTTTCTTTCCAGATCAACAGAAGATGTAATATTTTGTTTATGCACATCACTACCATTTTGAGTACATATCAATTTATGCCTCCTTTCTATCTCTCTCAACCAACCCTGATCTGTCCCTCCATTTCTGACCCTCACCCTTTACTCTAAAAGTCACTTTGCTGAATTCCTGTGCACGTCCACATTAAAGACATTTGCTTCATTATGGGGCAAAGGAGGTGAGGGTGAATTAGCAGGAAATTTTCTATGTTCATTGTATGTTATTTCCAATTTACTTTTGGTATGCAAAGACCCACTACACACCTTGTGTGAGGAATAGATAGGGTGGATAATCAGCACCTTTTTTCCTATGGCGATAGTAGCAAATACCAGAGGACATCTGTATAAGGTGATGGGAGGAAAGTTTAGGAGCGATGTCAGGAGTAAGTTTTTTTTACCCATAGAGTATGGGTGCCTGGAATGCATTACCAGAGTTGGAGATTGGAGCAATAAGGACATTTGAAAGACTCTTAGACAGGCACATGGATGAAAGAAAAAATAGAGAGTTATAGGTGTGAGGTAGGAAAGGTTTAGATTGTTGAGTAGGTTTATATACATTGATCATAACATTGTGGGCCGAAGGGCCTGTATTGCGCTGAAATGTTCCATGTATACACTATTAATTTAAGTTCACATTAAATTCAAGGATTTAAATTAACTTTTTGAATCAGATGCTATCTTAAACATATGCTCTGTTACCAAAAATCTGTAAAGGTATTCATTAAGCAGAAGTTTTAACCTTAAAAAAAGGGGAAATAGAAACATTGGTGTAATAGTTCAATCTAAAAATTTCTTAATTTCCACTCGATGTTGGAACACTCATTTAGTAAGTCTTTGAGTCTGACATAGAGGAAGTGCATCTGCTCTTGAACCAGTATAATAAGCTTAAGAGAAACACAGTCATTGCACAGCCAGAGGACTTGACATTGTTGATATCTGCTGTATGCTTCTAGAAGAATGAAAATTTATATTAGGGAATAGCAAGAAACAATGATTCTGTGTCATACAATTTCACTTTATATAACACAGTAATGATTTCTGAAGAAAGCTTTAAATGGTAATAATGATAATTTCTAGAAGGCAATATTTTCTCTTTTCTGTTGATTAACAAGTGATTAAAATTGATTAAAAAGAGTTTAGAGCATGAAGTTCAGATCATTTAACATGTCTATTCCTTCAATATTAAAACATCTCAGGAAAATAAGACATTTCATTCAGGAGTTTGGCCTACAGCAAGCATGGCTGAGCATCAAAAATCAAAGTGGGCAGTTCCTGAAATTCAACAGGACTGTTTTCAATCTTGATGTTAAATTTGGCCTCTAGATTAACTTCCAATCATAAACCTGCATCACCAGGATGATCATCTATTTCTATCTCCATGATAGTGTCTGACCTTGCACCTGACTAAGGTCATCTACTGCTAAACCCTCATGGATGCCTGTACAATCTCTGTACTTAGATTAATCAGATGGACTCCTCACTGACCTATTAACTATCCTCCACAACTTTAAAGGGAATCAGGCCCAGCTGCTCTTATTCAACTCTCACCCAATTCCATACAGCATCACCTCTACCCTATGCTGCACTGGCTTGTGGTAAAGCTCCCAGTTAAGCACTGCCTCTATTTTAAAAAATCTCATCCCATTTACATATTTCACCCTTAACCCCCAAGGCCTCATTCTTTTCCAACACTCACATTCTCTAAAATCTTTTGAAACCTTCTTGCCCTATCCTAAATCATTCATCCATTGTTTCTCAAACTTCCCCCTACACTCACATACCACTTTAAGTAATCCCTATGGCATCGGTGCTCTGGCTGATTAGTAAGGAATTGCTTAAGGTGATACATGAGTAGAAAGAAAAAGTTTGAAAACCACTATTTTAATCATACCTCATTGACTCATTATGTGCATGGTTTCGAGAAAAATATTTCAGTAACAATTGTGTCTAGAGCAGTGATTCTCAACTTTCTCTTCCAACTCATATACCACCTTAAGCAACCCCTTACTAATCACAGAGCAACCCTTACTAATCACAGAGCAACCCTTACTAATCACAGAGCAACCCTTACTAATCACAGAGCATAGGGATTGCTTAAGGTGGAATGTGAGTTTAGGGGGAAATTTGAAAACCACTGCCTTAAACTATCCACAATGGGTAATTGGACAGCACGGGCTCATAGACCTGTTATCGTGCTGTATGTCCAAATTTAAAAAAAAATTAGAGCAAGAATAATTTCCATGAACATAACAACTTCTCCAACTTATTTTCTGTCTTCAAGGTGTAGTCCAGCAGTTTTGTATGATAAATGAAGTGCATATATGATGGATAATTAATTTAAAATAGAAAAGAAATAAGGATTAAAATGCTTCCCTTTGATATATTTATTTATATTAATGTAGTTGGCTGGAACAATTACCAAGTTTTGTTTGATATGCCTTTGATACAAACATTTGGTGAGTCTCTCCTTGACACAACCAGCCACTCACTTTCATGCCCAGGAGTCTGCTTTGTCTCTCCTGTAAACCTGAACTCATCAAAAGTTCTCATTTAGATTGTAACTCACACCATCCTATTCACCCATCATTCTTGTGTTTGATGATGTACATTAGTTTTTAATTTGGCAAGGTTTCAATCTCAACATTTTCATCCTGGCATAGTCCTCCCTGGCCTTACCTTTCCCCTTTTCTGTAACCTCCTTCAGCCCCAAACCCTCAGATATCAGTGGCCTCCAAATCCAGTGCATTCCTGGTATGGAGCAAAAGAACAAACTTTTGGAGAAACTCTGCATTTGGGGATGCAGAGAGATGCTGGATGTTTTAGGTTAAGACTTAGCATCAGGATACCTGTTACTTTGGAGTTGCACCAGCAGTTTATTTTTTGGTCCATATTGCAGCATCTGTAGTCCCTTGTGTCTGTATTCCTGATCTTCCCTGCTTTATCATAAAACCATAGAAAGCACAAAAGCAGGCACCTTTGGCCCTTCGAGTCTGTGCCGAACCATTTTTTTTGTTGCCTAGCCTCACTGAACTGCCCTGCATACCTCTCCCAGTCTATAGCCCTCCATACCTCCTCCATCCATGTACCTGTCCAAATTCTTCTTAAATGATAAAATTGAGTCAGCATTCACTACTTCACCTGGCAGTTCATTCCATACTCCCACCACTCTCCGTGTGAAGAGGTTCCCTCTCTTGTTCCCTTAAACCTTTCCCCTTTCCATTACTATTAACCCACTGATTTATATCTCTGTGGAAAGAGTCTATCTACATTTACCTTGTCTATATCCCCTCATAATTTTAAATGCCTCTATCAAATTTCCCCTCATTCTTTTATGCTCCAGGGAATAAAGCTTTAACTGTTTAACCTTTCCCTTTTACTCATTTCCTGAATTCTGGCTAACATCCTAGTAAATCCTCTCTGTACTTTTTCAATCTTATTGATATATTTCCTGTAGTTAGGTGACCAAAATTGCACATTATACTCCAAATTTGGTCTCACCAATGTCTTATACATCTTTACTATAGCATCCCAACTCCTATGCTCAATAATTTGATTTATGAAGGCCAATATGCCAAAAGATCTGTTTACAACCCTATCCACCCGTGACGCTACTTTCAGGGAATTATGTATCTGTATTCCCAGATCACTTTGTTCTACCACACTCCTCAGTGCCCTACCATTTACCATGTATGTCCTTTCTTAGTTTGACCTTCCAAAATGCAACACCTCACACTTGTCTGCATTAAATTCAATCTGCCATATTTCAGGTCATTTTTCCAGCTGGTCCAGATTCCGCTGCAAACTTTGAAAACCTTTGCTGTCCACAACACCTCTAATCTTAGTGTCATCTGCAAACATGCGGATCCAATTTACCATATTATCATCCAGATTATTGATATAGGTCACAAACAACAATGGTCCCAGCACTGATCCCTAAGGCACACCACAAGTCACAGGCCTCCAGTCTGAGAAGCAATCATCCACCACTACTCTCTGGTTTCTTCCATCCAGCCATTGTCGAATCCAGTTCATTACTTCACCATGAATACCTAGCACACCTTCCCATGTGGGACCTTGTCAAAGGCCTTACTAAAGTCCATGTAGACAACATCCATAGCATTTCCTTTCTCAACTTTCCTGGTAATCTCCTCCAAAAACTCAATAAGATTGGTTAAACATGACCTACCATGCACAAAACATGTTAACTATCCCTAATCAGTCCATGGTTATCCAAATAATTATATCCGATCTCTTAGAACACCTTCCTATAATTTCCCTGTTACTGATGTCAGCCTCACTGGCCTATAATTTCCAGGGTTACTTTTGAAGCCTTTATTTAAACAACAGAAAAACGCGAGCTATCCTCCAATCTCCTGGTGCCACACCCATAGCTAAAGACATTTTAAATATTTCTGCTAGATCTGTTACATCTTCTACAATAGCCTCCCCCAAGGTCTGAGGGAATATCTTGTCAGGCCCTTGGGATTTATCCACCTTATTTGCTTTAATGCAGCAAGCACTTACTCATCTTTAATCTGTATAGGTTCCATAACCTCACTGCTTGTTTCCTTACTTCCCATGACCCTGCTCCCATTTCCTGAGTGAATATAGATGGAAAAAAAAAAGATCTCCCCCATCTCTTTTGGCTCACTGATGACTATGCCATTAATACTCTCAGAACCTAACTTTTGGATTTCATTTTTTATGCTTCTTTACCTCCTCTCTTTTAAAATGCTCTCTAAAACCAATCTTGTTGACAATACTATTAGTTACTTTTCAAAATAAATTGGAAGACTTGATGTGAAACTTTGTATAATAGTGTCCTTGTAACATTTTAACGGCTTATATTATTCATAAGAGAAAGGAGGTAGAAATTAGTAATTGATCAAAAGCCAAGGAACTATAGTCATGAAAAGGTGGATACACCAACAGGAACTTGCACTTTGTAGCACTATTTCAATGAAAATATGTCAAAACATTTCACAGAAGCCTAGTAAAATCAATGTTGATCACCTAAATAACTTGACAATAGACAATAGACAATAGATAATAGGAGCTGGAGTAGGCCATTTGGCCCGTCGGGCCAGCACCGCCATTTTAGATCATGGCTGATCATTACCATCAGTACCCCTTTCCAGCCTTATCCCCATAACCCTTAACTCCGTTACCCACAAGAGTCTTATCTAACTCTCTTTTGAACATAGTCAGCGAATCCGCCTCTACCACCCTCTGTGGCAGAGCATTCCACAGATTCACACTTCTCTGGGTAAAAAAATGCTTTCTCATCTCCGTCCTAAAGGGCCTACCTTGTATTCTTAAACTATGCCCTCTAGTCCTCGTCTCCCCCATGATTGGGAACAAGTAATCAGACTTCACCTTGTCTATCCCCCTGATGATTTTGTATACCTCAATCATGTCCCCCCCTCATCCTTCTAAACTCCAATGGATACAAGTCCAGTTTTTCTAGCCTTGCTGCATATGACAACCCTGCCATCCCTGGAACTAACCTTGTAAATCTGCGCTGCACACCCTCTATAGCTAGTATGTCCTTCCTCAAGTTTGGAGACCAGAACTGGACGCAATACTCCAGGTGGGGTCTCACCAGGGCCCTGTATAACTGCAGAAGGGCGTCTCTGTTCCTATACTCCAATCCCCTCTTTATGAAAACCAACATTCCATTTGCCTTCTTCACAGCTTTCTGAACCTGCATGCTAGCCTTCAGTAACCGGTGAACAAGTACACCCAGATCCATTTGCACTTCCCCACTCCCTAGCTTGTCTCCATTTAAATAATACTCAGCTTTCCTATTACTTCCCTCAAAATAAATAACCTCACATTTGTTCACATTGAAATTCATCTTCCATTTAGCCGCCCACTCCTCCAGCCTGTCCAAGTCCCTCTGCATTTTCCTTAAATCCTCCTCACACCCCACACCGCCACCCAGTTTAGTGTCATCTGCAAATTTGCTCATGTTATTTATAATCCCTTCATCCAAATCATTAACATAAATTACAAACAACTGAGGACCCAACACCGATCCCTGAGGCACTCCACTCGTCACATCCTGCCATTCTGAAAAAGACCCATTTACTCCAACCCTTTGTTTCCTATCTCTTAACCAATTTCCTATCCATGTCAGCACCTTACCTCCAATACCATGCTCCCTGATCTTACCCACTAGACTCCCGTGCGGTACCTTATCAAAGGCCTTCTGGAAGTCCAAATACACCACATCCACTGGCTCTCCCGTGTCCACCCTCTTTGTCACATCCTCAAAAAATTCCAGAAGGTTAGTCAAGCATGACTTACCCTTAAGGAATCCATGCTGACTAGCCCTTATACTATTATTACTGACTAAGTGTTCTGCTATTTCTCATTTTATGATGGACTTGACTGGTTGTCGAAGAGCTAGTGGCTTGGTTTATGGAGAGTTTCTGTTGGCTCTTGGCACAAATTGCTCTCAGATTGTTAAGATTAGCTGTGAAAGAGTAGGTTATTAGTTCGGCACAATACTGTTGGCTGAGGGGCCTACACTGTGCTGTAGATTTCTATGTTTTTAAAAGTGGTAGCCAATTTTTTGAGGTTTAGTGCCCTGAGCCCTTCGTTGAGTGCTGAAAATCAGACAGATGTCTGAACAAAAAGATGGGGCTGGTGGGCAGATGGGAGGTAGAAGCTGAAAAATGATAAGGGGAGAGGGCTGAGGACTAAGAAGGATAGCTTTTTTGATAGGAGATGGAAGAGAAGGGGTGGGGTTCTGGAGGAAGGGAGGGAAAAAGAGAGACTGGTGGAGGGGGTTAACAAAAATTGGAGGTCAATAATGATGTAATCTGGGTGGAGACTGTTGAGACAGAATAGAAGGTGTTTGCAGGTGGCCTCAACTTGGAAGTAGATCAAAATCAGAATTTATCATCATTCACAAGTCACAAAATTTGTTGTTTTATAGCAGCATCACAGTACAAACATTCATATAAATCGCCTTACAACTAGAAATACAAATAGTTCACCAAAAGTCAAAGTAAGGCAGTGTCTTTGGTTCACTGATCATGAGTCCATGGACACACAATGTGTGGCGATGGGGTGTTGAAATAAAGTGGCTGGCTACTGGGAGGTCCTTGCAATTACAGTGAATAGAGCGAGAGTGCTCAATGAAACGAACTCCCAATCTGCATCCAGTGTCCCCAATGCAGAGGACACTGCACCTGGGGTTCCAGATGCAGTAAAAGACCTCCACAGATTCACATATGAATTGTTACTGTACTTGAAAGGACTGTTTGGGACCCATGTAAATGCAAGCACTTCCTGCAGTGAAAGGGGTAGGTGCTGAGGGAGTGATTAGAGGGAAGGGCCAAGTGGACGAAGGAGTTACAGATGAAGCAATCACTATGGAAAGAAGCGAGGGTCGCCGTCGGGTGTGCAAACCCGCAGCTGCACCGGGAAGGGCCCGACAACATTGGAAGAAGAGGAAGACTTACCTTTAAAGAGCAGTTCACGGGAACAATTGGAGGTGGAGTCTAGAGAAGGTAGGCCTCAAAATGTGGAACTGGAATCTGGAATGGAGTCTGTTTGCATAGTCTTGGAAGGGATTGACTATCAAATGGACAATATGTCTAAAGAAATGACTCAAGGATTTTTGGATGTGACAACTAAAATATCTAATATGTCTGAAGATGTATCTACAGTTAAGAGGGATGTCAGTAAATGTATTAAATCAGTGGATACAGTGCAAGAAAATTTTTTTTAGATTGAAGCAGCTTTTTCTGAATGTAAAATTCAAGTTGAACGTAACAAGGAAAAAATAGAGAAAGTGGAAGATTCGTTTGTGGATTGGGGAATCCAGAAGAAAGACTGAAAAAAATTAATTCATTGGAAAATCAAAGTCAGAGAAACAATGTGAAAATTGTGGGTCTTCCAGAAGACATTGAAGGGTTTGATCCAATAAAATTTTTCAAGAGTTGGATTCCCGAGGTGTTGGGCAAAGAGTTTTTATCGGAAGGTTTAGTATTGGAGAGGGCACATGGAGCATTACGAAAGAAACCGTTACCGGGACAACCACCACGAGCGGTCTTAGTTCGGTGCCTGAACTATCAAGACAGAGAAATGATATTACGGTTGGCGGGACAGAAGGGACGACAAAGTCAATCTCCAATGATGACTCACAATAACAGAGTATTTTTTAACGCAGATTTGAGTCAAGAAATTATTAGGCGGCGATGGGAATTTAATTCGGCTAAAGAAGTACTGTGCTGGAATGGTTATAAATTTGCTTTTCGATATCCTGCTGTGCTAAAAGTTTTTTATGGTAACTTTCGATCTCATTTTTTTGAGAATGATCATGATGCATTAATTTTTGCTAATTCATTACCGGATTTACGAGGACGTGGAAGAGTCTCGCCACTGTCGCCCAAAAAGAGGGCAAATGGAAATGGAAATGGGCAGAATGGGAAGGTTGTAACACAAAGTCTTATTGACATTGAAGATCCGGAACAATAATTGGGAATGGAGTCATTGGGTTGAATATATTTACAGTACTGGATTGTATTGATATGAATAATGTATTTCTGGCTGGGGGGGGGGCGCGGAGGTGGATAGTACTGAAATCTTTGATAGTCATTTGTCACTAGTGGGGTTTATCACACCCAGTTTTTTAGGGCGTTACTACCTTTGGGTATTTTTTTTGTTGGGGGATAATTATTTTTTTTTATATACTTTCTTTTAAAAAATATTTAGGGGAGGGAGAGTGGTTTTAACTTACTAGAAGGGGAGTGATATTTTTGTAGTAAGTGATTATATTGTTAGCTTATAAGGATGTCTAATTTGAAATTTGCAACTTTTAATGTTCAGGGGTTAAATAATCCGATTAAGCGAGTTTTGGCTTATGTCAAGAAAATGAAAATCGATATTGCCTTTTTACAAGAAACACATTTGACTGAAAAAGAGCATCTGAAATTGAAGAGAGATTGGGTTGGACATGTGTTTTTTTCTTCATTTAATTCTAAGGCAAAGGGTGTAGCAACTTTAATTCATAAGAATTTGTCTTTTGAGTTGCAAACTATGGAAGGGAATGCTGGAAGGGCTTTAAAGGTGAATTGTAAAATTTTTACTGAATCTTGGACTTTGCTTAATGTTTATGCACCTAACATGGACGATAAGTGTTTTATTTCAGATGCTTTTTTGTTATTAAATCAAGCTAATGAAAATATTTTAGTTGTGGGTGATTTTAATTGTGTCTTGGATCCTTTATTGGATAGATCCCCAAAAAGTATAAAGAAATCAAAGGTGGCGATACAAATTGGGGCCATGAAGAAGGATTTAAATTTGGTGGATATTTGGAAAAGGGTTAATCCTACAGAGAAGGATTTATCTTTTTACTCGTCTCGACATGATTCATTTCCTAGAATAGATTTTTTTTAGTATCAGCACATTTACAAGTAAGGGTATTAAAGGCAGAATATGAAAGCAGGGTTATATCAGATCATTCTTTATTATTTTTTTCTTATGTAAGTTCAGAAGTGGTACGTTCATCTTATAGATGATTTAACACAAGGTTGTTGAAAAAAAAACAGAGTTTGTTATCTTTGTTAAAGATCAGATTACTTTTTTTGTCTGAAAATTCTAAATCAGTAAAAAGTAATTTTGTGTTATGGGATGCGTTAAAAGCTTATTTAAGAGGACAAATTATTAGCTATACCACTAAAGTTAAGAAGCAGTATATGGCAGAAAGTTTAGAATTAGAAAATCAAATTGATGAATTGGAGAAGGAATTTCAGAAGGAAGTGACAGAAGATAAAAAAAGTGGCTTTGACTAAATTGAAATTGCATTATAATGCATTGCAGACTTATCAATTTGAATGTTTAATTAATCAATCTAAGCAGTGTTATTATGAGTTGGGTGAGAGGGCACATAAGGTACTTGCATGGCAGTTAAAGAAGGAACAGGTTTCACGGATTATTAATGCTGTAAAAAATAATTCAACAGTTACCTATAAACCTCAGGAAATTATTGACCAGTTTTATTCATTTTATAAAAAATTATATACTTCTGAGGGGAAATAGGATAGTGGTTCTACTGATTCTTACTTATCTAAGTTAACGTTATCAGTATTAGAAGAGGAGGATGTTATGGATCTGGAAGATCCATTTACAGAATTAGAAATTAAGGTGGCTATGTTGGAAATGTCCAATGGGAAGTCACCAGGTGACGACGGGTTTTTGGTGGAATTTTATAAAGCTTTTTATGAAGATTTATCTTCGGTGTTTGAGGAGGTATTACAACAAAGTGACTGAACAGCATGAGTTACCAGAATCTTGCTCTAATGCTTTAATTACTGTAATCCCAAAAAAAGATAGAGACCCGTTGAAAGTGTCTTCATATAGACCTATTTCTTTATTGAATGTTGATTATAAAATTATAGCAAAAGTGTTAGCAAATCGACTTGCGAAGTATTTACCTAAATTGATATATGTTGATCAAACAGGTTTTATTAAAAATAGAAATGCTTCAGATAATATTCTTCGATTGATTAGTTTGGTCAATGCATATTGACAGCAGCCCAACCATCCAATGGTGGTTGCGGTTGACGCAAAAAAAAAGGGTCGAATGGAATTTTTTTTAAAGTATTGGAGAAGTTTAAATTTGGCCCTTTTTTTATTGGTTGGGTTAAAGCTTTATATATGAACCCGACTGCTAGGGTGGTGACAAATGGTCAAGTTACATCATTGTTTAAATTGACGCGTTCAACTCAACAAGCTTGTCCATTGTCACCAGCTGTTTGCATTGGCTATTGAATGAGAGCATTGCTGGTTTAATGTTATTGAAGCAGTTGACAGGCGAGTTTTGCGCGATGACGTCACGCAACGGGATGACGTCACGCAACGGGATGACGTAGTCAACGCTCGAGGAGCAGGTTGGAGAACCTCCCGGAAGTGCTGTTGTGGCGGGTGAATGGTAAGTAGTGGGGTTTGTAGTTGCTCGTGATCGGTGGTCGGGCCCTGGCGGTCGTCAGCGATGGACGCTAGGGTGAGCACCTGGTTGGCCGCGGGGGTGGCTGCGGCGGCGGTAGCGTCGGCCCCGGGGGTGTCTGTGGCGGCAGCAGCAGCGGCGGTAGCGTCGGCCCCGGGGGTGTCCGTGGCGGCGGCAGCAGCGGCTGTAGCGTCGGCCCCGGAGGTGTCCGTGGCGGCGGCAGCAGCGGCGGTAGCGTCGGCCCCGGGGGTGTCTGTGGCGGCGGCGGCAGCAGCGGTAGCGTCGGCCCCGGGGGTGTCCGTGGCGGCGGCAGCAGCGGCGGTAGCGTCGGCCCCGGGGGTGTCCGTGGCGGTGGCAGCAGCGGCGGTAGCGTCGGCCCCGGGGGTGACTGTGGCGGCGGCAGCAGCGGCGGGCGAGAGGCAGGCCATCACCATGGTTGCGACGGTGGGTTGCCCCTTCCGGGTTCGGCGTCTCCGTGACGTCAGGCGTTGCCGTGCAGGGGAGCCCTCGCTCTCATTGGACGAGAGCTCTGGGGAAGAAGAGTTTGAATGGGATAGTGGCGGTTGAGCTTCACACGAGGCACTGTGTTTGCTGGCGGCCATTTTAGACCTACAGACTGCAGCAAAGTGGCCGTTTTTAAGGCACTTCTGGCACCTGGCTTTTCTTGCTGGGCACTGGGATCTGCTGTGCTTGTTCCTCCCGCAGAAATAACATTTCGGGTTCGCACGGGGCAGGGTAGCAGCAGCCGACAGGCCGTCAGGGGTAGGGTAGAAGGGCACTTTACTCACATCAGAACGAGGGGTCCAGTCCCTAGAGAGCTCGGTGGACTTTAAGGCTGCATCCTCCATTGTGATTGCAATCCGGGCCACGTCCTCTAGTTTTTCTACCCCTTGTTCGAGCAAACGCAGCCTCACTTTGTTCGATCGGAGCCCAGCCACA